>NC_081138.1:11940766-12314933 GCF_958295425.1 Solea solea | reverse complement strand
CAACTATTTTGATAATCGGTTTATTGGTTTGAAGCTTTTTTCATGATTAAGATTTCCAATTGTTAAAGCTTCTTAAATGTGAATATTTTCTTCATTTATTTGCTCTGGATAACAAAGAAATCATTAAAAGACATTTGAGAACACCAATCAACATTTTTTAAGGTTTTCTGATATTTTATGGACCATCGATTAATCGAGAAAAGAATCAACAGATTAATTGAGAAAATAATCGAAAGATTAATTGAGAAAATAATCGACAGATTAATCGATTATGAAAATAATTGTTAGTTGCAGCTCTAGTCAGCTGAGTCTGTTTCTATGATATCTACAAGTCTACAGTGCATCCGACTTTCCTTCCTCACCCTGTACATTGTCAGAGCAAATTTCAATGATCTCTAATAAAGCTTGAACACACTGTATTACGAATTCACATTAATAGTGCAAAGTTTGCAAACATGCTGCACGTCCTTGGGTAAATTGATTAAGATGTTGTGTTTCTCACACCAATGTTTTGTAAAATGGATGTGCTCAGGGCTGTTTTGACCAGCGCATGAGAGCGTGGCAAAGGTGGCAGGAGGCACAGAACTCACTCCAGAAGAAGAGAGAGGTCGAGGCCAAGCTGCTTTGGGCCAACAAGCCAGACAAACTACAGCAGGCCAAAGAAGAGATCACGGAGGTAATACAGGCTACACAGCTGCTGCAGCACTGACTCAAACCTCATACTGTTTGTCTTTACAAGGAAACAGGCCCTCTGAGTGATTTAATGGTCCAGCATGGGCTGAAAGGTCCTTTTACGTTTTACATTTACATTACAATGGCTTGTCAAATGCAGCAAGCAGGTACTGGTAAATTACAGGCAGTAAAAAGTAAAGTGTAAACTGAAAATGATGTGTTTCTGAGGGAGTAGAGTACTCTTTGGTGAACAGCCAATTAACTACATGCTTAATAGTATTTGTTCTGCTACTGTTGAGTTGTTGCCTTGGACTTAATGGTTTCCTTTTACCAAATAAGGAGTTATTGTGTTTAGTGATAATAGAGAAAAATAATGTACAACATCAAGCAAGCATGTCAAACATTTCAGCTTTAAATGAACTGGAGCCAATCCCAGCTGACACAGGGCAAAAGGCAGGGTACATCCTGGACAGATTGCCAGTCCATTGCAGGGCCAACACACAGACGAATAACCATTCACTCATTTACATTTACACCTGTGGTCATTTTAGTTCAATTAACTTCTGCATGTTTTTGGACTGTGGAAGGAAACCGGAGAACATGCAAACTCCATACAGAAAGGTCCTCAGTAGGTCCATGTGATACCGGGTGTTTCTGCTGCAAGTCACTGTCATGTTTCTAACTTTTATATTGCTGAAATATATCAAGATACTAAAACTTAGTTCATTGTTTTTGTTTTCCTCCTCCTGTGCATGATCATCAGTGGGAGTCGAGAGTTACTCAATACGAAAGAGACTTTGACAAGATTGGCATGACTGTGCGCAAGGAGGTCCTCAGGTTTGAGGTATGTTTTTCATAGTTCATGTTTCATCATAGTTCACCTTTGTATCACTGAATTGGTGGCATTAGTCCTGGGTTTATATGATGATTGTGTAGATGTTCTGTGTTGCTGAGCTGAAGATTTAAGTTGAAGAGTGTTATGGTATGAGTGTTTTTTAGGGGTTTATAACATGCACTGTTTTATTTCTAAAACCAAAGCTACTAAATCTAATAATACATAAAACAAAATGCTTTTCATGTTTTTTTCAATGTAAATGAAAGTGAATAGAAACAGATATAAAATAAAATATCCAGTCAACTTGACAGTACCACAACCAAAACTGAAAGTATGGATAATGTTATGATTTGGCACTATACTATACAAATAAAATTGAATTTAATTTCATTTAATTTTATTTCATTTAATCTGTCTGTAGTTGAATTGCCCACTGGCTGCGGTGTCACCGGCAAACAAATACAACATATTCATTGAGCTTACAACAGCTGACGGAAGTAAAAATAAATCAAATAAAAATCGATTATTATCTACAACTACGATTATCACCGTCATTTGAACAGTAATCATATGAGTTTACACTCAAATCATTTTCTTCTACATACTCATGGCTCATATGTTTCGCCTGGATTTTTTTTTTTCTATTAAAATTTACTGCAAATAGAAAGTGTATACAAATTCCATCTGTAGAGTCTACTACATTACATTAGCATCTGAATAAAATTATGCTTGCTTTATGTGAATAATACATTGTGTGATTTTACATGTTAGCATTAGTTCTTTAAGTGTCACTATTTTTAGTTGTATGTCAGCCACGACTCAGGACTGAGGACTCGATATTTTCTTTAGTGACTCAACTTAGACTCAACTATAACACTCGCAGTTGGAGTATTTGGTGGGGCATTTCCCCTTGTGCCCATTCCTAAATTTGGCCCCACTGGACTGCCCATGGCCACATGACACTAATTCAAGTTTAAATGCAATGAAATATATAACGCCCCGATAAAGGGCATAAGCTGAAACAGGTTTATTTTACAATAAGGTTATTTATAGTCCTTGAGTTTTTACCTCTACACACCTGGGAAGTCAAAGTTGTTCCTTCACTAGAAATTCCTTCAGATGCCATTTTAATTGAGACCCAGAGATGTGACTAGATTTTTGCCTTTTCAGAAAGAAAAAGCCAAGGAATTCAAGAGCCAGATAATCAAATATTTGGAGGCAATGTTGCAGTCACAACAACGGGTAATTATTTAACTGTAGATGTGATTTAAGATGTGTTTTTGCCGTCATGACCATTAAATGTTGGTTGTAAGGATTTAATGATACTTTGAAATGTTTAACTAATAATGAATGTCTAACTCCAGCCACATGTTTTAACCTAACATAGTAATTCTTATCTTTTTCTTGTGTTCCAGCTTATAAAGATTTGGGAGGCATTCCTGCCTGAAGCAAAGGCAATAGCTTAATGAAGAGAGAGACTTTTCAAAGACCCAAAATGCCTTTTTAAACACTTTACCTCTTGACCAGAAACTGAGAGGCAAATTTTAAAACACACAAGAAACTTCCATCCATTTTCTTCTTATCCTTTTATTTTATACAATACGCTGCCACATTTATATAAGATTTCTTTTCTTTGTTTATGTTCTTGACTTAAAGATGGTGTAAAGCAGGAATCCAGCAGAGGTTGACCTGGTTGTAATATTTGTAAAAGCCACTGTCAGTGGGATATGTTTCATGCTTAAAGCAGTATATTAAAGAGTTAAACACTGAGGTACTGCCCTAGAGTAACATTGTCTTTAGTTTACATTAGAAGGTAGATGTATGCCAGTCATTCCACTCTGCAATTGCTTTTATTATGTAAGTTTGATGCACTAAAATGTATTGTACATTTGGAAACCAGTGGATTTGTTTGTTTGTTTTTTCTAATACGATAACCACTAATTATGACGGAGGACATTTACCAGGAGTATTAGCACATTGTTACAGTGTATTAAACATTTCATATTAGATTATAGAAATCATATTCAAATGTGGATTTGACAAAGGCATAGTCTTGTGGGAGTCTTTCTGAAATGATAAAAGAAATGTAAAATTGCAGTGGGTGCAGTTTGAGAAAATGCCATCACTGCATTGTTAGTATTTTCTGTGACAATGTCTTTACTAGAAACATGTTTATTAATCAATTTCTCCTGGTTTCAATAACTTGTGTTTTTTATTCCTGAGATTGAGGCCCCGAGGAATTCATTCGGAGCTGCTGCAGAGATTTACTGCCATTGTGTAAATGACTCTTGACATGTATGTACACATGTACAGTACTTACTGTACTGTAATCATACAACCTTTTTCCTTTTGATAAATTGGTAGAACCATGACAGGAAGGCACAGACATTCAAGTAATACAGGCCCTTATTTTCCTCTTCAGCATTTGTAAGTGTAGTTTTTCTGTCATGTCATATTACCGTAAGAATGTGCTTTATTTTTGTAACCACTTTGCATCAGCAAACTCATTTTCCTGTAAATGCTATACAGGCAGTTGTACAAAATAAAACATGATTGGATAATCTTTGAGAATTTTTTTTGTGATTGTTAATTGGCGTTCCCATTTCAATCAGTAACTTTGGTGAATTGTAAAATCATGGGCCCTTGGTTGTGGTGCAATAACAATTGTGTGTCCTTTCCTTTTAACTGCTGCTGTTGGATTAAAATCACACCAGATGTTCAGTGTTTTGTTCATGCAAAGCTTTTTCGCATTTTGGATGTCTGTGTTCTAACGAAACTCTTAGACACTGCACAATAACGGGCATATCATCACACAAGCTATATTTATTTAAATTATTCTGTGTGGACTCTGCTTATACATCAGTTCACATCAAATGTAAGAAATATAACAGATTGCACAGAAGGCCTTAGTTTGCTGCAAAAACCATTGTTTGTATTCAAGAAAAAAAATGGCCAAAGCTCAGTTTTTAAGCAAACTCACTTTGTCTACACCGAATATTGAGGTGCATAGATGTTGAAGTAAACAGCTGTTTAATTACAACATTTTAACATAATGGAGAAGCTGTAAAATATAAGCATTTATAAAAAAATGTTTGCCCTGGTGTCCTAAACAGGAGTTAAACAGACTGTATGACACCTGCTGCTGGAGATGAACAGAAAAAACATTTATACATATTTTTGGTAAAATGACACAGGAGATGAGTTCTTCCCAAAGTGCAGGCCTATAAAAATTATCCCATTTATCAAATTATTTAATTGCTTAAGAACAATACCTTGATGAAGGCACTTTGGGTTTATGAGATGCCGACTGATATATGAGTTTGGTACAATGTACACTATACAAATAACATTGGTGTGAAATGTACAAAAGTTCCCTCCGAATTGAAGTGGACTTTAGGCATATATTAAGTTTAAATAATATAGTACTAAAAACTGTAAGTAAGTACTTGGGTAAATGCACATATTTTACTTTGTTTTTTAAGGTGCAAAGTGATTTATGGGTGTGATTGCATATATGCCTTTTATGTATATTTCATCATATCCATTAGAAGTTGCCATAGATAATTCGAATGCACCAGTTTGGTCTGACCTGGAAGTGTGCGTGGTGAGGCGGGCGGTGCCGTGTTTCTACATCCGGTGTGTTCGAACCTTACTCGGGCAGCGAAGGCAGACGAACAGCGAAGAATGGAGAGAGCTGCTAATGTCGCTCCGCTGATAGTGTGAAGCATCGTTAACAACAACAGAAAAGCTCGCCTCTGAGCTCCAGGCACCGCTGAACACTTGGCGTAGCAGATACACGCGTTTTGTCCGGTTCGTTTGGATTTATGACGTTGAAGGTGAGCTGAAACTCACGTTAGGTTGTAGGCTTTGGTTGTAAGCTAATATTTTTCGTGGCTAAAGGGGCTAATTTCCTTGTTGCGCTCGGACACAGCTGTCACCTACACATCAGTAGGTGTTAACTAAGGCGTTATCACTAACCTACACTACTGTCTGCTATATTCGCTGACTAACTCACGCGTATGTTTAACAATGAACTGTTTGAATCGAGATTTTTAGCAGGAGATATTATGAGCTTGAATCAGTCACTGTGGCTAAGTATTGTTTGGCTAATGTTAGCTTTGTGGCTGGGTTGTCTGTTTTGTGTGGACAGGCTGGAATGCTAACGTTGCTAACGTTTAGTTTGCTCACTAATCGATGTACCAATCACTAATGTTGGACTGCCAAGGCTGCCTTTGTCCGTGAAACTTTGGCGTGCAGTTGCCAACCCGCTTCCTTGTTTTGATTGAGCCGGAGGGCCTGCTGCTTTCAAAGATCGATCATTTTCATGTTACTAGGCACAACTGCCTCTACCTAACAGTCCCACACGTAGGTATGTAGTGTTGTCACTGCATCTTTGTGCCAGGTTTGGGATACACTTTAACTCAGTTAACTAAGGTCCCTTGTCAGCTTGGATGGAATGGAGAATTTACCTAGTGAATGTGTCATTATTGTCTAAAGTTGCACATGGCCTTTCGTGTTGAGGTACAATGTAAATATAATTTATCATGTCATTTATATTTCACTTCACAAGTTCAAAAGATGAAGATATATCCTAAAGCCTGTAAGGCTTCTGGTTTTGAATCAGTATAGTCAGTTTAGTATAGTGTGACAGTCTAGGCCACTTTTAAAGCTGATGTTGTATTGAGATACTGTATGTATTACTAGATCTACTATGTGGATACAATCCTAATTGCGGTTGACATCCTTTTTAAATATGTCCTACTGTAGGGAAACACAGGTAGGAAATGAATTCTGATCAATTAATTAAAATGTTTTAATAAATACAAACTACCAAATTCAGCACTGAACAAAATCATTGTTGTGTGAAGCATTTAACAAACTTTTCAGTAGATGGCCTTCCATCACTCGTTGTTATGGACATTGATTTGTGCTTAAAAACAAAAAACCCACTTGGAGAGAATCTTGAAATATTGCTTTTAAATTTTATATGCTTGAGAGAAGTGAACAAGTTGGCAAATTGGTAAAAGGTAAATGTGCTTTGGAAACAGATGTTGTTTATAAATGACATGACTGAAAAATCTTTATATAATATTTACTGCACAATTATTACCATAATAACTTATGGGAAGCAGCAATGAAATGCAATTGTGATCTGTTAATATTGCCTGCTTATCCTTTATATGGGTGATATGAACTTTAAAGTGTAACTAAATCCCCTTCTGCAGCTAACTCCGCCCAATGCCAGATTTTGAAAAATGTCAAGAAAGTAGGCTGAGACCTGAGTAAGGGAGAGGATGAGGGAAGGAAGGAGTGGAGCAGTAAGGGAGCGTGGACTGGTCTTGAAATCTGACTCTAAGCTGCAGCTGTCTAATGCTCACATGGTGGAGAGAGAAAGGAGACACAGCAACAGCTCCGGCATTTAAAAAGAAGGGGGAGGAGTCTGGGACAAAGAGCCTTGTGCTGATTAGACATGAGAGTGACACAAGAGTGTACCAGTGATGCAAGCATGGCCAATAACAGCCAATGGCATTATTTGTATGCAGTAGCTAGTGTTTGATCAGAGAAATTTGCACCAAGATCAACATATACCATTACTCGATACTCATATACACTGGTTTTCACCTGGGGGAAAAAGTGTTTTTTTAGTGAGCTAACTCGAAACCCTCAATAGGTTAGGCTGTTTGTCATTAATAAATACTCTCTCCCCACGGAACAAAGAGGTGACATAGGGTAGTGCAATGTGCAGGAAGTTGGCCAAAAGATGACATTGCCGACAGTAGCTTTAATTGCATTTTATTCATGTATATGTATGATATTATGTTAGTCATGCAGATTTTTTTTTTGGGTTAATTAATGACATGATAAAGTTGGGGTCAAAGGCTTACCCATCACCACACAGTATGTGAAGTTAATTACCACATAATGTTAAAACATTTACATAAGCTCTAATTTGCCTTTACAACATGGAAGATACACTTCTGCTGATTGTGCAGTGTCAGTAAGCTTAGATCGGCTCTTTTATTTAATATGAGAATGGATCCACGTAAACCTTACTGTTGGCTGCCTTTAATGTTTGCACAAACTATTAATTATCCAAATTCCCACCAGCTATAGTTTATAAGTCCTGGCTTTAAGGAGAGAGAGAGAGGCAGCTGTTAGCTGCCACTGCCACAGTAGGAGTCTGCACTGTTGGCAGGCCCCCTCTCAGGCTGATCTTTCCACTGAAGGTTAATCACTCCACTCAGTCAGAACCTTTATATTTCTGTTAAAATGAAAAGACAACATCTGCTTATAGTCATTTCTAATAGCTGCTAATCAGTCAGAAACATTTCAGTTTTCAGATTTTTTGATTCATGGCTGCACATTGTTACAGTATTGTAGCTTGTTAGTGCAGCCAAAGAGGTTATGTTTGTGCCTGCATTAGTCTGTTTTTCTGTCTATTTGTGTGTGAGCAGCATGACTCAAAAAGTTAAGAATAACATTATCTTGAGAATTAGCACCATGGTCAAGGAAGAAATATTAAATAGTTGTAATTCAGATATCACTTTGAATTCTTGATATTTTTTTTCTTTAAAAGAAAAATTGTTTTACGCTCTCTGAGTTGATATATTTTACAAACACTAAATCCCCGTCTCAGCATTTTAAGTGAGATGAGAACCACAAAATAAACCACTCTGCATATTTTCAGTTAAAAGTGCACTGAAGTGATACAGGTGATCAGCAGAAACTTGTCTCTAGTTTCAGTAATAATACACGTGTCCTGTTCATGCAGAAAATCATTTATTTTGAAGTGTAAATTAGTTGGATGAGCTTACAGTGGAGAAAGTCTGTTTTACTTGAACATAATTTGTATGATTGTTTAAAATACCTGCCTTCCTATACTGTTATATAAGGTTACCTTTCTGTTAAATAATTATCAAAAATGTTTCATAAGAAAAATATGTGGGGAACGTAAAATCTTTGAGTATTTTTTAGCATTTCATTTTTAAATGATTAATTAATCAATGGGAAATATGGGGTATGTCATCATACATTTTCAACAATATTCTTATACCATTATAAAAGGGAAAGATGTTTTGTTTTTTACCACGTGTATACTAATCTAGGCCAAAAATTGATGTCTGTTTTCAATAAGTAAAGTATTTTCCTATTAAGATAACACAACAGTTAAATGTTGTCTTAGCATTAATTCATCATTCCAAAGTTTGCTCTGTGTCTCACCTGGAAAGGTGTTTTGAAAAGTCAGAATTCAGTTCTGGTCTTGCAGCTCTGACAATATTGGTTACTTGTATTAATGGCTACAAAATACTTAAAACATAAGCTTGAAACTTTAACTATAGCAGAAAATACATGTGGTTTTGTACATCTTATCAAATTAGGGTTAAATGCTAAAGTGTGCTTGCTTATTTTAAGCAAAATGGGTAATGCCAACATGTACTTGAGTATTTGTCAACCGGTTGCAACATTTTCAATTGCTGTGGAAAAAAAAGAATTGCTGTTTTAAACCGTTGTGAAAAGAATGTTAAGCAATCTAAGAGTAAGAAATGTAAAAAAAACATTTAATGTTTATCTTCCTGAGAAACAAGATTACTTTTATACAGTGCCAAAAGGTGTGTGCACCTCAGACATGTCTTCATTTATCTGGAACCATGGCTTCTCCATTCAGATAAAGGCTGGGGATTCCCCGCGTTGCATCAAAACTGAAAAAGCCATTTGTGCAGACCACAGAACATTTCCAACACCTCAGTAACAGTCCAGTAGATTGCTTGAATTTGTTCTTTATTAATTAGGTGGCTGAGGCTGAGATGAATGTACACAGACAAATACATCTGTGTAATGTAATAAATTGTTATTTGATACAGTTTCGCCACAGTAATTATTAATTTTCTAAATTACATAGAGTAGACGCCCTTTAAGATAATTCAATCCACCACAATGCTTTGTGTGTCTGAAATAAGTCAACACCTCTAACACAGATAAACTGAAACCAAACACTTACACAGTTATTCATTTTAGTGCAGAATTATTTTATTTGATTGCATTTCAGTCTGCAGCTAAGGGTTATTTTCTTTACCTTTTGTAAAATAAATGAATCACAGTTATGTGTATCAGTAACCAAATTAAACGATATACAAATATCTATATCAGACATGTCTGGGCATGTTTCAAGTAACAGTGTTGCTCCAGTAATACAATCTAAATGGTAAAATAAATGACACACCCATAAAAGGGTTAAAGGAACATACATGGTAGCACCTGTAGCACAAGTGTTATTGTGCAATTCAGCATCAGTAAATACTGTAGCTTTCTGACTTTATTGTGAAAATAGCCACAAGTGAATGCTTAATATTTCATTTCTCCAACAGGGATGGTAAGAACTTAAACTGAAATGGTAACTGACCTCTGGGTATATTTATATCTTTGTCATTATTAATTGAAGTGTACAACTTCTTTGAAACATTTAATCAGCCCCAGTTTGTTGGATTTCAGGCATACTAAATGACTGATAATGAGGCTACCTAGTATCTGTTGACTGGTTATTACTAATCATGCCTTTCATACTTGAACAATGACCATAATGAATTCCATCTGGATCACAAAGTGTAATCTTAATGTTGTAGAAAGTACCCATTATATAAATATATAATAGTGTAGTAACATCTAGTAGTAATCTAAAGGTTGAAAGGCAAGCAGTATTACGAGATCAGGTATACTCCTGTGTGTTTGCAGTGATTTGTTTGTGACCACAGACACAGAGGTGTCAGGGCTCAGTGAACGGCAGCAACCACAGACTATTCTGGTGTGAATGGGCTGGACGCAGGTTTTGTGTGTTTGCGCATCCACTACAGCCTCTTGTTTGTGAAGATGGTAACCTGAGGAAATCTTAGCAGTGGTGCAACCCTGGATTAGGGTCGTCTACAAATTCTTATTTGCACAATGGAAACTGTTGGTCTTTGCTGCAAACCTCTTTTATAGCCATGTTGTTTTGTTGCTTGTTTTATGTAACGGCTACAGTGCACGGTTGCCCTTGAGCGCAAACGAGCCATCTTTGATGCTATGATCTGTGCAGGCAATACTGAGCATGAGTCATCCGGAAGCCCACACACAAATACTTTGACTAGCAGCCTTACTCAGAGATTACAGCATTGTCATGAAAACATGATTCGTTGTCATTTTTTTGTTGAAAATATAAAAGGTTAACTATGGCTCAAGCGATATTCATGATCTTACGATTGCCTAATCATATACAAAACTGTACAAAACTTTTTACATAACGGTCGCATGATTTAACATTTGCATGATCTTTGGGGGTTAACTAAACCAAAATTATTTTGGTGAGCACTTGACAAAAATCAGATCAATGTCCATCAAGTTAAGCCTTGGTGTCCTTGTGGACAGACATAGCTTTATATAATTGTTTACATAATATTTCCTGCTGATATTGTCCGCAGGCTGTAGCTGTGGGTGGTGGAGTGTCTTAGATGCCTTCACAAACTATGACTTGAGGTTTGTGTTGATGCTCAAACTGTTTTCTATAACAACTGTGAGCTGATAATTATCTTTTCAGCACAGCTGCGCTGGTACAGAGAGCGTCCACTGTCGACCTGTGGAATGATTTTCTTTAAAATTGTGTATACAACACATGATCATTAGCTTTGTTTACATGGACACAAGTAATGAGAATAAATGCCTGGTCAGAATAAAAAATATGTCATGTAAACATGCCAAACTGAAAGGTCTGATCCAATACAGCCCATTTGGAAACAAATTTCATTCCAAACGAGGCGGCTGGTATATGGTATATGATTGTCATTCGGATCGGTGTTCATATAAACGATCATGACTTCCTGGTTTGGTGCCATCACGTGTCTGATCTACTTAAAAGGGACATATTTCCATTTTGATATTGCTGTGTTTTCATTCCAAAAAAAAAAAAATAGTGAACCAGACACAAAAGTCACAGACACGGAAGAGGAGGGAAATGAGACAGATAGTGGACAGTGAGGGGACAAGCAGACACATGCAGCATTTCTTTACTATGGAAGTGAAGCTTCTTCTTTTTCTGGAGAATTGGACAATACTGTGTATGTCAAAATAGTTCATTCTGACGGATGCATGTACGCAGACCTCAATCGGATCATTTAATTTTGCGTCCATGTAAACGATGGGATTGTAAATTCTGAACAAATCTTTTCAGAATTAAGCAGTTTTGCACATGTAAACATTGCTTACCGCACTGCCAGTGCTCTTACTCCAGTCTAATCTATAATATTGTGTTTTGAGTCAGGCAGGCATTTTTTGTTTTTTTTCATCTTCAATTTGAAAATGTAGCAGAACCTTTCAAGTGGAATTGTCTTTGAGACATTATATTGTTTATATTTCCTTGTTTGTGAGACCAAATAAGATATTTGTACAGTTTTGGGTCTTTGTGGGAAAAAAAAGCTTATTCTTTTAGTGACATCAGGCAGGCTGTACATGAGATGTAATGCTGCCCTGCACAGTTGGATGTTCTCTGTCACTGTTCAAAGTTCCTCAACCTTTTCACTCTTCCATTCTGTATGAAAAAGATGAACCTCCTATAACTGTGCTCCTCTTATTCCTCCTTTAAACTCTGTAGAATCCCCAATACCATGTTCCATCTTCCAAAACTTAAGATCTTATCTCAGTTTTGTCTCTTTATATTTTTACATATAGACCAGTTGCGTGAAGAAATGCTAAAATGGGAAGCAGATGATTTTTCTCAATATTGAAAATGTAATTTAATTAAAAGAATGAAAGCCCCAGGTCAGCCAGTTCAACAAACAACTGTTGCTTTTTTCTTTTGAAATGACCACATGAAACAAAAGCATGTTTAATTGTTTCTGGATGTCCACTCTGGCACAAACCACCTGTGTGTTTTCCTGTAATTTCAGATATCTCTTTGACATATGCCGTCTTCTGTCCTCTGCAGGTCTTGCACCTTCTCCTTCCTGTGACAAATGTTGAGGCCAGAAATCAGTCTCTTCAACAACTGTTAGAGGCGACAGGGTGAGGACAAGGAGGAGTGTTGGTTAGCCGTACCAGGTTTTGTCTCATGAGCGTGACTGTGCCGTCCAGGCTCTGCCAGTGACCCGGGCTGTGGCTGTGGTGGGCCCGGCCCAGGAGGCCTTTTTGTACATCACTCCAGGCTCCCACTGACCTGTGCTGCCCACACCATGGATCAGCAAAGAGATAAATATGGTGAGCGGCCTGCCCGGAGCACGAAAGTTTCCCAGGGCAGCCGTAGTGGACACTCGTCACGACCATCTGGCTCTTCGAGCTCCTCGGGGGTCCTCATGGTGGGGCCAAATTTTCGTGTTGGCAAAAAGATTGGCTGTGGAAACTTTGGTGAATTGAAGCTTGGTAAGTTTAATTTAAAACTTGTGTTTTACGACAAAGTAATATGTCCTTCAGTAAAATACAGTGTTTGTTTGTTTGTTTGTTTGTTTGTTTGTTTTAACAGTTTTCGGGGGATGTTGAGTCAAGTCTATTGTCATATTAATTCTCTAATTCTTTTATGATGCTGCATTATGTTATGTTAGACGTACCATTCTCATGGTGCTGAAACAGGATTATGATTGGATCGTTTCTTTCACAGGAACTTTTTACAGTTGCATTTTCTGTGGTGAAGCTTATTTTCTAAAGCCAAATGCTTAATGTCATTTCAGGTAAAAATCTCTACACCAATGAGTATGTAGCTATCAAACTGGTAAGTGCACACTTTTTTCACATGGATGAACCAATGGTAAAAGATTAGCAGTGTATAAATTGATAGTAAGTTATTTTAAAAGATCAATAAAACTAATAGAGAACTTGAATGTTCATTTTATAAACATCACCTCTATTTTGTAAAAGGCAGATGCAAAGTACTGGATGTTCTTGATTTTTGAGGTGCATCTGAAATGTTACTAATATTTCATCATGTTTTTGTGTCACTGCCAGTAAGTTAAAATGAACTTTGTCCTTATTAAGTTTCAATTAATAACACAAAAAAATTACACAAAAAATTAATTCCATTTTATTCAGAGCCTTTTGCAGTTATACTAGATATAACTAGATATGACTTAAAATCACCAGTGCACCACAGCTGAAGTTGTGTCAGTGTGGTACAGAAAGATTGTTGCCTTAGTGGACTGATCTGAAAGAAAAAGAAAAGATGCTTGACTATAGGGCTGCAACTAATGATTATTTTTTGTAATCAATTCATCTGTCGATTACTTTTGTCGATTTTGATTTGGTCCATAAAATGTCAGAAAATGTTGCAGCCCTACTTGGCTATGTGTATCTTTCCAGAAGCGTTTGGACTCTAGTCATTCCTCCTGACTCTTGCTTTATCATTGCCCACTAGAGAGGTGGAATTTCAGTATCGCATTGTGCTCGCCAAGCCACATTCGTCACAGATCTAATGCTTGAAACGTTAGGCACTATTTTGGCATTGTTTCAAACTTTTTGTATGATATTAATTATTAGGAAATCTTCCTCATTGGACGAGATGTTTGGCTGCAACGTCTTTGAGAATAGTTGGGACAACTGCAAAATGGAGTCTGGTTGGTAGTTTTCCGGGATGGCTCACAGATTTTTTTGATAGATTTTTAATCCCAGCAGAAAGGACATAATTCAAAAGAGGCATTGACATTTGACATGCGTGTACCTGTCTTTTTATATGAAAATTAGATTCAAGGTGTTTTTTTTCTTTTCACTGTCACCATCATTGTCATTCACTGATCACTGGTATGCATTCATCTACTCTGCAGGAGCCAGTGAAGTCGAGGGCACCACAGTTGCATTTAGAGTACCGGTTCTACAAAACACTGGGAAATACAGGTAAGGTCAAAGATTTGTTCCCGACTGTTTTTTTGTGTATGGGCAAGTGTGTGACCATCATTTGACTGTTTTGGAAGATCAGCACTGAAGATTGCATCATTTTCACAACATGCGATTACTCCCCTCAGGTTACATATCAATATTGAGCTGCGTCAGCAACTTATTTCAGTCCCCAGGACTTTGTCTACATGACTGTTTGAATGCCTATATGCAAGGAAAGCATGAAGAGTGACCTTGCTTGTGACTTGCCTTGGATGCTATTCAGTACTATGCAGCAGTTGGTCCTTTTTCTGTTTATATTCTTCTTGGCAAAAAAAATGCAAAAGTATCTGCAAAGTATCTATCTTTATCTATCTATCTATAAGTTTTCTCCTTTATTAGTCTTCTAGTCAGGTTTCCATGTTGAGTGTCTGTTACTCAAGCACAAAAGACTTATATTAGCATATCCTGTCATCCAATAAATATATTTTTTATAATTGGTGTAGTATTATGGTATCTTACCTTTGTCCACACACAATTACCACTGGTAGAAGTTTCTCTACTGCACTGTGTGGTTCATAGCGTTGAACAGATATGTCAACACTAACAAAACTCTGCTCACATTACACTTTATGAGCCAGTATTCAAAATGGAAAACAATGCAATAATATTTTTTTCTCAACTTCTCCTACCTTAACTCTGCTTCTCGCAGACTTGTTTGTCATAAAAGATTAGTCACAGTCTGCTGGTCTCCCTGTTAGAGACACTGCGGACAAGAATCTTGTGAGAGTCAAATGACCATATCCAAAAATGAAATTAAGGGCATTTTTAGTCTAGGTACCAGAGGACATGGGTGGGGACTCTTCAAACAATAGAACAATTAAAATAAAATGTTTTTTTCTTTTCTTTTTGTTATTCATTGGTCCTCTGGTAAAAATGGGGAAAGTAATGTATAAATAATAAAGTTGTGGCAGTGACATTAATGCATTGAAACCTAACCTATTCATGAGTTCAAAGATTGATCAGCATTGTTTGTTAACAAACAATGGCCTTTTAAAAAAAATCATGGAAAAAAGTGATGTCTCAGTCACACACACAAATCAATATGAAACAGATTTTTGTAATGCATGTTCCATGGTGAGATTTTTGAAGGTCTGCATGCATATAAGATAACCAGACTCGGTGTATAATGGCTTGTGTTTTGCAAAGGCAAAGGCTGGAAAAGGCCAACTGTGCGGAAACTCATTAAATATTTAGAGAGTGGGTCTGCCTCTTAGTACTAACCTGCCTCTGTCCTCTCCTCCAGATGGGATAATGTGACCTCATTTCTTCTTGGCTGTGCACTGAGCCACGTTTCTCTCAGCCAGTGTTATTATCACAATGTCTGTGTGACACAGTCTTTATGAATTAATGTGGTTTGACTCAGATGCTTGGTCAGGTGTTTTTATCTGATGTGTAACCAGCCATTGCTTGATGTTAATGAGGAGGATTACATTTGGAATTAAATTTGCAAAAATATGTGCCACTGCAGTAAGAGCTCATCTCTGCTTTGACTTCACCTGATTGAAGACTATGAGTCGTTATTGTTCTGTTGAACTATTAAAGATATTGGCTGTCAGTTTTCACTCTACACCAGCTCTGTTATAAGGATGGGGATTTCAGGCAAAAGTGCTCGTCGACAGTGCCTGGGTATTATCCAATGCTTATTTGCTCTTCCATATAAATCAGAACAAAGAGTAGAACTTAAATAAAAAAGTCATGGTGTGACAAACTAGAAAACAGTTTATCAGTGGAAGTCATGAAATTTTACAACCATGTAGCAAATTAGAACATTAATGAATCAACCAAGATGGTTGTTTGTTAGCATGAGGACAAAAGTATCATTCTGCCCACAAGCTTTTCTTAGTGTCTACCATGTGAACATTTTTACTTCAATATGAAAATCATCTCCGCTGTAATCAAAAAATTATCTTCACAAACTCGAGTATCTACCTATACCAACATCAGTCCAATACTGTTATTTTAGACTTTTTAAACTATATTAACAACATTGCTAGCTATTTTAAGCTATTTCAAGAAAGACACAATTTTCCAACTGTATAATGTCAAGAAGAAATGAACAGCCCACAACATGACTCTGCTAAAATACTGTTGCTGATTTGTATTGACATTTTTATAGTCTGTGCATAGTAAAGCATGTGATGTATAGGATTTATGGATTGTAGCAGATTTGTAAAAATATATATATTTTGTCAAATATCCGATCCACTGAATTTTCTTTTTACCAATATTGGACCGATATTGAGTATCATGTCGGCTCATCCCTAATATCATCTCTATTTTATTGTTGAAATTGGCAGAAATTAGTTTCAATTGATAAAATCCCAAATAATATGAAGATAAAACCCTCATATGGCAGTCCTCCTGCATAGATTGTGTTGCTCTGTCAATTTTTGTCCGTTTTAGGTTTAAAACACTTACAAATCTACTACTGCTTTCAGTCATAGTTACAATGTATTTCATTGCATTAATGTAATCAGTCATAAGGTCATTGGTGATCTGAGTTAATTCTAAATTAAGTAACCATCTGCTGGGTCTGGAGCTGCAAATGGATGTAATAAAATGCATTTAACATAGGACTAGATTGACAATAAAACAACATGATTTCATTGACATAAAGTATCCCCTAACACGAATAAAGGATAGGCACATATGTCTGTCCAAAATTTTAACTGATCAGCTCCATGTTTATTTGAGTTTAGAGTTGAGGAACCAATCACTGATTGAAAAGATAAATCAAAGTGAAGAGTTGATCAGTACAATGTGGTCCATGTGTTAAACCATCTCCCCTTATGTCACGTTTCAGCTTGCATACAATACTAGAACATACATTTGCAATATAAAATCCATCTGTACAATAATATTGAAACTGCCTATCCTATTGACATATTATTGCAGCAGGTTGGTGAATCATGGGGTACACTTTGGACAATACCTCTTTATTACAGAGCTAATACATCTGTAGTAAGAAACACATTCACGTCAGTTTAGAGTCACAAATTCACATGACCTGCATTTCTAGGAACCGTGGGAGGAAACCCACACAGGCACACTGATGTAGATCAACACACAAAGGACCACACAGTCATCCCAACTTCTTTTCTGTGGCAGACTAAATTTTTTTCCCCAATAGTTATTATAAAGATATGCATACAGAAACTGCCATTTTAGTTATTGCTGTGCAACATGTGTGGCATTGTTGTTGAGAAAATGCCTTTCTGAGTTACACAGTTACAACATGAAATAGGTAACTCAATTTTAATTTTGGATGGATTTTTGTAGCCATTATTACAGAACAACCAGATCATCCAAATAAAACATCCATGCTCTGGACTTTTCAAAGATCCTATCACAATTTCAGGAAAACACCTGGTCTTTGGCAGCTGGTTGAATAATTCTGTAGTTTGGAGGGAGATATGAGTGATTATGGAACCTGACATGTTTATTCATTACAATTATGACTTGATCACAGCAATATATAGGGAAATGACAGAACTGATACATTTGTGTTGAGGAAAACCTTTTGTAGTTATAATTTTGATACCACATAACTATATCTTATTTGCCTGAATAAGTGACATGCTACTCGGGGTAATACTAAAATCCTACTTTAAATTATCCATCACTATTTAAATTTTAAATCTAATACAACTGCATAATATGTATACTATACATATGTAGGAAAAGAGGTGTGTTGGTCTGGTCTGTAGTGTAGTGTAATGTTTGATAGGATTTGAGATGTCATCTCTCACATGAACTTGGTACTTAAAAAAAAAAACTGCTGTAAAAGGTACCCACAAAATTGGCATCTTTCATCAAGGTTTGAGTCTTCTGTATAATTAGCACCATGGGGCGCATGCATTCAATCCCTGATTAAGGTTGTTTTGTTGACTATAATGACGGTTCTGCCATTGCTGGTTTTCCCTTTGTTAGTAAAAAGCTCGAGCAGCCTTGTTTTTAATTGAGCAGACATTTTCCCACTTATTTAAAGTATATCTCTAATCTGACACGTTTTAGGCCTCCTACAGACAACCAGGGTTTCAAGGCACTCATTCCTTTGGTATAATTAACAACCCACAGAACTGCATAATGGTGTCCAGAAATACAAGATGGAGCACTACATGACTCATTCAAGCCCATATGCTAGCTGAGAGCATGTGTGCCCCCTGTCATGTCTTACTGTGTGAACTATAAATGTGTTAGCACAACACACCTGGATTGGTATTCTTTGTACTCTCCTTATATGACTTAGAATACAGTTTTAAACGCTCAGAAAATAATTAAATACCACTGTTTTTGAGGCTCTAATGAATCCACTGTACACAACCTTCCCAGTGGAAGGAAATTGGGCTAGTCACGACCCTGCCGTAAAGCTGTGGTGGAGTTTTAATAACCAGATAATTAAAAAGATAAAAAAGAGTTGCAGACCAACGTTTATGGTGAATTTCAGTTTTAGGTTAATGTTTTACCTGTGATCTTTCTCTGCTCTCTGTCCTAAGTAACCTCATGGTGACCCTCCTGTCTGTCCAGGCTCATGGTTACCTTGAAACAAATTTACAAATATCATTATTCAAGAGAGGCAGCAATAATAAACACTGCTGCCACCCAATCTCTGGGAATCCCCACTAAGAAATACAAGTGGAAAAACCTGAAGACATATTCTTGCTTTTATCATCCAATTGTTGATGTTTACTTTTCCTCATGACAGTTCGCTATTAACTTTCAAAGCTATTAACAATGGTCCTCTTGTTTAACTTTGTACTTGCAAACTCATTATACTCATAATAAAAAATTGTCATTACTTTGACAAATAAAGACAAAAGTACAACTTTGTTGATATGTTTGTGATTTTTATCTCTTATAAAAGTAACCCTTTTCTTTTTGTATTTTAGCAGAAGGAGTGCCTCAGGTGTTTTACTTTGGGCCCTGTGGGAAATACAATGCCATGGTTCTGGAGCTGCTGGGCCCGAGTCTAGAGGACCTCTTTGACCTTTGTGACAGGACCTTCTCACTGAAGACTGTCCTAATGATAGCAATTCAGTTGGTGAGTTCACATTATTGTGTGACACATTAAATTATTTTTCAAATGAAATGTACTTATTCAATATGACTGCTGTAATGTCAGTATTTAAAATGTGGGAATTAAGTCCACAGACCAAATCAAACAATCAAATGATAGTAAATTTGATTTCACTATGGGAATGTACTACAGCACATTAACATGTCATGCTACACTCAACACTGTTGCCATGTTCCTCTGTTATTATTACCTCCGGCCTCTAAGGAGGCTATGATTTTGGCCACATTTGTCTTTTTGTCCATAAAAGAGTAGTCAAATTTTAAAGAGGCCATAGCCTGGAAGTGCCAATTAACGCTGCGTTTGGGTGTGTATCTGTGTCATTACCTCGTCTATGAAGCCCTAAAAGTCCTTAACAATCAGTTCAGCCACTGCTGAGAGCGCAGTTTATTGTTTTCCTGAGATCTACAAAGCGGCAAAGCACTTCCGTTGACTAATGACATCACTGGCGAATCTCACCAATCCTGTAAACAGCAGCACCTCCTAGTCTGGGCACTAGAGTCCGGGCACATCCGGGAGATGTACTTTCAACCGTAGAAGAAGAAGAACTACTCTCGCTCTGCTGAGCATATCGGTTGAGAACATGTTAAAAAAAGGTTCAGCGAGTGTTTGCTTTGTTCTGGGTTGTGATAAACAATACCAGGCTCTCCACAAGCTCCCCACCAATGAGCAAAGAAAAGCTCGGTGGATATCTTTCATATTTGATGGGAATATCCCTGCTACATTTCCCAAATACCTCCATGTATGCGGCAACCACTTCACATAGGATTGATACACAAATTTCAAATGGTCGACTGAAGCCCTGAAAGTTCAACTCAAAATTGACTAGTCAAGGGGGGGGGGGCAGACGGCTCTAGAAGCGTTTTGCATCTTGTGCATCTACGCAATATCGTAGTGCATAATTTCCGAAAATATACTATATTCTATAGTATACTATACTACGTTGATATCAGCGCGATATCAACAATGAAGGAATATTTAGGTTATTTGTCTCTGTGCATGTCCTCGCCTAGAGCGAGACTGAACATAGGAGCTCAGCTTCGCGGCTGAGACACAAATAGATCGCTGCCATTGTTGCAGGCAAGTGCGTCTGCAGTTAAAAAAACTAAACATTGGTTATTAGACTAAAACATTGAAATATGCCAATTCTACAGTTTAATCATGTACTCAAAACGGATGGCGCAACATAACAAGGACAAGTTAGCTTACCGTTTTTATACGATATGTTTTTAGTCGAGCTGTGATATGAAAACTGTTGCTGGCAAACTTTGCATTTGACTTTTTTATTGCCATCTATTTTTGTAAAATGCTGCTACACTGCTGATGTCTTTGACATGGATGTTAGAGGAGGACTGACGGTAGCTCAACATTAAATAAAACCACCAGACGTTCTGTAGTCTTTCTGTCTCCTGTGGGTTGAGCTAATCCAAAATACTGAAAACAAGGGGGGTGTTCTCTGCAGACACGCTGTGATCTGTGGAACAGGCTAAGCTACACGCGTTCGCTCGTGTTTCATTTGCATGTATGTGTTTATCATCTCAGTAACCACAACGTTATCCAAGCTACAGGTGTCCTGCAGCAGTCTTTGCGATGGAGGTGGTTCACTTGTCATAGTGTCTTCTGACTCTGGGTCAGACTCCGGATCAAATGCGTAAGGGATTACGGCGAGGGGTCGTGACGACGGCATTACTCAATGTTTTGATAATTGCTAGTGGTGCATCTGCCTTTCCAGAGGGGGAGCTGCGGGTCTGAGAGCTGACGTGCCAATTACGTCACTTCCAGGTAACTGGCCAATCACAAGACTGTGGGAAAGCTCTCGTTGGCTGGCCAATCACAAGACAGTCCGTGTTCTGCGGGTGTGGTTTTGGTCTGAAACAGCGCCAAAGTAAAGGATTTGGATTTATATTTGTAGTTAATGACCCAACAAAGAAATTTTGGAGATGATTTAACACAAATCTTGATGGAGGTTTGGACTCTCTAAGTGTTGTCTCTAGTTAGAAATATTTTGTTCTTAGTAAGTGTTTGATTAATTACTCAATACTTTCTTTCCACAAAACAAACAAGAAAATATATAAATGTGAGATAAATGGACTAATATGGAAAATGTTTTCTCAGATGACAAGTCAACTTTAATCACTTGACAGCTGAGTTTACTGTGCCATTTACTTACTCTGGAATAGCTAGTTATTTAGTGCCCGTTCACAGAGTATTAGGGCCACATTGAGAAAGAAAAAAATTTATAGACTTCAAGAAAAAGTCGTAAATTTATGAGAATGAAGTCTTAGATTTATGAGAATAAAGTCGTAATATTCTAACCTTTTGTTTTAGAAGAGGAGAGTTGTTAAAATGAGGGCTCTGAAGCATTTTGTGGAATTGTACTATAGGTTTGTGGAGGGGGAAAATAGCTGGTCCACTGCAGGGTTATTGGTGGATGTATCAGCAGGCAATTCAGAGGGGATTTGTGGTTTTTCAATAAACAATCCAAATTTATTCTCACAATTTTAATCTCGTAAATTTCCAAGACTTTATTCTCGAAGTCTGATTTCTTTTTTTTGAAATCCGTTGCGTCCACGCGGAGACTTGTTTTATATACTTGTGACTTTTGGTCAAATTATAAGGCCAAGCGATGAACTTTTTTAAGCCCAAGACAGAGGGCATCTCGAAGTGAAACAATCACCATACATCATTTGACGTTTCACAGTAGTTGATGATTGAGCTGTTGTATAGTGTCCTGCCATCTGTATGTAGAACAGATGGTGAGTTGGGGAACCAGAGCAGAGTCTCGTGTTTCTCAAGCTGCAAATGAGCAATCTGTCAAAAACCTCGACCCACTTATGGCATTTTATAGAAATTAAAAAGATGAATAAGAAATTGTGTAGTTGTTTGTGTAATAAATAATAAAAATGATCCACTATATCAGTCTTACTTTTTAATGGGTTGCCCTAGTAACCAACATGTTAGAGCATGTTGGCTTGCACTTTAAAACTGAAGGAATTGTAGATACTTTCAATCTGTCTCTTTCAGGTCCATGAACGTGACTTTCTGACTTTGACTCGTCATAAGAGTTAATGTTATATTACTCATAGTATAGGTCATTTATATGAATATACTACTTTTGTGGGATTTTTAGTTCTAGGCTCACACCCTGTCCCCGAACACAGAGTTTTATTATCTATCTATTAAAATGGTTTGGCTTCACTGTGAAGAGCTGTGACACCGTCCATCTTCATTTACAGACATGTGGCATGTTTCCACCGGCTCACCTCACCTCGCCTCAGCACGGTTAAGTTGCGTTTCCATAGTATCTGGCACCAGATACGTTTTTTAGTCCCTTCTCTGGCAAGGTTCCAAGCGAGCTGAGGTGATAATATGTGTGATGTCACCAGACTGCCGGCCACTGATTGGTCAGAGTGTCGACACTAGAATCAGGCAGAACAATGCCGTACTGTAGATCAGTTAAAAAGACTTATCAATCCTAAAAACGTCGGTTAATCTCCACAATTACCAGGGAAATGTCTAAAATCTAAATATTTAACAGAGGACTCTGGTGTATCAGCACTGCTGATTGCGAGTGGCATCACAAACCCTGCCGCTGTATTTCATGTCGGACAGAGTCTGTGCTCCTGTCCTGGAGGAAATACTGAACAAATAGTTTTAATTAACTGATTGTAATGATTCAGTTACCCTGATGACAACTGCTTTACAAGTCATTAGTCACTAGTTTGTGTGTAAAACGAAGTTACCGCAGTTTCATGCAGCCGCGCAGCGATGACTCCGCCCACGTTAAGTAGGCACTATTTTTGTAGTGGAAAACCAACCTAAACCGTGCTGTGGCGAGCTGGGACCATATGGGCCATTGGTCAAACCAAGATATGATCTTGGTTTGTAAAAATGCATGGGACGGCCCTGGGAATTTGCAATAATGCTGAAAGCATTGTTTCAAGAACAGTGTTATTTATGATGACATTGAAAACGTTTCTTCAGCTGAAATGTCATTGTTGTTGACTGTGTTGCCTTAATTGTGAGCATACATGGTTTTTGTTGATGTTTTAATGTTTTGATGACTGTGCTGTTTTCTTCCCCCCAGATTTCTCGAATGGAGTATGTCCACTCTAAAAACCTAATCTATAGAGATGTAAAACCTGAAAACTTTCTCATTGGACGGCAAGGAAATAAAAAGGAACACATTATCCACATCATTGACTTTGGCTTGGCCAAAGAATACATCGACCCTGAGACCAAAAAACACATTCCATACAGGGAGCATAAGAGTTTGACTGGCACTGCTCGGTATATGTCCATCAATACACATTTAGGCAAAGGTACGTTTAATTTCATTTTGTTTTCTTTGTTCTGTAATTTCTTTAATTTTTGATCTTCATTCTTCATTTTTGAACTTTCTCAGTAAAATGTTATGAAATCTATTTAAACAGAGCAAAGCCGGCGAGATGACCTCGAGGCCTTAGGCCACATGTTCATGTATTTCCTTCGTGGGAGTCTACCTTGGCAAGGACTAAAGGTAGGCCAGGTGCACAGTGTTTCCAAAGTCCACGAGAGAATTTGATTCAACCAGATTAATACATTTAAAAATGCATTTTAAAACTGTCTGTATCTTTAAAAAACATTGGCATCATTACAAGTGAAATGAAATAATCAATCAATATATTTAATAACCTCAGTTTCACCTCAGCAGTAAGAAATGAGGCCACAACTTGTACATTGTACATTGGACCTTAAACGCTGGTCAATTTAGTGTCATCCAGTAGACTGTTCAGTCAGGATTTATTATTTTCTTATGAAATGTCTATATTAGGAATTAAGAACACTAAGAATGTTTTTGTTTATATAATTCTGCTTAGTGCTTATCAGAACACCATGTTGTATGTTTTTCTTTCTGCTGCAGGCCGACACATTGAAAGAGCGATACCAGAAGATCGGAGACACAAAACGAAACACTCCCATTGAAGTCCTCTGTGAGAACTTCCCAGGTACACACATGGCTGCAGTTTACAAATGGATCAGGATGTACAGCTTAAAAATGATCATAATATCATTGAATGTGATCTGACCATAGTAATTGTGCAGCATAGTTAGAATTATGTTCACAATGTTAAAGGGTTAACCATTATCTATTTATTTTAAAACAGAGGAGATGGCCACCTACCTGCGATATGTGAGACGATTGGACTTCTTTGAAAAGCCGGACTATGAATATCTGAGGACTCTATTCACTGAATTGTTTGAGCGCAAAGGATACACCTTCGACTACACTTATGACTGGGTTGGCCGGCAGATAGTAAGCACCACATTAACTCATCAAGTCAGTGAACACACTAGTCTTGAGCAAACTGCCTGACTACGTTATTATTTTCCCCTCAGCCGACACCTGTGGGGTCTGTGCACATAGACTCTGGAGTGTCTGCTGTCACAAGAGAGAGCCACCCTCACAGAGACCGGCCCTCGCAGCATCAACCAATCAGAAATCAGGTATGTTAGGCGATGTTCTTAGACATGGGCATGTGTGTATGTTAAAGCAAAGAAAACCCTGCACTACAACATGTATACATATACAAGGATGATGTTTACACACACCATTTGCCTGCTTTCAAAGATGTTCATTGAGTGGTGACCTTAAATCTTTTGGTTGTTTTGCATAACCCCAGTTCTCTGAGAACCATGACTGTGAGTGTCTCTCTGTGATCATGGTATAGAAAGACACTATGGTAACACCTCTAGCTTTGTATCAAACAAATGCTAGGAAAAATAACTCAAATGTGAATAAGGGAAGTTTCAACACAAACATAAACAACATTGTCAACAGAGAGTTAATCGAGGTCAGTTACAGCCAGGAGGATTAGTCCATTCGTTCCAAAACGGATCCATTATTTTTTTTAAACCATTAATCTCTGTATTCTTATTTGGGACATTGTAAAATGAATTCTGCTCATTGAAAGTATCCCGCAACTGGGCCAAAACACAAATTCTAATTAAAGAGTTTGAAG
This sequence comes from Solea solea, assembly GCF_958295425.1. Lineage (NCBI taxonomy): Eukaryota > Metazoa > Chordata > Actinopteri > Pleuronectiformes > Soleidae > Solea > Solea solea. The sequence continues at coordinate 12,289,465 of NC_081138.1, read as the reverse complement.
CTTATAAATTTCCATTTCAATTACAAACATACTGGCTGTAGCACTGATACCAGGGAAGCTGGTATCTCAGTTTAACATGTCTCCTTAATCTCTGATGACATATAATTGTCATTTTATGACTTAATACAATATGGATTTAAATGTAATTTATTAAATAATGATGAAACAATAATAATTTTCTGGTCAAGTTGTCACTGCAGGTGTATTTCTGCATTTCTGGTCAGCATTTCCAAGGGACTACAGTTCGTCCTTGCGTCTGATTTACTTATGTTTCGGCATTTTGTCGTCAAGTGTCAGGTTTCACGTTTTCAATTCATATAAAATTTGGGTGAATGAAACTTTGAAACACATCCACGGATTAAAGATTTTAAAAGCCTTTTCCAGTGATGTCACTGCTGAATGCGCTTAATATCTTGATAAAAATTGTAGACGTAAGATCTTACCTCCATTTGAAACCAGGCTCATTAGTTTCTGTTTCAGTTCTGTGGCTGAATCCTTGCTTTGATTTTGATTCACTTTGATTTTGTTAATTTTTTTGCCTTTCTTCATTTCTCATGATGCTGCTTTGCATGGTACCTGGCTTTGCACACCTACATACCCATCTTTCCTAACACAATTATTCCATCACCCCCCTTCCCTCTTCAATTGCAACACCATTACCACCTACCTCCCATCACCGACGCCCCTGAGCAGACCGCAGCCTCAGATCGACGAGGAGCATGGGAGCTGCAGCCCACACGCCAAGCAAACTCTTCCTATTTGACCTCTCACCTGGCAGCGGACAGGCACGGGGGATCAGTGCAGGTATACACCCCTCACCTGATCAGCAGCCCCCATCCAGTCTCTATGGAGTCAGATCTGTCTCACAGGATCAAATGCAAAGATGTGGCCTGTAAACAAGAGGAAAAGAGCAAAAAAGGACTTTTCTTGTATTTATAAATCAGTGTAGAGGCTGCACTTTAGCCTACAACTCAATATTGAGTTGGTCAGCCTTATTTGAGAAATGTGGCAGTTTTGTTTTAGGGCCCACATTGTTGTCAACAAACTGCCCCATCAACCCTACAAACTATTTAATCCTCAGAAATTTACCTGAAATTACTCTTCCTATTGATCAGAATGGAATCAATGACAAATGAATACAAACCATTGCTGTTCACGTGTCAACTTACTTTTACTCTTCCTGGTTAACATTAGTTTTGATTTGTTTGTGAGACAGATCTACAACCATGCACCCTTCACCCTTTTACCCTGGCTGGGAAATGTTATTTTTCTGCACCACCATGTGTGTGTCATCTGGTGCAGCCCGCCACAGATGGTGATTTAATTTTAGCTTTATGAGCAGCAGTCGTGGTAGCGGACTTTTGATTTCAGGTTATACAACTCTTTGTGGTGCTTGGAAATTCCTCGCAAGATCACAAAGGCTCTTGCATGGCACGGAGACCTGGCTTAGTTTGCTAAGTGCATGCTCTTAAGTCGTGAAGGGTCATTGTGCATAAAGGAATGTCTTGGTTGAAGTGAACGCCTTGCCATTATCACATTGTCCCTCTCTAGTAATTTTGCATAGGTGTGTACAGTGAATGCTTTAGTAACATGGTTCTCAAACTGTGAGATATGTACCACCAGTGGTACACAAGCTTCCTCTGGTGGTACTCTGGAGGAAAATCAGAAATACTGTTCTACAGGCTATGTGATCAGAGTGGAGCTGAGGACTTAATTTTCCTCACCTAATTTCGCTATAAAGTGTCTGAAGTATACATAAGGAAGAGGAGGAGGATCATGAGAGCGCAAATGATCTGTTGGGAATAAATCTGCCTCCTGTGAAAAGACTTTGCTCGGCCTATTTACACCACTGTATTTTCACGGTGGTGATAATGGCGTTCCTTCAAGTGCTCAGTATTTTCTCAGGTGGTACTTAGTATAAAAGGTTTGAGAACCTCTGCTTTAGTCAAACTAAATGCCATTAACTTTGAAACAGTGTCTGACAGACAAATGTGTCCAATATTGAAAAAGAAAACCTCAACCAAAATGTCCGCCAGACCCATGAAAGGAATTTCTTTAGTGGTTCTTGCAGACATTGTGATCAGCTGCACACCAGCCGTCATCCCACACTCTCTGTCTTTCAAAGCACAGTTATAATCCATCTGTGCAAAGTCGAGTGGCTTGTGGTAGCTGTACTGATTTGGTAAGACGTTAACAAGTCTTTCCCTTAATAGTGTTTCAGTATCTGGCAACTACTTCTCTAGGCGTTTTTATGCTGTTTCAACATGTTTGGCAGTCGATCTGATTTATTATGCTGAGATTTACAAAGTTAAACACTGTATACACCTGTGTACACTTGTCTTTTTACAATAATGATGTTATTTCTTTTACAGGTTAATGGTTTATCAGATGCTATAATGTTGCGTTTTCTATTTTTCAGGAGACCGCTTTATTGTTGTAGAGATTACATCTTATTTATTATTTTAGAATATAATTTAAACATTTTTTTACCAGAATCAAAGTTTGGACTCTGTGTGGACACATGGATACACAGCTCCTTTTATTATTAAACACACAAATTATTAAAAATTAGTCATTTAGAGGCTGTATTCATATACTACTATTATACTATTTTCATTTCATATAAAACCAATCTTTGTCCAGACGAGTGCTTTAGTTCTGTTTCAGAAGTCATTTGCGTCCAAGCTACTACGCCTAGTTTTCAAACCAAAAACAGAGCCAACAGCGTTTTTAAATCACTAGGGTAATGTGGACGACAAGCACATCCAGAGCAAAATTTATGCATTTTAAAACTTGAACAGAGTAGTATGATGTACCACTCCTACACCCTCCTACAAAACGAGTTCAAGATGAATAAATATAATGCAGACTTGGAGAACAAATGATTTGCTTACATTTTTTTGTCCGGTTATGTTATGATCTCTAGATGTGCCTCCATTTCGTGTCTTCCATGTCATGGCGTCTCAAACTCCACCCACACCTTTGAATTTTACTTACCAAATGTCCTGTAAAGTGTGTATGTGGAGCAAGTGAACATTTCTGACTCTGAAAACTTAATGCAGGGAGTCATCCCAACATAAAACAGTGCACACTGGTAGCAAACTTTAAAAAGCGACTGATGCCAGCAAACAAAAGCCTGAAATAATACAAGCCATTTATATTCTTTCTGATTTGTTTTTCTTTGCTCCTGTCATATTTGTTTTTCTCCAGCAGAGATGATGAAAGTTGAGTGACATGATGAATGCTCTTGTGTTTTCTTTACTGCCTCAGCAGTACATGTTATTTGTTTTCCCCACATTAACTTTCGATCCATCGTGCTGACACATCCTCTTGTGAATTAATACAAAGGATCAATGGGTTGATGTGAAATAACACCCATCTGTGCCACAGGTGGTGAGTTCAACCAACGGGGAACTGAATGCAGACGATCCACTGGCAGTTCATTCCAATGCTCCGATTACAGCTCAGGCAGAGGGGGAAGTGGTCGACGAGGCCAAGTATGTGTCATACACCCGACGCACCTCTCCTCCGTGTCCATCTGTTGCTTCCTCTCTTTCCCACTCTTCCTCTCTTTCTCTCTCTCTTGCGCCACCTTTTCTAATGCTGTGGAATTGTGACAGCCCCCACACTCAGCTGTCACCTGCTTCTGCCACTGTGACCCTCTGTCTGATTGTGTGTGTGACCACTGACTGTCTATATGTTTTTCTCTCAACTAGAGCTGAAACAATTAATTAATTAATTAATCGATTATTAATCAATTACTAAATTAATCGACAACTATTTTGATAATCGATGAATCGCTTGAAGCATCATTTTTGATTGTTTAAGCTTCTTAAATGTGGATATTTTCTTTTCTTCTTAATTTCTTTACTCTGGATAACAAAGAAATCATTAAAAGTTAATTATTTTGTTTTGTGGACAAAACAAGACAGTTGAGAACATCATCATTTCCAGGTTTGACGAACACTGATCACTATTTTTTAAGGTTTTCTAATATTTTATGGACCAAGCGATAAATCAACAGATTTATCAATTATGAAAATAATCGTTAGTTGTAGCTCTATTCTGTACTACTTTAGGTTATGAAGAAACCGTTGTCAGTTAACTTGTTAGTCAGAGCTCATGCAGCTTCTCACACCTGAAGCAGTCGTTCATTAACAGAAGCTCCACTTGCAACCACTGATGAAGTCACTTCAAGATATAATATGTAACATTTCATTTAAAATATCTATGAACAGCTAATGCTATATATTTTCTTGAGTTGTGTACTTGGATAAAGCCAAAATGTTCCATAGAAATCCAAATAAAATCCAACTAAAGGACCATTTCATTAATTTGGTCATCTGCTTTACAGAGCTTCTGTTTTTTTCGTACATATACTTTGGCTTTGAAAATCACCACAAATATACTTTTAAATGCCCTAATTCCTCTCCTGTACTCATATTTAAAGGGCTAAAATCCAGGACTCTTCAGTATGAAGCCATGCATCTGTTGGTCCTGTAAATTGTTCACAATCGTTGGGGGAAAAAAGAAACCAGGAACAGAAACGCTACAGTGCTTTGACTTTGAAACAGGAACAGGACATGTTTTAATGTTTATCGTTGAGCAAAGCATACTATTCCAAGGCTTCCATATTTTTAGTGAAGGAGGACATTATCTTGAACTGACTGCTGTTTTCCAGCTGCACTATATCAAGTACAGGGCAGCTTGGTTGTTCCTTGTTGTGTGGCTAAAGAAAATGAATCCGTAGCAAAAAATATCAACATTTAAGCAAAATGGACTCAAGTTGTCCTGTGTCTTAAAAGTGCATGTTCACATTTATGCCTCAATAAATTGTATATAGCGTGACAAAAACAGTACCAAAGCTCTCTTGGTATTGTAGTAAAAGATATTGCAGAGATTTTCCATCTTTTCCCAGCGCCAAAGCCACCGTAAAACTGTGTTCCCTTCCTCCTTCCAGTTCACACAATCGTTTGAGGTGATGATTGGTGTGTTTCCTGCCGCTCTCGTTATTTCTGACGAATATTAAGTGTTGCCTGTTTTATGTTTAATTTACATTAATGGACTGAAAGGTGATCCTGAGTGTCACACACGAATAGTTTCCTTCATTAATATACAGTTATTAAAACCGGATTAATGCATCTTCCGGCTTACGTACAGTAGTTGTGCAGCACACTTACGTATACTAGTTTTTATATTAAAGGGCTGTTTATTGAACACTTGTTACACATGACTTGTTTCAATTCAATAATTTATAGGCGTAGTGTGGAACATAGTGATGATACAGCAAATTATGTGATTCTTGGAAAATCTTGCAGAATCTTAGACATTTGTATTCTCCCATACAGCCCTCCTGCAGAATGTCTGGACCTCAGAAAATGTCTCAAATGACCAAATAACTCTGGTTAAATGTTCCCTGCAACTGATTTGCACATTCTTTACATTTTTTTAACATCAAAGTGATGTGCCCATATCTTTAACATTAGCTGTTACTTTGCCCACAAACAGAAACATCCCAGGATTAGATTTACCAACATGGGAAGATCCCTTTCTATCACTGTAAATGGTACATTCTGAAATGCTTTAAAGACATATTGACTTGGTATTGTGAAGTGACGTATGAAGCTGCCGAGTAGATATTTTGTAATCCTACCTTCCTCTTTTAACCTCTCAAACTCCCCTCTCTGTGTTCACCTGTGTCTTGTTGATGTTTGTGTGCATGTCAGTGTGGCATGTGGCCAGTTCCATCATCTTGGTCTTGCTGTATTAATCTATCTTTCTTTTCTCTTTACGCTCTTTCCCCTCTCTCTTCTTCTGTAGCTGCGTGAAAATGCTCAACCTGTGGTGAGTCCCTCTCTGCTCGTCCACATCAGACTCATGGGACAGGGAGTGGACCAAAAAGGAGTTAGATGTTAGATGTTAATTAGTCGTCCTAGTCTCTTGCTGGCTCAGCAGTTTAATGTACTCCTGGCTGAAAGGAACACTGTCTGATTATGTGTACTTTCAAGTCTCTGCCCCCTTTTTTCACCAGAGCTTTGAGAGCTGGCATGCAAACTTAAAAGTTTGAGCTGACATCATTTCAGTGCCGAAACAATCAAGAAAATTAGTACTATCATATAATTTAACCACACAAGACTACATTTGTTATATTTAAGCTCTTTTTGCAGTATATTTTCCTTGAGTTACAGGCCATTTAACTCTAGTTGCATGACACACTGTAATTTATTATTTTAAGAGTACCCAGTCACTGTCCTATGTTTTAATCCACAGCTTTTCCCCCCTTGTCTTTGTATGTGTTTATCGATCATTCTTATGCTCTTTGTGTGCACCGCTCCATTCTTATACATAGAAGTAGTCCATTTATTTTTCTTTTCTTAAAAATTGTGGGAGGTGAACTTAACATGCAAACATTCGGTGCGTGGAAACAAGTTCATCTTGGCCTTTTTAATGTTAATGTGTTGCCAATCAAAACCTTTGGCAGCCGCAGTTTTCGTTATTATGATTCATGTATCTGTCCAGCTTTGTTTACTAGGGTGAGGCTCATATTTAACCAAGTAACTGAAGCAGGCTGTTTGAGCGTATTCTTTCTTTTGCCTCATTAGAAGCCATTTTCTCATCCACATACCCACTGATTGTGTGCTTCTGTCTGCAGGTGCTGCTGTTTCTTCAAGCGAAAACGAAAGAAGAACACGCAGAGGCACAAATGATCGTCCACCACTGGCCCGAAATGTTCTGAGTGTCCGGCTCAGCTGATTGTGATTCCAGAAATCAACAAAGGTCCCATTCAGAATCAACCAAGGGAGACGACAAAAAGATCTCGATTTGAATTTTCCTCTCTAAGGAACAGTTTAAAGGGGTCTGAGATGTTCAAGAGGCTCGTGTCTTTTGATTGGAGTCCTATTCAGGAGACCTATTTGTTGGATTTTTGTCAGGGGATAATCTTGTTTTGCTTTTTAGTTTTCATTCACTCCAAGATGCCCCACATTTGTATTTTTCTCTCAATGTTTTTTTTTTTTTTTAAATGTGTGTTTATTGGCTGTGCTGTTGCAAGGGCAGAGACCGATCTTCCTGCGTGGTCTTGCCACCTCAACCTGTTGCATACTAAGATTTAACCCACAAAATCTTCATGTCTCCTCTGTCTGGTGTCATTTCAACATGGTTTGCCTGTCACTAGTATCTTTACTAGTTTTCATACAAAGCCTTTTTGGTCATTCCTGACAAGAGGCTGAATGTAAACCTGAACCCATGAAGAGCCAATAGTGTAACAGCGCATCAGTCTGCCGGCCCCTGCACTTTTGTTTTTCTTTCCTCCAACGAGATGGGTCCTGGAACTGGGACCTGAGCCTGAGAGAACAGAAGACCACAGACGTCTTTTGCACTGTGTTCTCTCGGGATGATTTCTGCTCTTGCTGCTTGGTTAAGGCTCCCCACTTAACCACGCCGCTCTCAAAACACACTACAGTCTCTTTTGTCTCATGCAGTTTTGCTCCTGTCGGCTTTGTGGTGATGAGCAGCAACCTGACACTTGTAGATGTGGTGGGGGAAAAAAAACAAACAAAACAATATGCTATTTATGCTATTTAACTCTTGGTTGCCACCAGTTTTCTTGCTAATTCTTACACATACACACTGAATGTATGGACAGTAAAGTAAATGACTTTGGAGCATTCATATAATCTGTTATGCGCATGGAAAAGAAATTGCAGTTAAGGAGGAGTTAAGACCAATGTTTTTAAAAAATGAAAAAAGTGAGACCAAAATCAAGTGGGTTTGTGGGTTGGAGAATCTTAATTGCTCATGATCCTAATAATATGGTGGTTAATAATAATGGACTTATACCAATAGACACTGGGATATGTTTCTTTGGAGCATTGATGTGCTTTGGAGATTAAATCACAGCCTCTCAGCGCTGCTGTCCAATGCCTTAACCCCAACCAGTCGACCACTGCACCACAAAACACCACGCTGTTTGAGAAATGAGTCGGCAAATGTTTAGGTTCTCCTGCATAATAAAGCCCAATGTTGCCAACTGTTCCGAGATGGAATCAGAGTAGTTAACGACTCCCTGTGAGACACAGATGATGTATTCTCAAGAGACTGATGCCCAACGTTAAGGTTTGGCGTACCCCCCTCCCCCCCGCGGGTCGAGTCGGAAGACTCCTGTGCTGCAAACCGCTGTTTGATGTTTGGGTGTCTCTCCTCAGTGTCGACTTTGAAAAACCTAATCTCACCTTTAGGACAGAAAAGGAAATGTCCATACCTTTTTTTTTTTTTTATATATATCTATTTTAATTTAGTGTCACGGAGGACTGCCTTGAACCGATATCCTCTATTCCTCTCCTTGCCTATCCTTCGAACAGAAAGTGAATTACCATACAAAGGTGTTTTATTTTTTTATTATATCTTGCTAATGTGAATGTTGTTTTTTTGTTGTTTTTTTCGGAATGCAATTTTTTTGTTTTTCCATTCCAAAAAGCCATGGTTTTATGGGGAAAGAGAGGGTAACAAAAAAGGAAGAGAAAAAATCAAAAGCTTGAAACCATGCACTACATTTGTTGACCCCGGCTTTCCCTGACAAGACCCTGCCTTCTTAATACTGTACTTCAAATGTGCTTATTACTTTAATTGTGGCTGACTCGTGTGCTAAGCCTTCCCTATAGGGTGCAGGGAATACACTTTAAATTGTTTCTTTTTCTGTTGTGCCATGACACCCTGCTCCCACCACACACTCCCCCTGCACACACATTCAAGCACGGCCTGCACAGATCGACTCTCCGCGGAGTGTTCGGTCTGTCGACCTGCTCCTTCATCTTTTTAGAAATACAATGTTGTAGATGTTGCAAACTATCTTGATGAATCGGTATGTAAACATACTCGTTGCGTGTATTTACACTGTATAGCTTTTTGGTTTCTTCTTACCCCTGACACGTCAGTTACTCCAGGGTCTTAAGTTATTGTGGTATTGAAAGTACTTGAATATGAAAATCTACGGGACCTTTTCTCTGTTGTGTTTTTTTTTTTTTTTTTTTCCTTGGTCATTATCATAACAACGCAGGATTTGAGGGGAATGGAGGGAAAACAGGCTTTATGAATGACAGGTATTCATTTCTTTAAGATGTTCTAGTGCCTCTTGAGAGAGTTGGACAGGTGAAGTTTGTCAGCCTGTGCTGGCTCGTGTAAATGACCGAATAGGACGAGCCATTAGCTTTACTCAGCAGAGTTGCAGTTGGATGTTGGTTTGGAGGTTAAAAATAGCTTTTTTTTTGTTCCTCTTAGAAACTGTTGTTCTGTTGTATTTGTATCTGGCAAGGGTCAATTCCCTCATTTTTCAGACACCAATCCTGTGACATCTGCTGCCTGCAAAGCTTCAGCAGCACACGACTGTTTAACTCCAGTGACCTGAGAAAAAGTTGAAAGTATTCCTGTGTAGTGGGATGAATATCATGACTATACAGCCTCCAGTGTTTCCCCCCTGAATTCCCCGAGTGCCATTCCTGAGACTACTACTAGCCCATGCCTTTTACCTGTGCCAGAAAAATATGAAGTTGTTTGTTTGTTTTGTTGTTGTTTTTGGTTTGTCTGGGTTTTATGTTTTGAACCATCACATTCCACCATGTGTCCCTGACATGTCCGTTGTCAGCGTGGCTCTGTCATGTCAGTACCAGGGAGTGTTGGAGCGAGTCTCTTTCTTTTGTTTACATCGTAAGTCAGAAGAAAATGGTCAAGTTTATTGTTTCAACGTTGAATTTGTGACTGATCGTCTTTGCAACATCCACTTCTTCCTTAATCTCTGGGCGGCCTCACTCTTGAGCTCATGGCTGAAATGGTAGATATGGGCACATTACTTTGATGTATTTACTTTTTCCCCTCTGGGCCTCGTGCAGAGCGATTATAGGAAAGCTCTGTATAATTTCTATCTGCATGGCTTATCAGGAGACGAGAGCGAGCATTCTGCCTCTCCTGTACGGCTTGTATACTGTTGGGTCGCTGAGGCATTACGGCTTCCAGTCTTCATGTTAAATAAATAATGTCATGTCTTCTCACAGCACAACCCATCTCAGTTCCTGTTATTTCACATACATTATCTCTCACCTCAGTCAGACTCGTGTTTATGGCTTTGGTTGTGTGTGTAAATCATTCCTGTGTGTCAAAGCTGTGTAAATCAAAGCAAAGGACAGTTAAAGTGTGAATGAATGGCTTTAAGTCTATTTTGGGTTCTCTGGCACTTTTTTCTTGTTGCTGTACTGTAGAGTTGTCTTGGATTTACTGTATATTTCTCTTTGAGGGAGAGGTTTAAGGTGATAGTAACTGCAATATTGTGATGATTATTTGAAAATTGTACACAATTGCGATCTGTTTTTTTTTTTCTTTCTTTCATTTGGGATTCATATAAAAGATGTGTTCATTGTTTTGTTTAGGGGTTTTTCTCCTTAGATTGTGGAAAATCAGATTGTACAGCTGCAAAGAGTTTATCCTCCCCTCAGCTTTTTTTTCAGAGCTATGATTAAGAGAACTTAAAACTGTAAATAAATATTATGTGTTGAATTATGAATGTCACTTCAAAAATGTATTCAAAGGAGTTAGTCAAGGGCTTCAGGAGTGAAGGAGCCACATTTCTTCTTTTTAATGGTTTCATATTTTTAATTTGCAGAACGTTAAAGGTCATTTTTATCTGAGATGCCTGTTTTTTCCCCCTCCCTGAATTCATATAAATACAATGTCACACATGAACCTTATAAGAATCACTTTTTATTCCCTCCAATCCTAAAGGGAAACTCCAGTTTGCACCCTTTTTTATGTAAAATAAAAGCTCTCTCCACCTTGTGGGAAAGTCTTTTGTGACGTGATTTTTACCTGTTTCTCCTGATGCTTAGTTTCCGGACTTAAGTGAAGTGGTGAATGTATGAAGATGATGCTGTTGGCGTTTGCAAGTTGTTCAAAACACCACCATAAATTGTGTTTATGGTGGACAAAAGTAAAGAATTCGGATCTGTGAAAATGCAAGTGACAAAAAAATAATATTCATTTGTCATGATCAACAACTAAAAGGTTTGAATGAATAGGCGAAGCACAAGGCCAACAGTTTGAGTCTGAATTCTTACATCTGGAAAAAATTTCATTGAAATCCATACTGTTATGCAGCTTCCAGACAGACAGACAGTCCCAGGCGTAATAGTGTAAATGAGGAGTCAGCACAGTATTTTATTCCATGCTAAATTAGGTATCCATACCTATCCGGTCCAAAAACATTTGCCTTGTTAATGATGTCTGAACTTTTATTTAATTATTTGAAATATTCAACTTTTACTGCTATTTTCCCTTTTGAAAATGAATGCAGACGGACACCACTCATCCCTGCCTTTAATTGCCTTGTAGATGGGTTGCTGTAGCAACCATGGTATCTGGATTAAATACATGCAGGTCAAACGTGTCCTAAGATTGAGAACACTGGAACTTCAAAGGCTTAAAAGTGGTGACATCATCATTGAGTCTTGAATGATCAGTATATACTACACTGAAGCCACTGAGCGAGTGATTTCAACCACCGTCGACCATCGTCGGCATCATCGACAAACAACTGTCTGCTGGTTCCTGATAGTTTGTGGCTCACATGGCTTTTTCTTCACACCACAGACTTCCAAATGGAATCTACAGCTTCTCCAGTCACCCGAGACCCGCGGAGGAGTGCCTCAAACCTGCACCTGAACAGGACCTCAGTCATTATGGGAAAATGTACAACTGCTGTATTGTCAGCACAAGCACTGCTGCTGTTCAACATATTCTACCAGCTACAGGTCAACCAATCCCTGCTGAAATACACAAACACAGGGAGATCAGGAGGAGAGGTCGGAAACGTGCCAGGAACAGACTCAAGACTCCGCGCAAAAAGGACATTGAAGTACAAACGCATCCTTATTTTGAGAAATGGGATGATGTCAAAGTGGCTCCAGGTACTGAATGCCAGACTGACACTTTACCAGACATACCAGCCATCGTTATACCTGCCAAAACTGGCAATGATGTTGCAATACAGTTGGAGGAGAAGGACTTGATTGACTTTGAAATAGATGTGAAGCCAGTGGTGGAGATCCTGGTGGGTAAGACCATAGAGCTCTCTCTCATGGAGGTGATGGAGGAGGAGGAGCTGGCCTGTGTGAGGGAGCAGCAGGGAGCTTTACTAGACCTCCTAAGTAATGAGCAGGCAGAGGCGCAGCGACTGCAGGAACAAGAGGGGCGGCGCAGGGAGGAACAAGAAAGAAGGATGGCACAGCAGAGCGACGTGCTGAAGAAAGAAGGAGAGACTGCTGAGAAGATTGCTGCCCGTGCGTACACTCGGCAGTACCTGGCCGATGTTGTTCCTGCGGCCTTCATCTCACTCAGAAACGACGGCTATTTCTATGACACTGTGGAGAGAGATATTGAGATTAATTTCTTTCCACACCTGATGGCTGAGGTTTACAACAATTTAGAGAAGAGAAACACAGCGAAACAGGTGCTGGACACTATTATCCACAGTGTTGCCCAGATGAGGTCCAGACTAAATTGAAATTGAGCATGAAGCACCAGGAGATGCTAGAACATGTTGACAGATGAGCCCAACGCACGAATGAATGTTTCACTGTAAAAGATGGATGTTACAGAAAGTGTCCTTGGTGGTGATGTCCAGTTGTGGACGTGGACGTTTGATGACAGGGGCAACTGTGTTGACTAGATACAGACTGACCTCCTGCAGCCAATGCAGAACTGCTACCTGAGCACGGTGTGTTCACTGTGGTTGTGTCAATAAAAACATTTCAAACTTTAACTTCAACATGAAAGTGTGTATAGTTCATGTGAATGCAGGAGAGCATGGGAGACACACGAGGCTCCATGAGTTGTCCGTTCAAAGATGGTCTTCATACCTTGGGTGAAACACTTGGTTATTTGAGTTACTGTTGCCTTTCCAGTCTCGTCATTCTCCTCTAACTTCTTGGATTATTACCAAGGCAGAATTCTTGCCTCGAGAAATTCTAAATTCTGATATTCTTCTGTGGTACTAGGCGACTCTGATCGGAAAGAACACAAGAATACAGGACTGATCATTTACATTGACAGTTAGCATATAACAATGAAACTCGTGTTGCAATCTAAATCTAAAAATCTAAATCTAAAAAGTGCTCCATTAATTATCTGTTTTTTGTAATACACAGATAATTGTGTATGGTTCAAAATAGCTTACTCTCGGTAATTTCACTATTCCATTTTCTGTTTACTGTGTTGTCCAGTGTCCAAAAGGCGCGTATAAATAAATAAATAACGTATTGTTGTTATTATTATTATAATTTTTATTATTGTACATTATTATATACTTCGGAAATAGTGTTTTCTCCATTTTTTTCCTTCAGATGCAAGTTTCTCCTCCCTCCGCTAGTGGGCGATGTTGACCTGTTGTGTGGTGTGACTGAGCAGCTGCAGAGTATAAACTTCCGGAACGACATAGACCACGCCTCTCTTTAACAGGTCCGAGCCAACATGGTGGGTAACAGGACGAACTCTTGACTTTAGCAGAGCTAACAATCCTCTGTAATCCTCCGTGTGTGTGTTTTCAGACAACATTTTTAAGCATCGGCCCGGACATATATCACACAAGGGCCTCATTACATCGCATTTCGACGCACTTTGGTCAAATAACGTAAAGCTAAAGCAGGACTGATGCTACTGTTATGGTAGTGAACAAGTCACTAGCCGCACGAACACCGGTCTGTGAACATATAAACAGAACCCGGTTAACCGGGTCGTTTCGGCTTATCTTTACGTTCAGGTGTCATAATTACAGCATTGCATAGACTATGTTACAATGTGAAAATATACAGTTTCAAATACATGTTTACAGGATATGTTGTCGGTATTAAGTTTAAAATTAAGAATCCCCCCTCGTCTTTTACATTGAATTTTCCAATTAGTCGAGCTTTTAGCTTTTTTCAGACATTTCAATTTTATTTTATTTTGGCAGTCACACTTAAAAGTTAGTTAAACACGAACGTGTATTTATTTGAGGCTTTAAATAGAACTTCAGACGTCAATAGTAAATGAAGCTGAAGAGTGAGTAGATAAATATTATGATATAACTTTATTCCACTCTTCCCTTTCATTGTTATTGCTCATTCTTATTAATGTATTTAAGTAGTTAAATTGCATTGCAGTTAAATGCTTATATTGTACTGGGTTCCAGGAATCTTAGAATCAGATTATCTACAAAATTATTTAAGACTTAATTTCATTAAGGAAAGTCAAATATGTTTTTGTTTTGGTAAGATTGTTTATTTCTGTAATTATTGGTCTTAATGAAAGTCTTAATGTTGACAGCCTGTACAGTAAAATGAGCCTCACTGTGTAACTGCAGTTCAGAAGCAACAGAACAAGTCGTATATTAAAGAAAAAAATATTTTTAATTGATTTTGGACAGTTGCTACCATTTTTAGTAACTTCCCTGTTCAACTGTGGTTGGTTTGATTTGTGTGAATTACTCTGCGCCTCCACTGAATGAGACTGATTGTCTCTGTCTTCTCTTCAGGGTCGTGTCAGGACCAAGACAGTGAAGAAGGCCGCCAGGGTCATCATTGAAAAATACTACACACGTCTGGGCAATGACTTCCACGTCAACAAGAGGGTGTGTGAGGAGATCGCCATCATCCCCAGCAAACCTCTGCGCAACAAAATTGCAGGGTAAGTGGAATTAAACACTTTTGCTGCTGTCTTTGTGTGTGTGAGTTGATGTTGACATGTCCACACCTGATTTGTGTTTTATTAGTTCTGCTGATTTTGACTCGTCTTGATGTCTAACTTCACTTCTCAATGAGAAATGGATTCTTGGTTTCACAGTAATTTCACAGTCTACACTGTAAATAGATTAGGGGCTGGTTTGAGCTGATCTATGTCAGTTGTAGTGAGTGTGGAGATGGTAATGATGAATCTAAACAGGCCTTTTATCTTTATGTATTCTTGGTTGGTTGGTAGTGATGTTTAATGACAGCATTACTGCTGCCTTCTGGATTTAATCATCCATTACTTCTCTCTTTAAAATTGTAGTGTGTAACTTTTCTATATAAACAACTGTTGGTTACAGTCAAACAGCTAATGGTTTCACTCAGTGCTGATCAAGCCGATCACACTACTGTTTCCCAGTATAGCAGTGTTTTGTTTTTGTATCTGTGGTGATATGGACTGATGCGTTCACCATCATGACTAACATAGGGAAGGTGAAACTTAACAGCTACGCTAGTAAAATGAGACAGCAGTGAACTTTAGTTTAAGGAATTATCCCCGGTTCTCTGAAACATGAATAAGGTGAAACAAATCTTTAGAGAACTTAAGGTCATGAGTTATGAGAAACGTGAGTGAGAAACCGAAAGAAATGTTGTAAGAGAACAGTTGGAATATGGATCTTGAGTCGTCCTTTGAGAATGTGGTATATTTCAGTTCAGTGACCGTGTCAGACTGAGTCTGTGGTCATGCAGGAAATACTCAGCTAATCTTTTTAATCAACTGATTCGATTCAATACACTGAAAATAACTGCCTTGCTGGTAGTTTGTGTGTTTGTGCCGCGTATAAAATGAAAATAAGTTTTGAGCAGCCGTGCTACAAAGACCCCGTCCATGTTGACGAGGTACTATAATAATGGAAAACTACGTGTCTGCA
Source organism: Solea solea (assembly GCF_958295425.1). Classification (NCBI taxonomy): domain Eukaryota; kingdom Metazoa; phylum Chordata; class Actinopteri; order Pleuronectiformes; family Soleidae; genus Solea; species Solea solea. The sequence goes on along the minus strand of NC_081138.1, from coordinate 12,273,786 downwards.
CCAAACTGAGTGGAGTAGTGCTAAAACTGTAAAATGGAAAAGTGCCATAAGTCTGCGGGGGGTTTGATACCAGCAGTGTTTAAGTGAATTAAGTATAAAACACTAATGCTTGTAACATTAAAATGCTGAGCAGTAAATTATTACTGCCACATGTGATGGCTGAGGTTATTTCCATCACTGTGTTAAAGCTTGAGTCAGTGCTTTGTTTCTGGGAAACCTTTTTTTTTTTTTTTCTTTTACAATAAATAAATGAGTCTGTATTGATAAAAGCAAGTCTTATCATTTCGTTTGGACTTCATGCATTGGGTTTGTCTGGTGTATCTGTCACTGACTGAACTGTCCACCTGCTCTGTTGTTTATTTTGGTTAAGATGTTGTTGTGTTTTGAAGGCGGGGCTTTGACGAGAAAGGGGAGGGGATAGGGTTTAGATGCATCGGTTGGAATTTTTCAAATTGCAGCTGCTCAATTTAAGATGTTTTAACGTTGGCGTCATTGTCTTTGTATACAAATTGTATGAACTGTTTAATTGGTAATAGTAATGATTGATGATTGGCCGAACATAAACATTCTATAACAACTGGCATCCTGCAGTATCCTATGGCACATCATTATAAAGATGCAGATTTCTGCAATAACTTAAAGATATCAGGTGTCGTCTCTGTTGAAGCCTCAATAATAACAATAATGAGGAGACAGAAAAAAGCTATTATGAGAGAATCATTCTGCATATATACACTGAAACCTGCACAATATCCAGGCTAAATGAAGAACTTGTACATGTACATTTATTGATATGTTTGTCATGTGACTTGGACTGTCTGCAATAATCATGTGACTGCGGTTCTCATCTCAAGACCCCAGCGTCTGGAACAGGCCAAGTGTGGCCATTGTGTGTGTGTGTGTGTGTGTGTGCCCTGACGGAGGTGCCTTGATGGCTGAAACACGTTGGCATGTTTCTGTCTGTTACAGTGATTCAATCGCCATGAAATATTAATCCTTTCGAGTCCCTCAGATGTTTTGATCTTGTCAGTTTTAATGTTTGGTTATAACTGTCCTGTATTTGTCCTTATGTGTCAGTCATCAGAGACGATGTTCTCTCTGACGTAGCCTTGAACTTTCAGGATTAATGTCAGAGGGAGGGAGTGAGTGAAGTGAGTCAGCAGAGTGTGTTCTCTCACACTTGTGTTGAAACACTGTAGTTTCTATGCTTGGTTTTTGTTAGACTGATAAATCTGGTGATCTGGCCTTTTGTTTGTTGTATAACAGTTTACTTTGTAGATACAAAGCACAATGTGTCTATATTTGACGGCTCCTCGTCTCCGTCATGCGTACTAAGCAGATCTTAAATGCTGAACAGCTTTGTTTACATTTAAACAGCTAACTGAATAAACGTGTGCGTTTGTTGTCTCAACTTTTTAACCACATTTCCCTGTTTGTTGGTTAGATATGTGACACACTTGATGAAGCGGATCCAGCGTGGTCCAGTCAGAGGAATCTCCATCAAACTGCAGGAGGAGGAAAGAGAGAGGAGGGACAACTATGTCCCAGAGGTTTGTTCACACTCTTCTTTCTCTGATGATCTGAGCTTCATGCAAAGTCCTGCATCAACGCTCCAGCTGATATCTGGATGTTATCAGCTGTCAATCACATTGGTGTCCACTCATATGTGCCATAATCTGTCTTTTCATCTATTTTCCTCTAAATGAAAACATTTACCAAATTGAAACAATGTTCTTTTGAAAAGGAACTGAAACTAGAGATAGAGACCATTAACCGCTCATTAACTGGAGGAGGCTCATTTTACCCTTTCACTTCTGTTCAAACTGAGTTATTTTTGAACCAGAGGAATTGTCCCTATTCAGTGTATTCTTACTTATGAGCTTCACCCAGCAAATTGGAAGAGCAGTCCACCTTTTATTTACTGTCTGTCTCATCCTCTAACACTGAAGCGGAGGATTTATGAAAAAAAGAACATTTAATATTTGAATATTCCACAGAGTGTATATAAAAAGAGGCGCAACATGACAGTGCTCCTTACTGAAGCCAAAGCATCTCAATCACCGCCCTGGTGTCTGGCTACAGTACAGCTCATAAATCCTCCTCTTTTGTTTCTCATCGTCCAGATCTCTGCTCTGGACCAGGAGCTCATCGAAGTGGATCCAGACACAAAGGAAATGCTCAAGATGCTGGTAAAGGAAACATTTATTCTTTTCTCTGCTTGTCTTCATATATAAAATGTTATTTAGACCAGCAATCTAAAATCCAGATATTGATTTTGACAAATCAACTTTTTTTATTCCTCTTGTAGGATTTCGGTGGCCTTCCCAATCTTCAAGTCACTCAGCCAACCATTGGCATGAACTTCAAAACACCACGAGGACTTTAGAATCATGTGTCATAAGTCTCTCAATAAAATGTGATTATTAATAAGAATTGTGTCCTTTTTTAAAAAGAAAAGTACAATTTCAAGGTACTTGTACTTCATTTTAGGTCAAGTCTATACATAAACACTGCATGTTATATTAAAGACTTATCATGAAATACCTTAAGGAATATTTCCCAACTATTTTCACTTGTTAGCCTTAATTAACAAATTCTTTGACCAACATAACAAATGACTACAAACTTGTTTTAAGAATGATTTGTCACCACCCTCTCACTGAATCACTGAATTATACTCTATGTAACTAATTTACATTAAGTAAAACTAGTTTCATCTTCATTTATAATACTGTTATACCCTGTTGGATATTCTTTTACAATACTATTATTTCTATATTTTTAAACACTAATCCCTGAATATAGCAAGTCATTGTGCTTTACTACAGTATAATTATAGCCATTTATACATTACTTAATCCTTAGTGCTCATGCAGCAAATGGTCATTTGTCAGAATATTGGACATCGACGAGGTGTGTGTGTATAGGTCACATATTCGGCTTTAAAAGTTTTTTCCGCCTTGTGTCAAAGTTATGATTAATTTTATGTCGTGTTATTAGAAGTGCAGAAGTCACAAAAGACAATTTCTTTACCCCTTAGGACAATCATTGCATCAGTTTGTCACTTGCTGAGCTTTTGACGCAGCAACTTCATTTTAACATGTTATACCTTATGGAAACTTAAACATCTCAGTAGTGAAATAATTTTTATGTGCATTTAAACAAAAATAGGCATGTGCATAAATTTGGGCACCCCAAAGAAATAATGCCATTAATCTTTAGTAGAGCCTCCTTTTGCTGCAAGAACAGCCTGTAGACGCCTCCTATAACCACAGACAGGTCCCTGAAGTCTGGCAGGTGGTATTTTGGCCCATTCCTCCATACAAAACGCCTCCAGTTCAGTCAGGTTTCTTGGCTTCCGTGTGTAGACAGCCTGCTTCAAATCAATCCATACATTTTCAGTGATGTTAAGGTCTGGGGACTGAAGATTGTACTTTTGAACAGTGCTTAGGATCATTGTCCTGCTGAAAAATCCCACCCCAGCATAGCTTCAACTTTGTGACTGATTCTTGAACATTCTTGTCAAGAATCTGCTGATACTGAGTGCAATTCATGTGGCCCTCAACATTAACAAGGTTTCCAGTCCCTGTGCTAGCCACACAGCCCCATGACATGATGGACCCTCCACCAAATGTCACAGTAGGCAATAAGTTTGTCTCATGGAATTCAGTGTTTCTTTTCGCCATGCATACCTCCTCTTGTTCTGAACAAATAACTCTATCTTAGTCTCATCTGACCACAGTATTTTTTTCCTAAATGCTTCTGTCTTGTCCAGATTTGCTTCTTGTGACGAACACTCAGGAAAGGCTTTGTGCGCATCACCCTTCCAACAAGCTTTTCCTGGTGGAAAGATGAATAACTACACCATCAGTAGCCAGATGTTCTTGTAGTTTTCTGGAGGTGATCTGTGACCATTCTCACCATCCTTCGCCTGTGCCTTTCCTGTATTTGTTTGGCCTACCACATCTTTCCTTCACAAGGACTGTTCTTGTGGCCTTTCATTTCTAACTGTGCAGACAGACAGTCCAAACCTTGATATTTTCTTGTACCCTTCTCCTAATTCATGATAATGAATTATCTTAGTTTTTAGGTCAGTGGAGAGTTGTTTAGATGCTGAGTTGTTTAGATGAATGTTACCACACTCTAAAAAAGAACCTAGGACAAGCACAGCTCACAGCACAGTTAAACAGCCTTTTTCATGAATGGTTCCACCTGTCTTTGGAACTGAAGGTCTCATGAGCTAATCAAAGCAATTTTGTGCTGCAACCTGTCAGCTATAAATCCTTACAGGTCTTGAAATGATTATGATTAAAAGGTTGCCCAAACTTCTGCACATACCATTGTTTGCATTTAATTTTATCATAATAAAACTATGTAATGCTACGCTAAGAATGTTGGTCTGCAAAACACTCAAATGTCTACATCTCTGTAGAAAATCAAATCTTGTTGCTGTGATCTTTTATAACGTTAGAGCAAATTATCATGAAATCTTAGAGGGGTGCCCAAACTTTTACATACCACTGTCGTTTTTTTCTTCAGATTGTCTAAGTTGTGCTGAAAAAAGGGATACAAGACTATATATTGCACATTCTTATACCCTCTGTATATACTGTATGTTTAAACATAGTAATGGAAAAAAGCAGCCAAAATGTTGTGTTCTAAGGGTTAATTGTTAAAGGATTAAACAATCGTTTCCAATGACAATTACTAAGCAAATTCTAATCAACAAACCAGACTGGTAAATATGGAGCCTTACACAAGTTTGTAAATAAGCAAACTGTTCTAAGTTGTAGAATTGCTTCGTCTTCCCAACTCCCAAATTTTAAAAACTAAGTACAAAATGGGTTTTTAAAATGTAGTTTCTTGGGGCCTCAAAGTGCTTACGCACAAATACGGGATTTATAAAACCATATACGTCTAATGTCAGTTTCCTTTCACAAATTGGAGTACATTTGATTAAAACAGTGTGTTATCTAATCACTGTTACATTCTTCGCAGTTTGAAAAAAAAATAAAATAAAATTAACTTCAAAACTGAAGCAAAATATAAATGTTTAAGGAAAATTCAATCTAATCTTTTCAGTGGAAGCACAAGAATCTGGATCTGTGCAAACGTAATCTGTCCCATTTACCTTATCTCGGAGAATGTGTCTCATATCACTAAAGCATTTCATTACAGCATTTATTTAAATTTTATCTTGCTATCTATATCTAATTTGGCTGTGCATGTCAGTGCGCATTTCAGGGAGTATCGAGCAGGATGTTTGTTTAAAAATGTCTTGTCGGGGTGCAAATTTAATTTAAAATTTGACAGTTTCTGGTAATTCCCCCTGCCATCGGTGTTAGTTTCTCCTCGTTTGTACACACGGATCAGTTTCCATGAAGGGCTGCACGTTTCCCCATCAAACAAGGCCCCAGATGTTTAAGAAAACTGCAGATACTAATCAATGATCACACTCAAGTTGTGTAGTTGTCTACTTACATTTTAGCTGAACAGATTTCAAAGTCTTAAAAATAACCTACACATAAACTGAAGGTCTTTGAATTTAAGAAGCAGGAGTACAGGAAGAAAACCACCACATACACACAAGCCTGTTAGAACTGAGATTCGAAACTAGAAGGTAACAGACTGCATCACTGCAGCCCTTTGGGGTAAAATAAATCTGACCGCAAACTTAAGTTGTTTAACTTTGAGCTTGTATTTGCAAATGTTCCAAAGTACCAACTTAGACTCACAGACTTTCAAATACAACTTGCATGAATTAGAATCCAGACACAGCCAGTAATGCTTAAACACCTTTATTGTGCCCAACCTGAACATACTCCACAACTGTAAGTAGCAACAAACTTGGCAGACCACAATGAGGTAGACTTTCAAAACTCTAAAAAGCAGCTGGGCTCCGTGACAACAAGCTCAGCATGACAAACCTAATGGTTAAAGAAAAGACATTTCGTCTTTGGCACACAGCTTGTTACGTATTCGTGTCCAACCAGAACAGGAAGGCAGAATGGGATAAGAAAGCATGGCATCATTTACTAGGTCTACTCAAGCTCCGATAGATTGATAATTTATCAACAGCTAAGTGGAAGTTCTTACATTCAACAGGAAACAAGCAGCTGTTCCAACATAGGCGTGTCCCCCTGCTGATGTACAAAAGTGATTAAAAACCACTGCCACCTGTCCACACGTGCAAATTAAAAAGTGCAAAAATCAAAACTATGTACAATCAAATGTTCATTCACTCTTATCAACAGGATCCATCAAGATGCTTGAGGGACGACAGATTACCAGTTGATGATATCAAGTACTAGTGTTACATACATTTAATATAACAAAGCAAGTGAAAGTAGTACTTCCAACATTTAGTGCCCATTCAGTTGAAATTTGGGAGGGCGAATTTAAAAAGAAAATAGCCACAGATAATTATGAGGAAAAAAAAAAACAAAAATAAAAGGGGGGTTTTCCCATAAACAGCCACCTGGAAGAATTCTGTTCAAAATTTTCATGTCATGACTTAAAACCGTTTGTGTACAAATTAGTAAAAAACTGCGTAAAAATGTCTGAAATGCGACTGGTTAAATGAAGCCCAACATTCAACTCCCAAAAGTAAGAAACACCAGTTGACTTGCACAGGAAAAACGGATGCCAACTGGGGGTAAGGGAAGCAGGGAAAAATAAAAATCTAAAGGCACTGTATGGCATTTGCCAATGAACGGCAATGAGACTTGCGTGATTGCTCTTCACTATGCAACACATAAAAAAAGAAAAAAGAAAGAAAAAAGGAAAAAATAAAGAAATGGCATTTACATCCACTTCTTAACTTTGGGCTGACTCCCATATATTTCTGTCTGGCCACAAGTCTGGGAAAATGCATAAGTGTGAAGGGCCCCCTCGTCTCTCCCAATAAGGTCACTGTGCATAGTGCCACTGTGAACAACAGCAAAAATGTAGCAAGTGCAAAAGTGAACATTTTCTACAGTGAGATCCCCAGTGCCTGGTGGAGTGCCATGGTGCCCTCGTACTGAGGGAGGTCTGGCACTCGTGCTCTCCTTGGCGGGCAGCCGTGCCCCTTACAGAGGGGCTCCTCCTCCTCTGGCCCTTCAGAGTGTTTGGATCCATCTGCTCTAGCTGGAATCTCTGTTCTTCTGGTTGCGCATGAGGGGCCGGTGGTTGCTCAAGATGTCCATGGAGTGCTGCCAGTGCCAGCAAGAGCGGCAGTAGTACTTGAAGCAGGCCTGGAGACGAGACCGTTTTTAAGCTACCTTGACCCAACAGGACATCTATGATGATTTGTAGTCTGGCTGCCGTCTGCTGCTACAAACTTTGTTGAAAGCATTTTCTCTCACCTGGTCTCTGCAGAAGAAAGGTCCTGGTTGGCGAAGGCAAACTTGACACATGGAGTCTTCCAGATAGGGGTCAATCTGGACCTGAGGGAAAGAGCCACAATGTTTAGTATACAGCAGTCACCTTGAGGAGGAAGAAAGTTTCCATCTACAACAAAACTCTAACTCAATGTCTTAAAAGAAAAATGCAATGATTTTTTAAAATTAATTTAAAAAAGGATTGTGATGACAACATACAGTTGTATTGTAATCATGAGAACTTGATTTGTAAAGGTATCTTTCCAAATGAAGGCTGGAGCTGGGCACTATCTGGTCAAACGTCTGATAAAAACTTTAAAATCAGTCAATTGCCAGAAAGTTTAGGTTTTGTTCCCTAGGAAAAGTTGAAGAAATCAATTTGTTTTAAACTCCTTTATCAAAACATTTTTATCACTATAATGAACCTTTGTTACATTGATAAAGACCTATCTATCACAATATACATTGTTATTGAACTATGCCCAGTTCTAATAGTGCATTGCCTTGGATTTACTATATTACTTGACAGTATTAACATCCCATTTTGACTTAAACTGTGAAATGAGTACAAGAAAAAACAAGATTACAAGTCAATCACACATCAAAACAGTGGAAAAGATGAAAGCAAATGTAATGGTGTCATATTAAACATTTCAATTTCCTCATGACACCATTTATCTTAGAGCAAATACATCAGTGGATGTTGGTCAAGTTAAAACCAGTGAATGGAAAACATCTTGGTGATTTAAAAGTTTAAATAGATATTCTTGTAATTTCAAGCAAAGACCTTCAATTCAAAAACACTTGGTACTTGACAAAATTAATCACCATTACTGCTGCTGTTGTGGACAAATGCTCATCTTACCTTCTTTGTAAACTTGGGTGTTTTAATCTCCACAAATGCTGCGCACACAGCCTTCAGATAACTGCGCTGATTGTTAAAAGTGACACGTCCAGAGCCTGTACATGAGAAAAGTCAAATACAGTTCAGATCCTAAATAAATATTTCTGTGGGTATGCATTAAGGGTATTATGACTGCTTTCACAATCTTGGACACTATGAATACAGTGACGTTGATTCAGAGAAATGCATCGATCAAATTGTTACGTTTGATCTTCACAGCAGCACAAGCACAACTTCATTACATCTGAAGATGTACAAACAAAAGCTGTAGTCAGTGATGGTTGAACATATACTGTACAAGCCAATGACCAACATGGGCAGTAGTGGCTAACAAGGTCAACACTGCAACGTTCATTTATGCTTTCTTTTGTCACGGAGTTGAATCATTTTAAATTATTCTTATTAAGGCATATTACCTATGGGGTACTTGTGCTTGTCCGTGTCGATGCCAGCATACATCACTCCTCCGAACAGGTCATTCATGATGTTGGCCAGTGCCTCAGCGTTCAGCATGCCATGCAGCGCACCAACAAACACTGTCTTACTGGGGTCCAGGCGCTGGGCAGGGCAGCGCACGTAGTTACTGTCAGAGATCACCCAGGGAATGACCTGCACCTGAACCAGCAGGACAGACACAAGAGTCTAAACAGAAAACCTGGCAAATTGTTTTTGTCCCCTTTTTGCTTTTCATTAAACTATGGAGTTTAATGAATACAAGATAATCTGAAACAGTCAGAATTATAATTTGGAAATTTCTGTACCACATTTGTGTCATTATGTTTTTCTAATGGCTCTTTAATATAGTGTTCTTCCTGTAGGAACCATGACTAGTGAAGAGAATTTATCAATCATCCAAAAAATGATAATACCTTTGTTTTGTTTTTTACAATGTACAATAATCAGAAAGTACAAAAGAAATGTCCATTAATCTGCGGATAAACTGGTTGTTTGATTGCCATTTGTCTGCTGAAGCATTCCTTTGACTTTTGTATAGCAATCAAATAATTGTAAGTAACAGTAATGTGATACCTTACATGTAATATTTCTGACCAGATCAAGTATTTTTGCAAGACTGCATTGTATTACTTGAGATGCCGATCTGTGTATGTTGCAGTGCATAATTGTGCCTTGTGTTTTTGGGTTGGTTCCACTCACATCTTTGCATCTCATTCTGCGGCTGGACATCTTGAAATAGTACTCCCTGTTGTCCTCCGGGTGAAAAGGATCTTGGGAACAGGCATGGAGCAATGCCCGTACAGACTTCTCGTTGTCAAAAATCAGGTACACATAACCTATAAATCACAGTGACATGTTTAAGGACAGCACCAAGTTGGTTCTTTTTGGTAGCCTGTACTGTAAATATATATTTAAGAAATCCACATGTGCATCATTGGCTTAAAATGCATGCTTTATAGATTAAGGCTGGTTATATGAATAAAATGTTTATAAACCACATGAAGCAGGAAACCTGTATCATAGAGGATGACAATCAAACACTTAATAGAACATTTGAACAATACTAAGGAAAGCCTCAAAGTAGGAGGTATTTTTCCCCATCCTCTCCCCACTTCTAGCACCATGACTTATGCACCAGTAATGCCCAGAATCACCATGTTACCAATGTCTACATACCCACTGTAAAACTCACCAGCATGCCATGTGTCCACCACAGTGCTACCTTGAAAACCAGAAGAAAAATATTGCCTACCAACTTTTCATTACCTTTGGCCACATTACCTTTGGGAGGACAGCGAGGGTGCTTTCCATCCTTACCCGGCCACTCCACAGTAAGTGGACCATAACCACTGAAGGTGTTGATCAGACCAGCTGAAATGAAATCAACTCATTTGAAACACTATGTCAGAGATGACAGAATTTTCAAAATTGTATGTTTGGAAAACGAAAACAATGAGAAGTGCTAATTTTCCACTTTTCACAGGAGACATTTGACAATGGATGTTCAGTTCATGGACATCATGACAGTTGGCATATAGCCTGAAACTGAGCTACAGTGAACTCAGCCATCTTTTTTTCTTAAAACCCCCAGAGTGACCCATAAAATGTCTGCCATGCAAAAAGGTCCATTGCTCAAGAAACTATTCTCCAGATAATACATTTATTTTCTGCCCAACATCTAAAATATTCTTCAAATCAAGTGTTTTAAACAATCCCTGCCTTGAACAGTAAAACAGCATTAAGATTGCAGTGTGCACAGATGCTGCGTTATCTCTGATAATCTATGCTGTTTAATAATGTGCAACAATAACTTGTTCTGATTAGCAGCACAAGTAGCGCTAGTAACTTCCTTGGCGACACTCATCAGGATAGTACATAATCTTTGTATATAAGATTTTGAACCCACCTTTGAGGTTATTACAAAAGTAATTTGTTGTACTACATATTGACAGTTCTTGCACATGAATGTGCTTGAATATGTATGTATGGACTTAAGCACAGTCACTTAAAGGCTGCTAGCCACTACACTGTAAAATTATAATACTTTAGAGAAGTATCTCAAAAAGCTGGTCTGTAATTTAGAAATGAAGCAGACTGCAAGTTGGCAGCAGCACTTGCCTTCTGTGATGTCCCAGGGAACGCCACCAAGGAAGACCTTGCAGGAATACAGAGGATCCTTGTTACTTCTTGGAGGCAGCTGACCACTCCAGGTGAATGTGGCCTCATTAACGGCTAAAGTGTAGAGAAAAACATTAGCCAAAATGCACAAGTCATTCTGTACACTTTTTACATTAAGCTATGGGAAAAGTGAAGGTTAAATATCTACAATAATGCCAATTTTTTTATTATTTACCCGCAGCCTGTCTGTGCAAGCGGGCTTCCCTCTCAATGCTGAACGCATCATCTGACTGGTCAAGCACATCAGAACCAGGCCATGGAGAGCCAGAACGCCAGCGGTGAGAAATGGCAACAGAGGAGGGACTGGCACTGGATGGAGGGGTGAGTGGAGAGCTGGAGTCCTGGGGGTCCAGACGAGAGCTCATACGCAGCAGATCCTTCTGCATGCTTGATGCGAGATAAGGCAGGGGAGGGGAAATCCGCAAGGTTGACTGAAGAGAAACATGTCCAGACAGTTTACCATTAAGGACTTGGAAACTAACATGAAAAGCCAAATTTGAATGAATCAGAAATGGTTGACATGTCAACCAGTACAGGTACCGTTCAGTTTATTGTAACATGGATATTATTAGACAACACAAAACAGCAGTTACGGAATGAAGTGTGTTGTGCCTCACCAGCATATCACAGAGGTGGTCTGAGCCTGAGCTGAAGCCACTAGTCTCAGAGTCTTCAGGACTGCTGGAGCGAGAGTCCAAAAAAGAGCTCGAGTCCAGTCGGTTTGCCATGCGAGCCATGCTGGGGAAATTCTCCAGGAAATCGGCAGTCATGTTCAACGAATCGGGCGGCAGGTAGCCTGGTGGCTTCCCAAGGATGCTACTTAAGGGACTGTTCAGTATACCAAGCACTGTAGAAATGACAATTAGACCATTAACAGCACTCATGAAGAGAAAGTACTTTCAGTGAGATCTGAGCAAGTCACTGAGGCAGTCCCCTTTAGCAAGAGGATGACCATAGAGAAGAAACAGATAGCATGTGCCAAGTGTAAAATTTATAAATTTCTTTGACTGTAGAAAACTTGACAATTGTCAGTATGAGAAGTGAAAAAAAAGCAATAAAACATTGTTTCCAACACTGTCGCAGAGGAGACTTGATATGCAAGCCGACTGCCAATACCACATTGAGGCATTTTCACTTTCACATTTTAGAACTAATGAAACATCTACATAAGCTATATATTTTTCCCTTTTCGAAAGGCTTTCATCCAACACTGTTCCTAAATAAAGTCCAACAATTCCTCAAATAAATGACCAGCATCATCTACCGTCCTGATGAACCCAGTGAGTCAGCTGCAACTGTGACAGATGCGTAGAGCACGGCCTGTGACAGTAACCATGAGGCTCTGAGGGGATTATTCAGCTGTAGGCTGCATTCAAAGCTCTGTCCTACTTAGTCGTGGGCCCAGTTTAGAAAGCGCTAAATGAAGTTATGTCAGGTCAGTTTGGACATGCAGTGATAAAACTACAGCTCCTGAAATGGGTTAGAATAAAAATGGGACATAAAAACAGATAATCTCAAAAATGTCAGCTTTACTCCACATTTTCTTGGTAAGAGGGACTGCCTTTCTCCAAAAGTTAACTCTCCATTCTTGCATCATTGTTGTATTCAGTGGGTAATCTAGTTTGGAAGTTTGAAACTAGCATGTAGGACAAGCTGATAAATGTTTAAAAGGAGCCAAAAGTAGCTTCACTGTGTTGTTTTTGTTCTTGCTGGATGACTAGAGATGCAGCAAAGCAAAACTGCTACATCATCCTCCCTAGTGACGCTATAGCCTGTTCCCACACACACACTGCTGTTAATGACAACATGCTTCAATACAAACAAGGGCTACACTAATCAAGGCACATGACCTCACAGATGTTACAATGTCTGTCATGCAAACAATGGGGCCACGAGTTTAAACTCTTGGGGAAAACACCAACCTGACTCTGGTACATTATGCGATATAAAACATAAGCATAACAAAGCTACAGGTTTTACTGTGAATCCTAAAACACACTGAGGTAATCAAAAGGCCTGGTACTTACTGGAGGGTGAGCTGGTGTCAATCTGGGAGGGAGAGGAAATAGAATGCAATTCCGTCTCCTGGTTGCTCCAGGGTCTGTCCCAGCCGGACAAACGCAGAGACTGGAGGCCCAGGCCCAGGTCGTTGACACCGGGTGAGCCCCTGGATGACATCTCCTGGGAACCGGGCATGCCACCACAGTTGGGGAAGAGCATCCTTCTACTGCCCACTGCAGCCAATTCCGACTCTGTTTTTTGTCCAAGATCCAGTTCAGCGATTTAGTAAGAGAGAAGAGGAAGTGTTAGAATAGAAATGTTGGTTCAGTCTACACCACATTGAAAACATTACACAAGTCTGTTTAGAAAATAAATGTAGCTAAAGACAAAAACTTTTCTCATCACCATATCTCCCCCTACCCTGGCTGACAGGAGAGCTAACCTGCTGCTTCTGTGCCTGGTGCAACTGCCATGCATCTCCGTCTGCATCACTGACCCACCTAGCAGCATGTGACATGGCTGCTGATGCACTCACACACCCCTGCTAATGACATCAGCGCTCCCCCACCTCCTTGCTTAACAAGTGTGTAATGAAAAATTCCTGTCAGATATTGGCTTGTACTCCTCCCTCTCTGGTAGGCATAGCACGTCTGAGGCGGTGGGAAGGCAGTTACAGCTGCTGCTGCTACTGCTGCTTACATTGTGTCTAGCCTCGTTTCCTGAACGAGCTGACAGAGGCAGGGAGGGAGAGAGGAGAGGGGCAGAGCTACATCAGCATGGTGGGGGCAGCATGGGAGCAAATGACTCAGCAAACTTTAAAAGTACTACAGACATGAGGATGCCATGATAAATTTTAAATCAAACTGCACTCTTTGGTTGGTAAATACCTGTGATTTTTGCATACAAACAGGGAAGTAACAGAAATGCAAAGCCTAACTGAGACAAACAGCTGACTGATCAGATGTTGAGGACGCAGAGATTTGCACCGACAGCTCCTCCCTGCCCTCTCCAGGCCTGGAAAGCTTCCAGCAATGCCCCTGATTCAGCAGAACCTAAGCAGGGGTAGATGGGGCAGAGAGGCCACACCAGATGTTAAGCTTAACATCCATTTTTTGTGCCACTTAAAAGTTCAACACTCGTGTTGTACTACCACTTATGTCAAACTGAGCAGAGAACCAAATATAACATCCATATCATCTAAAACAAATCTGGTGGTCAAGTGCAGACATGCTTTAAACTAATTAACTATTAAGGGAAAGAACACAGGCAGGGTGCTGAGCTTAAATCTTGGCAAAACACACTCCTCGGGTAAAAAAAAAAAACCCTATGAAATGCTGCAATGCTGCAGAAGACGATGCACCATGAATCAGCTATTGGCACTCATGTGATCGGGACAAGGAGAAGGAGATTTAACAGATGGAAGTTCTGCCTGAAAGTGAAATGGCTTCTATGGTGATGTAACTTGTCCAATACATCCAACGTATTAAAATAGAGTCGGAATATTGTTACTCAGATTCAAGGTCTTTTACAGCTTTGTGGTATAAATGTGTGGATACAACAAAAATTAAGCAATCATTTTATTACATCAGCACCAAAGGTGAAGTCTACAAATGTCTCATTGATCAGTCGTCCAGTACAAAACATCTACAGTGGCTGGGTGATAACAGTGATCAAATCATTAAAAATTATGATAACTGTGAAAAAAATGCATTAGACAATTAAAAATTGATTTGAGTTAAAAAAAAAAAGTAGGTCACTTTTGGTTTTAAACTTCTTCACTGGCAGAAAATTAGACTTACTCATTTGAGAATTCAAATATTTGGCCTCAGAAAAGGAATGATCTGATTCAGACTAATCATTTCAGCACATCTTAAGACTTTCAGGACCTGTCCTCCATATTTGGCAATTTCAATTAAACTACACACATCACATCAAATAACCTGTCATCTCACAAGAGGTGCCATTGTAACCAAGCAGTAAGTTTTTGCTTTTGCAGCCAATTTATAAAATGACTATCACTGCTGTTACTGTGACCAAGGATAGTGTGACGCTGAAATCATTTCTGTGCCTCTGACATAATGTGACAATGACATTTCACTCAACTTATTATGCATTTTTCCTCTGTATGAACCTTTCTACAGTTTAATTGGGCAACAGTATACTATTAAAAACATTTATAACATTAGCCACATTAAGAAAACTAACAAAGATGTTTACAGTCAGAAACTCAATAAAAGACTGACTGGATCAGTATTGTGACTAGGCAAGGGGCAGTATTAACTTTTCCTGTCACCATTATCTGAGCCAAGATTGATTAAATTGGAATATTTACTTCCAGATTCAAACACCAAGCCTCCATTTGGTTAGTGTCATTAAGCCTTCAGAAAATACACAGGGAACTGATTAACTGATCACATTTTCAGAAGAAAACATTACCAAGGAAAGACTTAAATTGACATTACATTTTTAACAAAACTGCAGATTTACTGAAGGAATGTTTACATGGTCAAGACAACCTGCTGAAGTTCAGACTGAGCATCATAATGAAGAAAGGTGATTTCAGTGTCTTTGAATGCGAAGTGGCTGTTGGTGCCAGACTAGCTGGTTTGAGTATTTCAGAAACTGCAGATTTACACACAAACAGCTCTAGGGTTGGCAAACACCACCTGTTGCAACCAAATTATGAAGACCATTTTTTAGTCTCACAGAACCTTGAAGCAGATGGGCTGTAGAACAACAACAACCTCACTGAGCACCACTCCTGACACTTTATTATGAGGTGTCATGCATACCTAATAAAGTGGTAGGTGAGTCTAAGTGACTAGTGTTAAAGTTTTTATGTTCTTTCTTCCTTGCAATATCAAGCAAATTATTATATGTAATGTTTGTGCACAGCATCATCAACCTTGTGGGGTTTTTCTTCACAGTTGTTCCACTTTAGACTAATGGTGACTAACTTTGGTTAACTTTAGACTAAAGTGTTTTTTGTTTTTTTAATTGCAGGTATTGGGACTCCTGTATAACCTTTACTTCTGACATTAATGATTTAACAGGCACTTTAACCAGTTACATATATCACCTTCTCTGAAAACATGGTAACCCCAAAAAAAAAAACCTTCCCAAATGGTCTTCCATGACACATTTAACAGCAAATGACACTGGGTTAAGTGGATGTTGTATTTTATTATTTGTATACTTCTCCAAACAAATTGCCCCTGGGGATTCAAGGTTTCATCCAACTTCGTGGTCCCTCTGAAGAGGCCCCGTGTGTGTCTTTGTTGTGATGGTGACTACATGACATTAAGTTAAGCTAGTCTTCTTGCTGTTAAACTGTCCGACTCGCTCATACCTTTGACTTTCTACTAAAACAAAGCCTCTTTATCCTGAATGTAAACGTACGTAGTCCACCTGTTCCTCCAGTGTGAAACATAAGTGTGACACCTTACCACACAGCAGCTCTGCTTTTCCCTTGGCGTTATTGGGTGTAGTGCACACACCCGTAAAATCCAGAGCGTTGCCCAGCATGGTGTTCATCCTGCGGAAGATGTCAGCGTTGCTGCAGGTGGACAGGGCCGGGGACTCGGTGTCCGGGCTCTCCGGCCTGCGGGGGTCGTTTCTCTGTAGGATAGACACATGGGGACATGTTAGCTCTGCGTGCATGTTGTCCAGGAGTTAACCCCGGGGGACGTGGCACAAGCCGGGGAGACAAGACACGAGAGGACGGAGTGAGAAAACACTACTTTTCAAACGTTTTGGTCATTTCTTGAAATAAAGGTGGCGCTGTTGGTTTTTTGACTCTAAAGGTCAAACGCTAACATTAAAGTTAGCCCAAAGACAGTTCAACTCAACGCAGTCATTTAATTTTCTTTTTAACTCACCAGGGAAAATGCCATGTTCAGAACTGCGAGCCTGTGAGAAATGTCACATTAATAACGACTAACTGCTGTAGCAGCAGGTCATATTTATGAAGTCTGCTAACCTGCTAATTAGTCTCAATTTACTGAACGTGTGCTCGGCGAATTAGAGTGCGTGGACAGCTCCCGTCTGCTCACGTGCTCCACATCAAAGCAGACCGCTAAAGTAAAGATCACGTGCCTCACACATGACTATCTTTCTGTTGATTCTGTTTGTTTTTCCTGCCAATTTTTATACACATACAATGCTTCCCAAATGATGCAAATACAAATATAAATCCTTTTAAAACTAAAAAGGTTATTGTTATTTATTTGGCAAAAACTGAATTCACCTTTTATACCCAAATCTGGGCTTCTCTGAGCATAACATTCATGTTGACAATAATCATTTCAGTTAAAGAGCTTCTACATACTGGTGTATTAACCATTACAGAAACATACAAAAGGGATTTTGATAATTACAATTATCTATCTATCTATCTATCTAACTATCTAAGGGTTTATGATGTTTTTGTCTTTGTTTTGTGTTCATTAAGGAAATAGAGCAGTACCTTTCAGCAACTTCCTCTGCACAGAACAGCTAGCAAAAGGCTGGATGACTTTTGGATGGTTTCTTTTCTTTTATTTAAACTTCAAAGTATGGAAATTCCATGGACACAAAGATGGCTTTTTCTACCTTTTATTAAACTGCATTGAAGAGCTTTGAACTGCGATTAAGAACTTTAAACTGTGGAGGGTAAACATGACATCTCTCAGTTCTCTCAGACGAAGACTAGTAACTGCCAGGTTTGATTAACAATTAAGGAATGAGGATGTAGATAAAATAATGAGAATGCAGGAGAACTTTAAACTGTAATTGAAGAGGATGAGGAAGCAATCAGGTGGACATCCATGCAGAAAGGCCAACCTCTTCACCAACTGTGTGGCCCCCACTCAGAATATAAAAACAATTTTGAGATATGTGAATTTTTAGTTACTTTTGACTCTATTGCATTAATGTATTTGATTCTAGTAACTTTCCAAAAACATAATGAACAAAAACATTGTGATGTATTAGCTTATTATCAAAATCAGAAAAAACTTTTGTCAGGAAAGATGGAAAATCTTCATATGCAAACTCAAATATACCTGTTTATGTACCAAGGGTGGAGTGGCTCAGTGGTTAAGACTGGTACCCTGTGTGTAAAAGACATCATGGTCGCAAGTTCGACTCCACCCCTGGCTGATTGTACTTAATTCCATTGTAAGTCGCTTTGGATAAAAGCGACTTACAATAAAAATGTAAACTAACTTAGCACAGGAAAACATAATGTGTAAAATGGCACAGTGCACCTTAATTGCTTATGGTTTGTTTAAGATGGTTATGGCAGTGGGAATAAAGGAGATGTAGTAAATGTTTTTCTTACCAGGAAAACTTTATAACTGTGGTAATTGGTGTGCTGCATAATTCTCCTGATGACAGATTCCTGTTATTTCTTCCTCAATATAAATATATTGTATCCAGCGGTAGAAGATGGATGGATGGTATAGTGATGGATGGATGGTATTGTGCAGTATCCACATCTAGGGCTTCAACTGACTCGTGCATGTTACTTTGTCTCGTGTATCCTTTCCTATTGGCACAACTTTTTTTAGTGATGTTTCTCCCAAAACTTTGAATCCTGTGAAGCCACTTGTTTACCATTAACAGATGGACTAACAGATTGTCAGTTAATAAATGGGCGATATTATGATCCTTTCATCATCTGTGATCTTGGTCCAAAATATGAACTAACATCTTTTTTTTGGGACATCAAAGTATGACATTTCTTTGATGATGAAAGGAGCAGCAGTGAAGGACTGAAATGTAATAAAGAACTGTGGAGGGCAACATTACTCTCCACACAGACAGACACACAGACCGTCTGCTCTTTTTTATTATTTATTTTTGAATTCGTCCATCCAATTCACTCACATATTCATCATCTACCACTTTATCCTCCACACAAGCGGCGCTGTGCCAATTTCAGCTGACATAGGGAGAAAGGCCAGGTACACGCTGGACAGGTCGCCAGTCCATCACAGAGACACGTAGACAAACAACCACCCACTCTACACTCACTCACACCTATGGTCAATTTAGCATTTCCAATTTCAATTACATTTTATTTGTATAGTGCCAAATCACAACATACATTATTTCCAGGTCCTGTACATAGAGATAAAGAGAAGAGAAATCCAACAATTCACACAATGAGCAAGCACTAGGTATAAGTAGAGAGAAAAACTCCCTTTATCAGGAAGAAATCTCTGACGGAACCATACTCAAAAATGTGTAGCCATCTTGACCGGTTGGGGTGAAAGAAAAAGGTTTTTAAATTTCTTTGATGTAAAATGTGGTTTTGGTAAATCTCATCTTCTACTGCTTTATCCTCCACATGAGGGTCGCTGTGCCAGCCTCAGCTGACATAGAGCGAAAGGCGGCGTACACTCTGGACAGTTTGCCAAACCATCACAGAGCCACATATTACTGTCTTTAAAAGCTTTGAACTGTGATGAAAAATGTTGGGTTTTTTTCCCTGTGGAGGACAGCATTGCAACGTGGTACTTAAAACTGTGTTGATGGACTTTGAACTGCAATTAAGAACTTTGAACTGTGGAGGGCAGCGTTACTCCTCTCAGTGCATAACCTGCCACAAATGATTATTATTAGAAGAGGAAAGAGAAGAGACAGACAGACATTCCTTGAATTAATAGAGAGATTGCACTATGATTAATTAGCCATTTTCATGATTCCAAAAATCCCAGTATTATCCGCAGTTATTTTTATTTTTTATATTTATGTGCTGATGGGATATAATATACAGAAGGGCAGATGTAAGGTCAATGTATCTACTGCAGTGAAGCCACAAGGGTTCAGTTAGCTCTTCATGGCTTACATACCGGACATGTGGATATTATGCCACTAGAGGGCAACAAAGGCCTTTCATTACAAATACTGAGGCCTCCTTCACCTACTGGTTTGTTACAGACAAAACAACAAAATGATATTCTTTCAGCCATTCATTCAAAGTTTGAATAAGCTGAGAACCTCATCTTTGGTAGTAATAACAATAATAATAATACTTACAATAGATTTTATTTGTATTGCACTTTACATTCGAACAACAAATCTCTACAACAAGTGTGTAGTATTGAGCTTCTAGAGAGTTTCTCTAGAGTTTCTAGAGACAGTGGGCTTCATCCATTTTGTTACATAGGTATATGACAGGATAAAACTAAAATCTTGTGATTGTCTTCTCGTAAGCCCCTTAATTCAATGTGAACTGATTTTATGAGAATGTGTTTTATTTTGTAATAGACATTGTTTTAGGAAAACTCCACAGCCACTGTAGCCAGGAAATATTATTGTGATATTATAATCACTGTATTTACATTCAGTGAACTATGTTTCCATAAATTTAGATTTTTTTGTAATCTGCTGACCTCGTTTTTGTACATGACACATACTGCATGTCTGTCCATCGTGGAGAGGGATCCCTCCTCTGTGACTCTTCCTGAGGTTTCTCACATTTTTTTTTCCCTGTACAAGGGTTTTTGTGGAGTTTTTCCTCACTTGATGTGAGGGTCTAAGGATAGAGGATGTCACCTGCTGTACAGACTGTAACACCTTTGAGGAGTGTTTGTGATGTTGGGATATAGAAATTGACTTGACCCCATGTTATTTGTTTTATACAGAACATACTATACACCTCAGGTAAACAATTCAGGTCAATGAGAGAACTAATATAATAGAAGGGATATATTATGTAGTTTTACATGTGACCATGGGGTGTGTTTGACATAACTGCAGAGAAAAGGAAATGGTTCCCTCTTCCAACTCACAGCATCACCATCTTCTCGCTCCATTGATTTCATGTCAAACCAAATATTGTGTGAAAGTGCTGTTAAATGACCCGTTATTCCATGAAGGGCAGATGGTGATGCTTGAGAATCATTTTCTTCTTTACACTGTATTGTGCACTTAGGTTTTTGTTTAAGAAAAAACAAAAAAAATCACGTATAAATGATCCATTTGTCATCACCCAGCAAAACACTACAGGTCCCATTAATAAATTTTTTTGTGGGTTTCTTTGCTTTAGTCATGGAAAAAAGCAATTTGAGCTCATGTTTTAATATCTTGTTGTTGACCAGCATGTGAAGAAAACAAAACATTTTCACATCTACCATTTTCTAATAATCCAACTGTAATACAATATTTTTATTCCAACAGCATGATAATCAGTTGTGATACAAATTATACAATTGGTGTACTCATCCTTAACCCAATATCTTGATCATTTTAATATAATGGTCAAATCGTAATTCGGATATAAACCTTTAAAAATAAAATACCATTTCAATCCTAATACTGAGTGGATGCCATTAAATTGAATATAAAATGCTCCACACACCATCACAGGGTTAGCAACATTCACTTTAAAGACTACAACTTAATTGGCACAAGATGAATAAATGTTTACAGTTAACCTCAATCACCATTAGATCTCTGCAATGAAACAGCTGGTTGTACAGAGAGCAGTCACTTAAGAATCCCTGAGGAGCCGTCACGGTTGACTGAGCCGAGCATCTTTACCAGCCTATGGGGGCAGAGTGTGGAGGTCAGATCCATGCATGATTCCAGACAATAATGCAATGATGCTTAAAAATGAAAAGTTGCCTTGAATTATTGATGCCAACATCTGATGTCCATGGTGTTGGATTCTTTGAGGGTTTTAAATATGTGCTGCTGATTCACTGCAGCGATAAATGACAGATGCCCACCAGAGAAATGCATTCATTTATTTTATTCATAAGATGGGAGTTTTATTAGATTATTTTTTTTTTTTTTTTACATCTTATGCACAGCAGATACAAAGACAAACATTTTCTAAACCACAAACTAAATTCCTTCATTACTCTAAATCCTGCTTCCATTTCAAAATGGCCCCCCCCCCCCCAAAAAAAGCAACCCTTTACGTTTGTAGTCCAGTTTCACATTCTGAAAGATGGTTTTACAGCAATCTCATTTTAGCAGAATGGCACAAGCCATGTTCAGAATACCTCCATTGACAGATACCCACTTCCCCTTTAAACAAATTGCACTTTTTTCTTCTTTAAAACTACTACAACAGGATTATGGGATCGGAAAACACAAGAGACGACTAAACATCCAACTTATACAGGTTCATTATTTAGTTGCACAAAAATGCATAAATACACATTACGCAAAAAAGCACAAAAACATTTGTACTTTCTTTTGCTCAAATAATGACAGACACTGATATGATCATAAAGGACTGGGATTGTCACAGCACGCAGGGATGCATTTACAAGGTCCATGCGAGATAAGCCATTTACACAATAGCCTAACTTTCACAGAGGTAAGACCAAGGTTCTACAGGAAAACAAAACATTTCGCTGTCTAAGCCAAGGTAAAGAGGCAACACAAATGCTACGAAAATTAGGATACACAGAACTCTGAGTTCTAAATTCATGCCAAAAAGACTTTAACATGCAATGACTTAACGTTTCTAAACCTCCCAGGAGCAGTGGTAACCCAGCGGAAGGACTAGCTTAATAATGGTAACTTCAATGCATCAATTTTCCTCAGCAATTAGGATCCATTTAGTTGGGCATTACATGAGGGTCCCCCGTCCCCCCCACATATATTTTGAAGTGCTTAGATGGTACCGCAATAGTTGCCAAGGAAAAGCTTAGATTGTCAACAGCAAGATGATCTCAAACTCTCAATCTCCCCCCCCAACAGACAATTGGGAGGTGACATAAATACTGTTTGTTTATGATAATGCACATCTGTTTATTAAATAAACCTGGTTAAATTAATCAAGAGCTTGGCAAACCGCACTTCAGCTGGACAAAGGTGTGGTTTCCAGAGGCCTGAAGAAAACAGGGAAAACAATTAGTAATATCAAACAAATATTTTGTGATTTACAATTCTAAATATCAGAAATCAATTAATCCTACTCATAATGTAACCAGAGCCCGACTGCAATGAGCCAAATTCTACCATTTCCTCCCATTATCATAAATATGGAAACTATAGGTTATTTTTAGTAAGTCCCACAGCTACTGGGAATACACTTGCACCAAATTTGTTAATCAGTTAAAAATCATATATAATGGGTACATTTTACAATGTTTTGATATTTGTGGATTTGGGGGGTGAATGAGAGGGGTTGGGAGTAAGAATATGAAACATTTGCTTTTGTTGTAAAAGCTTAATAGAACAAGCATCATTAACACAGAAATAACATGTATTCATGTTGACACATTTTGCAGTTATAAACATGTTGGTGTCCTTATGCAAGTTTCAGTTTGCATGGCATTAGGTTAGCAGTTGGGATGGTGGCTGACTAAATAACAAAAACAAATCAAGAAACCAAAGAATACTCACTACATATCTAACAAAACTGCCGGGATTTCCATCCAGGCTGGGAAGTCTCAGAGGGAGTAGGGTACCAGCGCATCTATAGAAACACAAATAGTCATGCTCAGAACAAAACCAGGCTCCAGAGCTTCAAGCCTCATTTGTGCAGATTTCATCCATTAACATGTTGTGAAAGCAACTTTGATGAGCAGGTTTAGGATAACTGTCCCTTTAAGCCCTGGTCACTGGAGCCATGGGAATGTGGGTCACGTAACCGCTCACTGAGGACAATAGTCCTACAGTAATTAACAGGCGTGGAAATGTGGAGAGTTTAAACTTCTTGTGTTGAACATTTCCATTGGGTAAGAGCTGGTGTGGCTATACCTTCCCATTCCTGCATCTAAACCCTTTGGCAGAATGAGTCCCTCATAAAGAGACGGGGCCGAGGCCATAATGGCTGCAACAGCTTCAGGAGGTTTAGAGACATTTGAAAACTCTTCATGTTAACACTGCTGGGACATACAGCTAAACTAAGGAGGCCTTGAAGTCAGTGGGAATAGAATCCAGGGCATTTTAGGGATCTCTCATCAGATTGAAATTAAAAAGGCCCACCCCCCCTCCCCTTTGTGTGGCTACATATTCAGCTTCTGTTCCAACAGCAATATGGACAGCAAGTTGGCACCTCTGGAGAAGGCCATCAGGTTTGACAGTTTCTCCAAGCAAATGCCTTGCATTCCACCACTTCTTGTGCTTGAAGAAAATGGACTGTCATAGCTGCCTACCTCAGTGTAGTGTGTTCTTGCACTGCAGGAGGAAGTTGGCTCACAATGAACTTCAAATGACCCAACAGGAGAAATATTTTCCAATGCTATCGTTAGCTAAAGCCCTGCCCATTCCCTTGTAGTACGCTGCACTACTGCAGTAGCATTTAGCCTGCTATTAGCCAACAATGTAAACACTTTTGTGCATCCATCACTCCCTAATCATGTTATCAACTGGAACAGGCAAACCAAACCTGAGAATGAAAAGCTTAGACTGAAACCATTAATATTAAAATTACCCATTTAAGTGCAGCTACAGATTCCTGAAATTATTTCCATCTTGAATTCTGGCTGTATACCAAAACATGTGAATTTCAGTGAGTGCATATTTTACTCTTAAACACTGATGTGTGATGCATACATTTCCATTAAAGGGAAAAAAGCTGCACCTCCATGCCTAAGATGCATCTGCAAAAAAGCACCAGCCAAAAACTACACCAAGGAATGTGCACATCATTTCCACTGATGGCAGAGCAATGGTTGAGATAATTTCCATTTCAAATGACAAATATTTATTACTACACTACTCATGGTTTTAACTTGCACAAGTCATGCAGCCAAAAGCAATTTAGAGATGTCTGAGCTGGCTTTAGCAACACAGTTTTTGTGGGTTTATTGAAATACGTCAGATTGTGACTGGGATTGTTTCAACGATCTAATCCTCTGCTTTTAACTGTGCAGAAAGTTACTAAATTTCAAATCCAAGTACTTGACGCACAATCAACTCCTTTTTAACATTAATGGACAAACAGAAGAAAAACACCCATCATGCCCACAACTCATGCATTCAAGTATCACACTTTTCTGCAGGCATTCATTTTGTGTCTCAAAAACCAACTACATGTGGGCCGCTTAAAAAAAAAAGGGAAAAAAGGACGATTAGAGAAACACAACGGTTGCTCCCTCACCTGGGCATGAAGGGCAGCTGCAGCGGCAGCGGCTGCCGGGTAAGTGAAGGCTGTGTGAGGGAGGCCTGGAGTCAGCTCCGTGGTGTACAGAGGGTAAGGAGTCCAGGCATCTGGTGATGCTGGGATCAGTGCTGCCCCTGTCAGATCATCTGGGGAGGTGCAGGGCAGGAGGACACAAGACGATGACAAACCTGCCCTTGCATGCAGACATGCATTGTAAAAGCAGTACAGACATAAAAAAGGAAATATAAAATGCCTGCTACAAATTCTTATTGCTTTGTCATGTGGATTGAGGTTTACAACTGGCCAGTGATTAATCTTGTAGCTCATACAGTCACCAAGAATATAAGTAACCAAGATTTAACTTTACAGCAAAGACGTAACAAGTCTGGAATCATAAACCAATAAAAAAAAAATATTAAAAATGGAACGCAGTCTTACAGTTTAATCGCTGAAGCCAAGCTGGAAGTAGCAATTCACTAAACAGCCAATAGGGGGGACTGAGTTGGTTGCAAAAATAAGTAATTTTGGATGGAAATCTATGGGTTAATGACCCTACTTCTTATGAATTCAATTAGTTTCAAGGTTTTATTGAAATAATGTAAATTTTGTCTATTTTCCCCTTAATGGGGAGCATAATTTACAAAGTATAGGACATGGGTGGACACCACTGTGATTGACTGCTGTATCATCCAATAGGAACCTGGTTGCAGATGACACCTAAACTTCCGATGTACAACTTCAACATTGCGCCAGTCAAATTGAGATTCTGAGACCTCAGAACGAGGGTTAAGATTCTTATGGGTGATGTCATGACTGGATGCGATGCAAGGTTTAAACAAATGTTGTTTAATTTGCTGCTCCAATTTTTGTGCTCCTCCCAATTTTACAATCATACTTGTGCGTCGTTTCTTTCATTCTCATACCATGCATGTATATTTCAGAGGAAATATGGTCTAAATAAAGCTCACCATTGTCAACATCCACCTGTCCAAACCTGAACACCTGAAGCAGGTGTTTAAGCAGTGAGACATAACTGCTGACTAAACCCTGAGAGAGTGCCATTATCCGGCTGGACAGAAGCAAAGCGGCTGTTTGAAGAGTCGAGATGACACATGCATGTGGGAGGTGAGTTAGTCTTTAAAATAGTTAGACACCGTTTTCCCCCTGCCCATTTGTCTATGATACCGCCACATCCTAAGATCTAAAAAGGAGAAGTTCTGGCATTGCCAAGGTGAGAGTGGATGAGAGAGCCTAGAGTGGTGCAGCCGTACAACTTACATGGGTCCCGTGCAATGAAGTGAGCTCCTAGAGCAGGGTGGATATTTGTGGGGTTCGGTGTGGCCATCAGCTTACTCTTTGCCATCTTCGTGTTGGCTTTAGCAAACTCTAAGCGCAGGGTCTGGGGACTTTCGGGGTCAAAGCGGATTCCCTGGGGGAGAGATGGAGGAGGGGCACATGGTAGAGTAAGGGAGGTGGGCTGAATTTGAGTCGTCTCTCATGGCCTCCTTTCCTGAAGTCATGTTCAGAATATTCAGAACGTATCCTTCAAGCCCCTCTTAACCTAAAGACTGAACTGTTCTTCTGTCTTTACAAAAAGAATGAGGACCGAAGGATACACTGAAATATTTTAACATGTCTTTATCTCTTTCTCCTCATGATGAAATCAAGGGCCTAAGCAACTCGAGTAGCTCGCCGCATGAGAGCCAGGAAGAGAAGGCGACGAGGAAAAGAGACAATTGTGAGACTGTGTAGTTTCTTTGAGGTGGTTTTAGGCCTGCGTGTGTTCTTGTGCCCTAAGCATTGTGCCCACATGCAGGTGAGTAGTACTTTGGTGTGTGTGTGTGTGTATGTGTGTTTCTGTGTGTGACTGCTAGTGTGTCTAAGAAGTGATGCTGAAAAGGACGCTACGAGAGAGGAGTGTTAGATACTGCCAATGTGGGCTACTGGGTGACAAAAATAAGGTTACACTAATGGGATGTGTCCAAATAACACTACAAATGTGGCTATAGAATGAGTATCAACAGTAAAGCAGTGAAAGCTACATCAGACTAACAAGGGTGTGTATCAAGGTCAAAGTAAACTACCGTAAGTCTAGGGGAATCTGGCCTCTTTCCAAAAATGGCCCTGCCATTGAATTATAAAAAGACAAAATGGATTGGCTTTGAGAATTTATGGGGAAAAAAAATTGCCTTTTTGAATCCTAATCATTCACAGGTTTAGGCAAAGGTTAGAACAGCAACGTTTTTGAAAGGATTGAAAAACGGGTGACGGACTCATGGGATTCTTTTTTTAAGACAAGGAAATGCTTACATTTAATGCATTTTTTGCAGCTTCAGCTCCAGACCTACTGTCAAAGGTTACAAACCCAACAGGCTGGAAGACATAGGGGAAGAAAAAAAGACAGAATGACTGTTTTAACACAGAAGAACATGCTTTTTTGGAGAAAGTCACATTAATCTTTTAAAATTGTGACAATTCAGCAGGAATGTAAAAAGTTAATCCATTTCAAAAGTGTTCAAGTAAAAAAACAAACAAAAAAAACTGCATGACCACTTGTTTAGTATAGCATTCAAGCAGCTCCCTCTACTGATGGAAGGAATCTCACCTGTTTTGAAGTCAACTTAATCAGTGACCCTTCATAACCCTGTGGGGAAGAAAGAAAGCCAATTTACCACCCAGTCACATGCAGGAAATCACACAAACACCTACTATATGAAGAGAGACAACAGCTGGCCCTACAAGAGTATTTCACTCACATTTAGTAAAGAATAGTTATGTTTAAATAAAGTGAAACGAGCAACATTCCAACAAAGGCAGCTTTCGTTGATCTGATAGCTTTATCCATTAATAAAAAGCTCAAAAACCCATAATGTTAAGTTTCACAATATATTATCATATACTGAACGTGAGGGTTCTTACTTTTGCACAACACTTTAAACATAGATTAAGCACAACTTCCAAACAAAGCCACTGGTTTTAAAGAAAGAAAGAAGAAATTCCTGAGAAATGAGGGAGTATTAATAGATGGGATCTTGCATGATCCTGATTTACAGTCATGGAAAAATCCAACTTCTATGACTGCGATAAATCCTAGGCAACGATTCAAACAAGGGCTTCAGTAATTCAGAAGTAGCATAGTAAATATTAAAAAAAAGGGGTTTATTTTTGATCAAATTGAAACCTTAACCTTGATTGAAATTAGATTTAATCCTGTTTACACACATACTACGTTTGCCGACTATAGAAGCAAAGGACAAAAAGTAATGAGTGTCCCTTTTAAGTACTTTCAATGTCTCTGTTAAGAGGGGAAATACAAATTTCCCCACACGGTGTGTGAGCTGGGTCATGAAGAGGGTTGCTTGGCCAATCGCGAGAGCTACTCATTTACACATTCCACATGATCATCCATGTGTGTGGGATACCACTTCTAATTTGGTTCGTTAGGACCAGGAGTGGGAGGGGTGTTTATGGAACTGGAGCCCAGTCAAAAAGGAAAACAAAACACCGATAGATTTACAATTATGTGTCCTAATTTCCATGTATGCAAATATCTGTTCTTTCATTAGTGAGGGGGTTCAGTTTTTATCTCCAAACAAACACAAGCTGAAGCATCTACAGGAAGAGGAATGAAATGTTTCTGCTGCTTACTGGATCACAGCTTGCTCAATAATTTAAGAAAATCTTCCCCTGTGTACAGATAATCTTTTAAAAAACATTTTCCAGTACTTTTTCCATTGCCCAACACGGCAGCTACCTTTGCTTTAACAAAACCATAAAACCTGCCTGACATGGCCTTAGAGTCTTCACAACATGCAGCCTCTTTTCTCTAGACTCTCCTTCAAAAACTTACCTTAAAAGGTCTGAAGAGAAGGTAAAGTTCCCGTGGTTTGATATCCACTGGTAGGCCACTTACAAACAGTGTCCGTACCTGCAAACAAAGCAAAAGTGCACTTGTGACTGTCGTAATATTCAGTTTATTTGCCCAATCTTTAGAACCAAAAACATGTGAGACATGATGTGCTTGTGTGCACACCATGCTTGGCCATGGTCCCAACATGTCTCCTTCCTTCTGGATCACAAACTGCAGAGTAAAAGTACATCCTACACACGTTTTCAGCTCCTAGAAAATGAAAAGGTAACTGCAAGTGTCAAAAGGTCACAAGTCACCTGACCCATTGGAAAGGTGCTCCCACACTGATACTATTCTGTACACGACAATGTTGCTGGTTTCCAGATATGCGAGATGTTAAACAGTATTGCCTTCAGTTTGCTCTTGTTTGAGATTATTCCATAAAGTCTTTTCCAAATACTTGGAAGGCCACACAGAGGTCACCTTACCCAGTAATGATTGATAGAAAAACACATTTTTTTTTTATCATTTTTTGTTCACTTTTCTTTTGGCCATCTCATGGTCCATGGTGGTGGTGGTGTGGGGGGGGGGGGGGGGGGGGTGTCCTGATCCTGTCGGAATGTTCTTTGTGGGAACTATTGCCAAAGACTTAGCCAATACTCAACAGATTGCACCTTGACAAATGTGATGATTCACCTTAGGCTGCAATATTTCATATTTATTTTTTTTCCATTTTATTTTGTATCCACTGGCGTCTCATATCAGGCACTTCTAAGAAATGTCATGCACGTTTTTGTCCGAAAACAGCATCACCAAGGCTTTAATCAGCTTTCGTAACTCATCCAGGTTTAGAAAAAACTGATGAGATATTTATGAATTGCATTAATTGAATTAATATTGCACTAATTGCCCATTGTATTCATTTATTGGTGAACCCTCTAAGGAACCCTTTGTGTGTCTAATGAAGTTTGAATAGAATAAGGTAAAACCTGTGATTGTATGCCATAAATGTGATATACCTTTCAATGTATAGAGTTAAATGGTGAACATAATTCTACATCATGCTGACAAACTCCGAATCCCTTTCAAGGACCGCGGTCTGGCCCCAACCAGACATCGAAAACAGACACTAAGCTGTGTATGGTATAGTGTGGCCCAAGGAAATCTACAGAGCAGTGCGCGGCCTTTTAGTTCCCACCCAGTGGGGAGGCCCTCCGTCCGTACATACAATGGGGCTGCAAGAGGAACAGCGCTGGACAACAGTGCACAGCATGACAGCATTTCCTTCCTCTGACCTGCAGCCACAACCCTGCAGCATTTTTCAGGTGCAGCACAGCAGCAAGTCTCAGCCCCTTACAAGTCGGCAAATACAGCGAGAGATGGCCAACACAGCTGGACACCAACTCGGGAGATGTTTTATTCTGTCCTCCTGCTCATTGATTGACTGAATGTAAACTAAACTCCAGCTAGCCGAGTGTGCGCACTGCTGTAAAATACAAAAAAATAATCACATGTAGACAATTTCAAATTTACAAAATGTAGCATCTTTACATTTTAACAGCCAATTTTTTGTTTATTGGTATCTGAAGACATTTCTGGCCTGTTTGCTAGATTTTATATTTTAATAAGAGAGACAGAAAAACGAAAGCTGAAATTAAGACAGGAAAAGTCCAGTGTTCAAACAAGTCTTTGTTGTGAGATGGGAACAAAAGAAGATCAACAAAAGGCCCAGCACTCCCCCTTTTCTCTGTCTCCATTAGGAGTCACTTAAATAGGACATTTAGCTGGCTGAAATTAAGATAATGTCAAATGTATCCTTTAAGGCAATTAAATTAAGTTGATGTTTAGATTATACAAATTCCACCTATTTAGATTAACAAACTGAAAATGAAGGGGCAAAATTATGCCAATTATTTTTTAATTATTAAAAATTAGACACAAAACACTTAAAATATAAAGCTTGATATTTTTATTATGGATGTTTTGCCGTTTTCTATTGATTTAAAAACATTTTTATATCATTTTAAAAGGATTTAAAACCTAATTCCTAAACATTGTTAGCAGATTTATAGCGGATACAAACATAAATATATATATATTTTAATCTAAATACGTCAGTCACAAAAGTATTAAAATCTAAAGGAAAAAGACGGCGTTCACACGTTCATTGATTTGTTAACAGCTGACGAGACGCAGCTGTTTTAAACCATTTTTAATTTGTCAAACGAGACGTCAATGTAACGTTTATGAAACAGAACTGGCCACAGGAACAAATACATAGGCTATTAAAACAAAAATAACAAACATTTAAAGGTAAATTGATGGCAACTGTCTACAGACGCATGCATAACCACGTTTCTCCTTTAATTTTCGCCTCAGCTTTCTTTCTAGAATTCCTGCCACTCAAAGCAAGTTTAAAGAGCCGCATGAACATGAACATGAACAAAGACATTTAAAGTTTTGGTTAAACTCACCTCCTCCTCCATGGACACGTTGTTATTGGGCTCTGCGTCACTTTTCAGACTCATGTTGTCGGTGTTGTCGGTGTCTTCAGCTGCTTCAGCTGCTGCCGCCGCTGCTGCACAAAGTATCAAGTTTTTCCTCGTCGAGTGATATTTCCCCCAAGTGCGTCTGAAGCTGCAGTGAAGGTCCTGGTGCCGTTTGAGCTTGAGGAGAGAAGATGTGCCGAGGTGAGGAGGTGCGGACGAGGACGGAGACGTGTCCAAGAAAGAAGGTGTTCTTCTACTAGTACAAGTTGTATTGCGAGAGAGAATCATTCATAAATGAGAGGAGGGGGGGGAAAAGTAAAGATAAGAAACACAGGTAGGCGCTAAACTAAAGGTGAGAAGGTGGATTAGTGCTCCGTGTGTGAAGGTGAGAAGATGGGGGGAAATAAGTGCGCGTCAAACACTGGAAGTCTCTGCGCTCACATCAATGCCCTCAGCTGTGATTGCGAGCGCACGAGAATAAGTAAACTTTTCTCATTGGAGCCCGTCTCTCTCTCCCCCCTCCCTCCCCTCTCCTCTCCAATCCTCCTCCTCCCAGTTTTCAATTAGGTCATCAATTATGCTGGAGTCTGCTGTGAGCAGTAATCAAGCTGCAGATCCGCCTCAGCTGTTGTTGGAGGCGCGGCCTCAGTCTCTGCGCCACCAGAGGAGCCCACGACCCTTCACCACTAAACACATCATTCATTTTATTTCGTTATGTTCACTTGTATACAGACATTCTGTTATGTTTCTGCCATATAGTTTCTGTTTGTGAACTCACAAAGTAAAGTATGTGGGGGTTTGGGGGTTTGGGGGTGGTGACTTGTATGTAGGATTAAACAACCAACCAAAACAACAAAAACATCTAACCTTGTCACAAAAATGGAAAATGTAATGTACAGTGAGACATCCATCTTCATCTAATATGCAGTATTTGTCCCTGGTCAGCACTTTGCCTGAATAAAACAATGAATACAATAAAACTATAACATGAATACAATAAATGGTGTAAATGATGAGTTACGTTAATGTTCATGTCTCTGCTGCTGCTTCTCTGGCCAAACATGTCAGTATTGCTTCTTTTTTTTTAAACTTAAAATTTGGGTTAGTGACCCTTTTGAGTGCATTGACACTGAGGGAATGTGACATTAATTGGCTTTTGGGCTTTGCTTTATTTTATTTTACGCACCAAATGTGGTGAGGCCCCTACATGTTTCTTAGATTCTTTTCTTTTTTGCTCAAACATTATTATTGTTATTTATTTTCCATACCATTCATAACATGGAACAAATATAATTACACACATTAGTAATTAGTCATTTATACTGAAAATAAAAGAAGGAAAAGGAAGAGAAAGATTCAGCTCATGGTTCTAGTAATTCATAGACTTACTTATGCTGCAATTCTCCCTCCCATATTCCAGTCATTCTCAATTTCTACTTGTCCCAACCCCACTCTTCTTGTCCATACATATTAAGTAATCATATCAGTAGTCACAGATAATAGTGTACAATTTCAAATCATTCATAAGATTCAAAAATGTTTTTTCTGCATTCAAGATCACAGGTTATTTTACAAAAGAGACAACCTTGTAAGATCAGCAGCTAGAGTTTCTCTTTTGACATCATTTTCAGATGCAAAAGAATGTTCTTATATTAGAATGTAATGAAATGATGAAATCCATTTGTTCACTGATAAAGAATGAAGAATGAGGTTTAAAGATAATGGAGATAAGGATTTTTCTCTGCTACGTTACACAACATTCAGAGCAAAATATTATTATTATTATCATTATAATAATAATATTGCACTCAGTGCTCCACAAACATTTCTATGAAAGCTGTAGTTGCAGTGTTGTACATTTACAAAATGTTTTTGAGTTTAATCATCTACAGACAATATAAATGACTTCTCACATGATAATAATAACCCACTCACACACACACACACACACGTCGTCCTCAGAGCAAAACATTTAATCATGTATTTCACGATGTGACAGTGATTTAATGTGACAGAGAAATCTATTATATGACACAAAATGCTAGTATTAGTACTACTATTACTATGACTGCTCCTATAATAATAGGCTATAGGGTGTTGTAATGATTTGACGTAAGCGTGGCGTGGCTGCAGTTATGGTCTGTTTTGTGTATTGAGGTTCGGACCTGGACATGAGCCCAGCACACAGTGTGTTTCCTCCCAACATGGCAGCTCTCAAAGGCCAGACAGTTTCCTGACTTTGTATAGGAACACAATCAGGCCGGCTGGGCGAGGAGGGGGGGCTGTGAGTGTACGGACGTATTCTCACTGTACTTCTCAGAGATTCAGTCTAAAAATAGTGACGCGTTACCATGTTCTCTACTGGTTTCTGTGCATATTCAGTCGAAGGGGTGCAGAGGCAAGAGACAAAGAGGAGTCCAGTTAATGAGACATTAGAAATGATGTGTCTCATCAGCAAACATGCACAAACAGATGCGTCATGTATTTGTATATTATAAAGCTTCTGTGTCCAATGAAGCAGTAAACAATGAAAAAAAGAATTTGTTTTGTTGTATTTCAGTTCAAATTACATTAATGCACTGATCATATATGAGCAGATTTTAAATTGTCCACTTGAAATGTGAGGGAGCTGAAATTATTATATAACTAATTGATTGATGATCTTCTTTTTTAAGACTTACATATGTTAGTCTATTTTATAAAACTGAGTATCTTTTGATTTTTAACTGTTGAGAGTTTAACTGATAAGCAATTTCAAAATGTCACTTATTTTTAGTTTTAATGAAGTTTATTTATTTTTTAGGGAAAGATTATCAGGTGTAATGTAATTAAGTAGTTTGCATTGTTTCTTATATTATGTTCTGTTCTGTGATTTTACAGACCAAACAAGGATCGTTGTTAAATGCATTCTCACGTGATGTTCTGGATAATTTAAAGAATCTAACTTAATTGAAAAGGCTAAATTGTTCATATTCAGACAAGTTATCATTGAATTTGAATAAAAATATAAATGTATGTAATATATTTGTCTGATGGAGGGTGGGAGAGACGTTGATGACCTTCCTGCAAATCTCCTTGTAGTTTAAGCAGAGATGAGCTATAAAGCTATAATGATGATGGTGTTTTATAATTATTATTATCATTATTATAGGCTGTGAGATTCACCACTTTTCCTGATTTTTACGCTTTATACATGTTAATATTATTTTTGATTCAGTTGTGGTGTAAGGCAAAAGAGTAAGGTACAGCACATTTTATAAGAAGAAATAGAACACGACAAATGTGCCGAGATCTGCCCCTACAGTCCTAAATCAGCATCTGTATTGTACTGAGATTTAAATGTTATAGAAACAATATACATACGCTCTATTTCTCATTTCAGAAACACTCGCTGCCTATGAAAAATTGACTAAGTGATCATTAATTCAGTCAGTAGCTCTAACGCTTTGTGTCATGAGGATTTAAAGTGCAGGAGGCCTCTGTCTTTATGCACCTCATCCATGGATTTATACATTACAAAAAACTGCGTCTTGCATCACTTAGATTATTATAGTTGAATATATGAATAGCATTCATATACTTACTTAAATATAATTATGAAGGAAATATTGTTATTAATGTTCTTCCATTTTGTCCAGAGACTCTTTCTCCTCTTTCTAAATAAAGGTATATTTTTATTTTTATTTTTTGAAAAAAAGATAAAACAACGAAAAATTGACTGTTAATTTTTGACAAATTAAACTGTCTCTCTCAGTTCTTCAAAGCATGTGAACCTGGCAGCAAGAAAAATAGTTATTGATGCCTTTTTGTCAGGTCCCCTGGCTCCAGTAAATGCAACGGGCTAAACATGCACATATCTGAAATAAAGAAGAAATAAAACCTCACTTGTAAAAAGCATAAACCACTGATGGTTACAAAAGGAGTCACTGGAGCTCAGTTATGTGTAAAGATGGAACTGCCATCTTCTCTATCAAAGAGTATTGTGTGGATGTACTGCACAAATTATTTTGTTTGAACAAAAAAGTGAGATTTATAGCTGAAAATGATCAAGAGTTACATTTCATGTATTTATTTAATTTGTATCATATTTTAATTTACCTTTAAAAATCTGGACATAACAAGAGTGTTTGTTATGCACCTGCCATCTTCACTGACATCACAAGTAGTCTCATGTGTATGTCAAACATTACTGTTGCCAATTTGGGAAGACTGTCATATTGGGAAACTGTCATGACCATTAAACTGCATAAGGAATATTCTTTTGCAGGCTCTTGAATGAGACTGATCGAAGGGGACAGTTGTATATGTTAGTGATGTTTTTGGCTCATGACCACAATATAAAAAAAGGAGCGAGGAGTTAAAAGATCAAAACATCCATTTTTTCAAAATATAATAAAATAAAGCGGATAGAAGAAAAGCTTTCCTCCCTACTACCATTTATATATTGTAATGATTTGTTACAAAGTATGTAGAAAGTAATAAATGAATGTCGTGCAAAAGTAATGTCCTCTCCAATGAAGCGCTCTTTCTTTTATTGCCTTTTTTTTCTTGTATTTACAAATGCAACATCATACCAGACACTTTATTTTGTATTTCCAAAATTGTATTTTTTTTAAAATATATAGCTCAATGTTAAATATTTTGTTTAAATCAGAAGCTTAATATACCGGACATGGCATTGGACAACATTAAAGCTATATGGGACGGGATGGGAGTGCATATTGCCAAAAACATATAAACTTAATAATCCATTGTTACCACCAGATTTTCCACACAGTTTAAGAGCAGCCCTCTGTTCTGCCCACCAATACCTGACAGAAACAGAGGCAGAGCAGTTCAGAGGCTTAGGATAAGCCTCATGTTTTATTTGTGAAAAGAGGCCCCATTGTCCCATAAGTCACCTCACACAGCACTCTTCGACTTCACGCTACAATAAGCCTGTCCTACTGCATTAGCATCACCTGCTGCTCGAGCACTTAGCTTGTGTTCCGCGTGTCCTCTGTGTTGCAGCCAAACATCCATTTGGAGGTCCTCGGAAACTTTGACGCTTTCTCAGCCACACACTGAGCAGTGGACGCCTGGGATGTGTTGGTGATGTTTCATAAATACTTTGTCCAATAAATAGCCCTCTTCATGAATACATTCAAACCAATCCAATGCAAGCGGCATCTTTAGCCTGGCCAGCATGAGCTGTGTGCGTTTGATTTCTTCAATTTAGGAATTTTATTGAATACATTCAAAAGGATTAGGATTGTATGATTTCATTATTTATCCTTTTTGGATAATGTTGCCCTTTTTGGACACTTGTTAGACAGTGCTACACCCACTGAGAGACCCAGTAAGGACCACAGACTGTATATAAAAAGTAGAAATTATCTTCCAGTTTTCTGACTGAGAACAACCCAGAAGTAAGAATATACTGAGTAACCACCAGGGGGTGACTCTGCTGGTTGCAGAAAGAAGTCAGTTGGAATAGAAGTAATAAAAGTAGAAGTAAAGTAAAAGAAAATTGTCTCAATTTCTAGTTTAAACTCTTCTTCAATAGAGCATAATGTTACTTTTGTAATTTAAACCATTTAGAGGAAAATAGAGCACAATACAAGTGGACACCAGTGTAAATGACAAGTGACATTGTCCAACAGGTGCCTGGTTGCATGTGATATCTGTAAATTTCTTGTTGCAGAATGGACAAATTGCAAATCGCACTTCTATGTTTACATACAGTATATGGAAAACGATAAGTGTTTGGCTGGCCTCACATTCTCCTGGCTGAATCATCAATAAAACCCCTTATAATGAAAAACTGTGAAGATTCTGTTCATAATCTCAAAATATGTCTATAAAAAGCTCTGATAAAACCAAAATGTTCAACCACTCAACAATAGATATATGACTTATACAGTATGTGATGTAACACAACGATGACTGAGGTATGTAAATATTTGTACTACAATCCGTGTCTGTGGAGACGTTCCTGGGGGAGAAAAAAAAATCTTGTATTAAGTTGCTGCTGCACACCAAACATATAATTCCACCACACCTTCATATGTGTCATCAAAATCATTAAACAATAGTTTACTTTCATGAAGTATTGAAGGGAAATGCATTGTGATCTTCTATCATTAGTCAGAAAACCATCTACAAAACCAGACTGTGTTGTTCCTAAACAACACAATATTGAGAAAAGACAATTATTGACCTACTTCTGAATAATGTGATGATTATGTTGTGTTTATTAGTACAGCTTTTTGGAACATTTTGTTCATTTTATTTATTATACCTACACATTTCTTGCCCGTCTATCAGTCAAACACAGTAGTGGAGGAACTACACAACATCTACAAAAACTCTTCATGTATTCAAAGCACAGCTGGTGTAATACTAGTTCTTCTTTTTCTGATTTCTTAAAAGTTGTCAAAGTGATCCACTCCAGCTGTACTAGAGTCGTAAGCTCAGCACAGTAACCACTGTCCTTCCTGGTCCAGATGTTCATGGCTAACTGTGGTAATGACAAATTCTTACGACTATCAGTCGCTCACTTTGAGAAACAGTTCCCAGCTTCACTGCAGAGACCTGTGGATGAAGTTTCTCTGTGACAGTGATGATAAAAATCATAGAATGCAAGCAAACTCATACAGTTCAAGACTTTTGCACATCACTATTTATAAATAATCTCAGTGACATTCAAACTCCAAGTGTCACAGGAGAAATTCCATGCGTCATTTGTGGAACACTGTAAACTCAGTTCATTGCCTCCACTGCTTCTGCACACACATCATAACAACAAAGTCGGTGCCAGCAGTGGCTGTGTTTATTGTTTCCTATTTAGAAAATAAAACTATGAGCTAAAACATGTTCTGAAACATATGGCAGATTTGGAGGACTACTGTGAGTTTATTTGTGTCACATATTGTTTGCAGTTGATAAACAACAACTCTTTCTTCTTTTTTCTTTCCAACAGTCTGCTGAAGTCTCTTGTCTTGATATTGTTGGGAACTTGGAAGAAAATACAGGGACGAGATGATCTTATTTTTGATCTTAGACTTTGCTGTAACAGACTAAATATCAAAGTATTTCCTATTACACAGAAAAACTCCCACTCTGAGCATTCCTAACAAGAGGAAATGCTGGAGAAAAGACCCACTGGGACCATTCCAGCACTCATTTTCTCATGAAGTGAAACTAGCAGATAAAAAAGCCAAAAAAAGGTCCACTGAGATTTGGTTAACATGGGACAAACATGGCATGACGTCTTAATTACATTAAAACAGATTAAAATAAAATGGTTTAATATTAAGACACAAGTGGTACAGAAACAATTGAAAACCAATGTTTTTTTCCCCTTCATGTTTCAGTGGAGTATTGTAAAATAAACACTTTGACAACATCCTCCCTCAGCAATGAGGTCTTCACTTCCTGTTTGTATATGGAATATGGGACATGGAGGGTTATGCCATTTAAACCAAAGGGCAGCAGATTCCCAGCTAGTGGAAGCTGGTGGGATCAGCGTCTCAAGGGGGAGGGAAAACACAGAAACAGTATGGAAAAGACAAAAGGACAAAATACACAACATGTAGCTCACTTGTAAATGATACTTACACATTATTTATGACATGTATTATTGTCATTAAATAGGCCCTTTTTCTTTAGACCTGAATACTTCTGCCACTGTCAATTTAGAGTATTTCTGGTCATGAAGAGCTAGGGTTGAGAGGGGTTGGAGGAGAAGATCAATATCAATCTTGTGGGTGTGGAATGAATCACAGTTATACATACAGTTGTATCACATTGTTTATGAGTGGATCCCACTGTTCACCTCACTCATGCAGGACACAATTTGTTTTCATGTTCAACAGGTGGCAGTAACACATAGAGGAATGCAGAAATGTGCAAAGGCAATAAACAGTGAGACTTAAAGCTAGAAACAATAACGTAAACAATATTCAGATACAGATTCTGGCTTAAGTGATGTCAGCAGTGCAGGATAACGGCATCTATCCTTGAGTTCACACATTTATAATTAAGCCTATCAGCTCCACACGACTCTCTGTGTTTCTCACTCTACCACTGCTTAGATCTTGTGTCACTTGACAACATTCCCTCACTGCACACAGGAAGTGATTTGTTTTTTGTTTTAAGTAAAATGAGATGTCTGTGAAGTGAATTCTACTGGTCAAAAAACAACCAGAGTGACAGGATAAAGGCTTCTTGTCCACACCCTCACCCCTGCACTACTTGTGTACACACACAAACTGAGTCAGGTCTGATAGTACTGCTTGACAGAGCCCATTGGAGCATAGAAATAGTGTTACAGCATTTCTATTCATGGAGACCAAACAGAATAATAACATCATCACCAAAGTTTATGCACTGCAGCTTTAAATCTTAACTATAAAAATAATAATAATGTATTATTCAGCAAACCTCTATACCTCTGTAGGACTTCACAAAGTTCTTCTCTTATGTAATCCTATTTTTTTTTTCTTCGTTTTTTTTTTTTTTTAATCTTGAAATTGCACCAAAAACAACTTGCTTCTTGGCCTGCTGCCTAACTCTTACTGAAATATGTAAACAAGTTTTTGGGACATAACAAACTGGTAAACAGAAGGTAGAGATTAGTGGACAGTGCTGGACCAGAGACAGAGGAAAGACGTCAACCCAAGTTTCCCGATCTGTAAATTTAGATGTGCCTGATAAAACTGATATCGCTCAAGGGAAAGACAGAGAAGACACTCCTCTGTGCTGTCGCGCTTGTTTGTAGGAGGTGTACTATCTAAATCCATTATCGAGTAGTTTAACCAGTGCAGATATTTTGACAACAACAATATCTCCAGATAAAAATGTGTCATAATAACATCTCGCATCTACAGGCACCGCCTTCTTCACCCAAACAGAGTAGACGATCTTCTACAGCCAGTGTGAATAAAACCAGTGTTATGACACTTTTTGCTGAGCTGAGAGACACGCTCATGTCCTAGGTGAGGGCTGGAATGTAAACTATCTACGGCCCACTCTGTGCTATAAACACATAAGACAAATAATAATTTCACCAATAATACTGATTTAATTTCATTTGAATTCAGTGCAACTATAACAGTCATTATTGCGGCTGGATATCATCATATTTCTCCCATTTCTCTTATTTCTTTGAATAAAACATGGACACATGTGTGTTTGTTTGTTTGAGGCAGCTGTGAGATTATGTGAAGACGATGTGTGTGTCAATGTGGTTCCTGTAGTTTGTCTGTTTCCAATCTGCTTTTCTGTGCTGCTCTGCTGTGTCTGTCTCTCTTGTCTCATTTAGAGAATACACACATTTTGCATGTATTAGTAAAGGCCAAATAAAGAACCTTGTGTGAGGTTTCCTGTATAATGAAGAGCAGAAGAATAGAACAAAAATAAACATGGTCTTAGACCTGCAGCACCACTATTCAACACAAATACATTATTCTTGAGATTTTTATAGACATTTTATAGACCCTGTTAGAGGCTTTCAGAACATTGTGTTGACAGACTAACATGCTTCTGTCTGCCGCCAGTGCTGGCTGAGCGCAGCACTGTGCTATTTCTGTGTTGTGAGAGATAAGGCAACTGTGGAAAGGATATAAAAGTGGTCCATGTGATGTGTTTTGCACAAAATAAGAGAACAACTAAAGTTATTTCTTTGGGGAATATACTTGCAATTGTAAATCATATTTTGCCAGCTTAATCTAATGACATTTGAGGTTTAAAAATCACTGTTCCACAAGTTTCACTTAGTTGTGTTTTACATAATTTTAATCAAAATTACCCATTTTAAGGATGTATATATTTTCATTGTATATAAAAATGGACAAAATATCTCCAGTTCTACAAACTTTATATAAACAAAGCCAAAATAAGCATGAGCTGCCATCCAGAGCTAGAGATATGGAGTCAGAGTCTGCGTAGTAGTGATTTTGAAGTGGAGCAATGACGTCATTGTTTTTTTTGTGTTTGAGGAGGGATTTATTAACTTTATTGCACAAGTGGGTAATCACACTTAATGATGAGCAGTCTACAAACTTTATTAAGATGGGAAAAACAAATAATCAGGGTCCAGGAATTGTACTCTTGTACTCTTGGATATATTGTCATTCATGTCCCCTTTAGAGTGATTATAATCACTTATTTGACAATTTCTCTTAAATACATCTCATAAAAACACAAAATATAGATTTGGTTCTTAACATAACTCTGATTAAATGCAGACGATTCATTTTTATTCGTCAGCTAAAATGTATCCAACATACACTTGGCCACTTTATTAGGTACACAGGACAACTAATAAAGTGGCAAGAAGGAGACCCAGAGGGGTCTTCAGCTGCTGTCGTCCATCCTGTTTTTGGTCCATTCTCTGCAGTAAATCAGCAGTTTCTGAAGTTCTCAGCCCGTCTTTCACCAACAACTTAGCCAAAGTCACTTAAACCACCTTTCTTCCCCATTCTAATGCTCACTTTGAACTTCAGCATGTCTACATACACTGTTTATACAAGCAGTTTAACTGGTGTACCTAATAAAGTGGCCAAGGGAATGTATTCTGCATTACTTTGTCCACTGCAATGACAAATGCAAAGCAACGTATACCTTTGTTTGGCCAGAGACTTGCATTCACAACTATGGCGCAGTCTTTAAGTTCAGGAAAGACCTTTGGTAGTGATGTCAGGTAAACTTCACAGAGCATCAATCACTGACTTCCAATCCAAACACATGTTAAAGTCACATTCTCCTGTTCCCTCTCAGCTGCACAGACCTCAGACATGGCTCTCATCTAATGGACAATAACAAAGCAGCTAATAGCAGCAGGATGTAGTTCAGTCCCACTCAAAGACACTAAATCAACCTGTTCCAAATAAACATTAGCGTTTTACACCGCTTCGCTCGTCTTGAACTCTTAGTTTAAACTTTGGAGTGTGACATGTGTAATTTATTACAGTGCAGTGACAAACACATGAACACTGAACGATTCCTGGTTTTAATCGCTTACGGTTTGGCTGGTACAAATTAAAAGTAAATAAAATATTTCTCTGGTCACTCCTTATATAGAGAGAGTTAATTTTATTTCTTGTATACTACAAACACTGGGGTATTTAGTCATATTATTTGAGGAAGAATTATTACATAGAATTACAAGTGCAGTTATTAAATTCTGAGTGATAAGGTCAATATTTTAGCTATGTGTATTTTTTAAGTCCATCAAAAACTAAATCTATATATGGTGTGGCAGTAAGGAAAATTACAACAGGTTTGACTCCTTCATTAAAGATTCTAAAATTCATATAGTTAAAGCATATTTTGATGTTGTGATTTAAGATTACTACATGAACTGATTCCATGTGTTGTTTATTTCCACAATTAAAACTGCCAAATATTTTTTTCTCGATAAAGTTGGATATTTTTCACAGTAACTGCTGCAACCTGCTAAAATATTTTCTTAAGGCAGTGATTTCTTTGCAAGTAGCTTCAAATTGTCACTCATTACAAGTGAAACACACCAACCATTAACTCCAAAGGAGGATTCAGATTGCTGTTTAAGGCTGCGAGGCATTCAGCAGAAGTAAGAGCACAGATGCAGTAAGCAGAACTAATTTCATCAAATATTAAACTTGGTTAGGAGACTCAGCTGAGCGGCGCAGCAGCTGAGCAGCGCAGCAGTCCTGTGGGATTTCCAGGTCTGACTGTGACGGTGAGAGCTGGAGGATCATCGGACATTTTGTACTGAATGCAGACCTAGGTGGCCGCCATTTTGATATGATATTAATATGATTGTTGTATGATAACAGTATTTATTATTTCGACCACATGTTGGATAAACCAATTTTTGGCCGTCAGATAGTAGCAGATCCAGAGCTTTTGACCTCCTCACTGTAGATCTTATTTATCATCTTTGTCCTGCTCATGTGTAGACAATAATCAGAGTAAAGATGTAAAGTATTGAAGATGATACAATGATCAATGGTAATACAGTAAGTTATCGATCATTTATCTTTAAAAAGAAGAAGAAGAAATATTTACATACTTCCTTTATAGAAGGATTTCAAGTGTTTTTTTCTGTTATGCATCTTAGTGTCACTTTGACATTCATGTTGTGCAGTTATGTTTCTGGAAAAGTCATTTGTCATATGTGTTCTATGCTTACAATACACGTCGACACAAATCCACAGTTAGAGGTTAAATTAAACCTTCAAGAGTAAATAAATATTAATACTGTCAAACATAGAATAGTTTGGAGGAGCATGTGAAATGAAAACTGACTTAATGAGGCACATGATTCCAACAACAACAATATAACAAAGTATTAAAGTTCTTTTCCCCAACAATTTTGTTGATTTTTTTTTAACATAAATAAAGGAAAATGAGAAGATTAACCTGGAATGTTTTCAACGTCATGTTTGAACACAGTTTGCGTGAGCTGCACTAAGAGGGACAAAAGTTGACTTTTCCCTCTGTTAAAAAGTCATGAATCCAGAAGAGCTAAATATTAAGAGAGAAGATGACACACGACTCATTCCATGAAAGCTTTGAATGAATGTAAAGCAGGTGAATCATGTACCGATACACCCATACAAGGTAAGAAAATAGAAAAGAAAAGATTGTTTCAATTAGAGACAGCAAGCCGGAAAAGTAATCTAAGGAGAAAAGCCAATAACCATCGACACATATTGAATTGCTATAATTAAACAGTAACACCAAGAAGTATTTATTTAAATTTATCATAGTTTTTTCTATGTGATTGCTGATGATTCTACTTTAAAAGTAAAACCTCTGTGTGGCCAAATATATGGACATAAAGAAAGTTTTAAGCATTTCTTAATTGTTGCTCAGAACAAAGTTATCTAAGGAGAGAATCTGGATCATTTTGAAAATGCAGTCTGTAAAACTATCATTCATGTGCTGTGTTTGCTGCAAAGTGAACGCAGGATTTTTATGTCCTGTAGTTGAGGCGGACATTTTAGGGCCATGGCATATGTCGGGTTGAAAGGAGTGGGCCATAATGGGGGAACTGAGGGGGAATGATTTTTTGGGGGGGCTAAAGGGAAGTGCATTACTCATAGGCAGCCAATAAGTTGGCATCATCCCATCGTCCTCCATCGCCTACACTCAGCTCCTCCATCTGAGGCGTACTTAGCTCCATTCATTATGCATGTTCACTACCACCACCACCCACACACAGGGCTGTCATGACTTGTTCCCTTTGACAACTCAGCCTAGCTCTACTTTTGCCCCTAAGAGGATGTAGACGGCTGCATAATTTAGACGCCACCCGCTGTTTTCAGGACTCATCTCTTATCAAAAATGTAACAGGCTGAGTTTCTGGGGGAGTTGTACTTTTAAAAGGGGGCAATGGAAAATGTTCCAGTTGAGACAATGGACAAAGGCACGGGTGAAAACTTCTGAAACTTTTTGCTCTGCAACTATTTCATTCAATCACGACAAAAGCTCAATGCCGGAAGAGCAACAGGAACTCATATTGCATATTTTCTCTCTTATCACTTTTTACAATTAAAGATCATTTTAAAGTCAGAGTTGTATTAGCAGATGAAAAGTTCTTCCTAAGATGTCTTTGA
Organism: Solea solea; assembly: GCF_958295425.1. Lineage (NCBI taxonomy): Eukaryota > Metazoa > Chordata > Actinopteri > Pleuronectiformes > Soleidae > Solea > Solea solea. The sequence continues at coordinate 12,228,906 of NC_081138.1, read as the reverse complement.
AGGTCTAATATGAAATCATAGGCCTGTGCATGGGGATGTATATGGTATATGATATATTTAATAAATCAGAGTATTGTTTTGGAGTTGATAAAGGGGAAACAAAAGGCCCATTGAAAGTAACTCATGCAGCCAGTGTGGCCAGCTGCAGTTGGGTGAGTCAAGGTGATCGAGGTCACATGGAGCAGAAAGATATTAAAGAGAGGCGATGAACACCTGCTGAGAGTTTCTGACTTCACTGTATAAAGAAAAGACATGTGTCACAGTGTAAACACTGATTTGTCTGTACGTTAATCAGTTTCGGGGCAAGACATTTGCCTTATTGTGGAATACAGAGTGCAACTAAGTCAAATTACACAGATATCTGAGATTCTACTGAGCAACACTGTGTAACAGCTTAAATCACCAAGAATACATTCATCTAATCTTTGAAATCAAAGACACCATTTACAGTTCTGAGGAGTTGTATTTAAATGAACGTAAGACCAGCTGTCCTTTTTCAGCTGTCCAGTTTCCTGAAGCTACTTAGACCTGACTGTCTGGAAAACGTCACAGACAAAGAGTTTAGGGTTTTGTTCTATTAAGAAACATGTGTGTCCCAAAGTTTGACAAGCAAAGTGGATAAAGAGCCTGGAGTTTCCATGTCACCTCTTCACACAAGAGTTAATCCCAGCCACCTTATTAGGTGATTAGATGCTTGTTGCGGGCACAAACAGATCAACACTTTAACTGTAGTAAAAAAATATAAAATAAATAACACACAACTGCTGAGACACAAGACTCATCATGTCTGTGAAACACTAAAAAAACAGTATACCAGCTTTGATGTGATTGACCTGATGTTTTGCAGTTTTAATCCCAATCAGGGTCAAAACTTTGCCCAAGGTAACAGATCATCAACGTTTTTGATGACAAAAATCAAGATGTCAGTACAGTATGTGCTGTGCACACAGTAGCTGCATACACCACACCATAATAGGCCGTATCAGCAGCAGGGCTTGTAATTACTGTTTACTGCCATTGTGGCTCCATTTATGGTGAACTGTCTTGATGTGATGGTGAGCAGCCAGTCTGTAATATTAAGGATTCGCAGGCTGCTCACAAAATGAGTCTCATGGATGAGAAGATTATTTAATTCCTGATTCCCAGTAAGGTCAGGATTTCACACACCAGTGAGTGGCCTTGGCTTAAAATGAGAGATTTGAAGTGAGTGATTCAGTCAGTCAGTCAGAGAAGTAATGTTGAATAAGGACACTTGTTTGGGGGCTTTAGAGATCAAAGGTTCCATGTGTATAGTGCATAAATTAAAATTATACTTGGCACTGCTTGGTGTAAACAGTTATTACTGAGCAGTTGTTAGTCCAGAATACAGAGTGTAATTGTCCTCTTTGAAGGATTAATGTTATTCATGTTAATGCTAAACCACTGATATAACTGTAAGAACCCTTTAGCCAGAAACTCACAATTGAGTCACCTGATTCAGAGATGATCATATTAAATCCACTTCATTAAGTGGATCATTTTTGAAAAAAAGGAAAAGAAAGAAAGAAAAGAAATCCAGGCTAATACAGATAATACAGACCTGCTTCTAATTCTTCTTCTTTTCTGAATTTTTAAATTTCTCATGCAGGGTTAGACTATGTCTTTAGATTTAAGGTCATCAAGGATCTCATTGTTACTTGAAAAATGTTCAGTTTAATATATTTTGCTAAAAAGGAGAAAATAATTCTGGAGAATCAGATGAATTAGTATTAAAGCTGCAGTAGGGACTAGTTTGCTTTTATCAGTGGATAACTAAAATATTCACATTTTAGGAATTGCAGTTATCTGTCCTGAGCTCTTCTTGTTAGATGAGCAAAGAGAGGTGCACTTGTTTCATACATGACACATGAACTAAGGGAATCTCTCCATCACTGCAACTCTCGGCTGATAATGACATGTCTTCACTCGCTCTCTTTTAAGTGCTTATTTTTTGTTTTTTTTGTTCAAACCTATGTAGAGTAGGTGTAGTCGAACACAGTCCCCGCTAACTCTGTGAACTGTCCTGTGATTGACTGGTCAAAGCTTCCCGTGGCACTACAGATTCATTTGTAAGGCCGTAAACAGAGCCCAGAGGAGGAGTATAGAAGAGTCATTCTCCCTAAGATCACTTAATTTACATTATGCTGAAATGTAATAGAATTATTACTATAAAAAACACTATACCTACTATAGACCTATTTTTTATTTGAGAGACAGACTCTCTGACTTCCAGCTTCTATTATATATATATATGTATCTAGACAACAATGTGTGGCCACGACTCAAGGATCAGCAATGGGATTGGGATTACTGATTTAGCTTAGCCTCTTATGCTATCTGTTGTTATTCCTCTCTGATGCTGTGGTAGAAATGGGAAAGACGTGCACATTTTAGAAGAAGCCTCCCTTCCTTACTGTCCATTTCAGCCTCTCACACTCCACCTTTTTGCTCTTCCTTCCTCCCCTATCTCCTCCTCCAGGGCTAGAGGGATAACATAGCGACGGCCCCTTGTTTAGATAAGTTAATGCTGAGATGTCAGCCTTGATTCTGATGTATACCACCTGCCTTAGCCTCTGGTTGACCTCGTACTCCAGCTCCCACTGCAGAGACATTCCAGTGCTTTTCTGGGACGTGTTTACACTGCAACAGATTGCCCTGCTCTCCCTGTCTGCTTCATCACAGTGGACAGTGGTGGGCCTTTACATCACAGTCATCCTGAGGGAGCAGTGATGTGTTCAAGAATACGAGTTCCAGTGAAGTTTTGGACAAATGGAGGAATTAAATTAAATACTCACACTATGCCACAGTACTTCAGTCAGATTTGAAAATCTAAAGACGGGAGGTGTAAGTGAAGTGGGCATACTGCTTGCTGTTTTAGACTCAGCCTCAGGAAGGGAGGCCTGTGAACAGCTCAAGTCACTCGGATGCCAAGATCCTCCCACTCTGAGAGCTCATGTGAACACTATGACCTCACTGCATGTGCCCTTTAAATGCTTTAAATCTGTTGATTTACTTTTTAAGTGCATGGAAGATCCTTACCAAAGGACTGAAGTAAAATGGAATTCATATTTAATTGCAGGAGGCGAGTTTTAATCTTTGACATGACTCAAAAGGAAGAATCTCACTTATGGAGCTGGCCAACAGAAACTAAACACGGAACAATGCTGTTATTAAGCCTTTATATTCAGGATGCCGACATTAATCAGTTTACAGAATGTCATCAAATAGTTGTATTGCTCATTAATAACTTCTCTTAGGAAATGAGACAAATGATATTGTAATACAGATTTCTGGATGAGTAGTGTACTTGTCTCTAACCACAAATAAAAAGTAGACACAAACCTGGATGTTGTCTAATCATCTCAGTACCTGTGCTATGCAGTATTAACAGCTGGTTTATATGGAGTCATGACCACCTACACAGTGTGTAAGCGAGTGCGCATTACTGGTGAAACACTCAGTTGCCGTCACAATCACCACCTGCTCTTTGACATACCACAACTCAACAAACCATTGAAATCCCAATCTTCAACACTGCTGGCTATTTACTATACAGTAATAAATCATTGGTAAATGTCGATCATTTTAATAATATGCCCCTGACACTATATGAAAAGAATGAATGTGTAGCAATAAAATGGCCTACATGACAAACAAGTGGTAAAATATGAGTGAGACGTTTTCTTTAAAACTCAAGAACAATAATTAATTATTTTTCAAAATTTATGGCAGTGGCCTTTTAGAATCTGAGGACCAAAAGGCCTCAATATTCTGTTATTGTAGAGTATATTAACAGTCACATCCCCCTTATGAAATTTCATCAGTGAGCTCTGTCGCCATCATGTGGGGAGAAGACGAAGTGACAGGACAGAATCACATCAGTGGTGAAATGGGCCTATTTGTCAACAGTGTGTTGGCTCTGATAGAGAACTGTTTTGCTTTTAATATTTGTTCTCATAAGATGCTGCTTACATACATTGTGAGGCAATACAAATCTGGAAGTAAATGTATTTGTTCTTCTTCTATGGGGTTTAACAGCAGCTTTCATTTGTGATGTTGCATCACTGCTGTAAATGTGTTTATCAGCAAGTATGTCTTACAATTTATTGAATAATAAATGAAGTAAAATGATGCCACAGATTACAGGACCAACAGCTTCACCGTGGGGAAAAGGGTCAGCGATGAAACAGGTTTTGGAGACTGTAGTTTATTTATTTTTACCATTTTTACTTTGTTGGAAACTGTCAAATCTGTCTTAATGATGTGTGGATAAAAAAAACATTTAATTTTGTGACAAGGAGGAAGACAACACATCGATCCATTTTCAAACTTTTAATGTAAAAGAAAAACAATACAGGATTTGGTGACACAAGGGGAACGAAATGTTATTGCTCTCATTTGTCCTTCTCCTTCTGCTCTTTATCCTTTTTGTCCTTCTCGGCCTTGGCCTCTTCAGCCTCGTGTTGCTTGATGAGTTGCTCTACTTCTTTCTGTTTAAGAACCTTGATTTTCGTTTTCCCGTCTTCTCGTGTCAGGGTGGCAATCTCCACTGAGAGAGTAAATATGAAACACTGTTGTGTTACTGAGGTGTAGCTTTTCAATGAAGGGTTATAACTTCCCATTTTGTTTAATTACTTTTCTTTTTTTATCTGAGCTACTTTCTGGATACAAGGACAAAAGGTTGACAAATTCTATGTATATAGTTCAGACATCTTAGTTGTAATTAGAGGAAATATATTTCCTGCATTAACAGAGCATGTAAGAAATATTTTAATTTTATATGAAGGAGTAGTTTAAACTCTGAGAGAGTACAATCTTTAATCCTCACCCTTTTCTGCTGACAGTTTACTGACATCCATTGTTTTGTTGAGGACTTTGACTGCCAAAGCCAAAGCAGAGGACAGAGTCATCTCCCCTTCTTTGAAGTCCTGTTTCAACATGGACACTGCAGCCTGGGGCCAAGAAGTCAACACATCAGACACAGAGGAACAGGTGAATGTAATTCAACTTTAGCGTGATGCAAGGACATATTACTTAACTTAAGTGTTGCATTAGAACCTTGTGAAAAATCATGAATAATTCACTTTCCTCCCTAACACAACATTGTCAAGATTATTGACACCATTTCATCATCCCAATGATTTTGAAACTGAAGGACATTTCAGACTCACAGCACTGTTGTTGCCAATGCAGGTGGCTTTCCAGCCTCCATAGTTGCCACTGGGGTCACTCTGGTACAACTGGAAACCATAGTGTTTGTCCCAACCCATGTACAGTAGCGAAACACCAAATGGCCTCTTTCCTTTTAAAGACAAACCACATGAGTGTTACAGAATGAAAAAAATCTCTCTGTGCTTTTGTGATTTTGAATGAAAATGTTCTGATATATTTTTCATGTGTAAATATGCACACAATAAATGTTTGTCAATTATATTGATCGAAGAGATTGAGTATAGTTCACCAGCTGACATCCTTCAGCAACATTAATGGGAAGAGCAGTTCACAAAGCAACTACTGCACATCTTACCTCCAAACTGTGTGTAGGCTTGCTTGATGTCACACAAGGCTGTCACCAATTGCTCACAGGGTATAGGCTCCTGGTACTGCAATAGATATCTAAAGGGAAATTTTAAATGGTCAGCTGTTGCTGGTGAATTTGATCAACAGTTGAAATCATGAAACGTGAACATTAATATCATATAATGATAAATAATTAGCATTAATGCACTCACATATGGTACAATTTAAAAATATTACCTCTGAGCAATTAGCCGCAGTTCATTTGTCAGTACATTTGCATCTGATGTAATCCCAGCAACACTGCAGGCCATGTCTCTGAAAGAGGCAAGAATCAGAAAAACATGTTATTCAAATGTGCATGAAGTAGTGGGTGCAGAAGAGTCTCTGTAATTCACTTGACTCACTCATTGAGCTTGTAGATCTTCTCAGAGAAGAACACCTCATCAAGCAGCTTGTGGATATTGCGTCTCTCTGCTGCCAACAGCACTCCGTCATTTGCTAGAATCCCCAAACATGTTCCAGCATGTCCAATTGCTTCCATGGCATACTCCACCTGATACAGGCGTCCTGTGATTTTTTTGTGAAAGTTTGAAATGAGAGTTCCGTCTTTAAAACAAAAATCTAAAACCTTTATATTTTGACAATAAATAGGCCTATTCACCAAGTATTAATCTTTTTGATAACTTAATATTTATCAAAATATTATATTTAACTTAATACAAAATAAGCACTTGCCTTCAGGAGAAAATATGGTTGTCCGAGAATCATATCTGCGAGACTAAACAGAGAAATAACAAATTATTAGGTCTGAAAAAATGATGAATAAACTAAATGTGAACTCTTTCATAGTTTGTTAAGCAAAGACATGTGTGCTAAGTAGACACTCACCATTTTTTCAGGTCACTGAAACTGTCCTGCAAAATATAGACAACAATTAGCAACAACATCAAATCTAACGATCCATTTCGATAAAAATACAGATACAGATACAATAACATGTAATTACAGTGTACAAGCTGTAGCATGAGCCAAACAAATGGGAGTAGTTATGAAATGCATAGGTTCGGAATTATACTGAACTGAAACCGTTTATCAACCCACTTATAAAGTGTTCTATGTCGAAAATATAATATATAATAAAATAATATATGGGGAAAAAACAGCTTTTTTTCTAGAAAATTTATAGAGAAAACACTTCAACATTAAAACAAATAACTGGGTTTAGTTTTATAACTCATCGGTGTCTATGAACAAAAGTTATTTTTTGCTGAAGAAACCAACAAATCCAGCAGGATAATGTACCCAAGCATTGTCTACACTTAATTGTAGTTGTTTTATTGAGTCTTTTACTTGTACTTCCTACTCCTCAACATTTCAGAGCTATAATTGCTCATTATCAAATAAGCAAATAAATACGCAAATAAGCTAACTAATAAAGTGCAAAAAATAAAACCGCAAAACAAGCCTCAGAGAATAGTTTTGCACACACTTAGTCTACTTTTTGTGCCAATGTTTAAGGATGCTAGCTAAAAGATGCTAGACAGAATGAATCTGCATTATCTCGGCATGCTAAGTCACTAGCGTGCTAACTAGCTAGGTCCTCAATAGAAACAAGTCCTCTAGCTACAATAACATAACATTAAAGTCAATTCTAGACTGACTATAATACACACGTTACCACTGTAATAGAGAGTTAAATAAAAGTAGTTACCTTGACTAAAATTATCAAAGTTAGCCTAATATGGCACAGTCAGAGAAGTCCAGCACTTTCAGTTTGATGTTTCTTTACAAGCCGGATGCTGTGTCAGTGAAATGATAACTCAACAGCGCCACCCTTCAGTAGGAGGACCGACTATATTCTTGCATTGATGTGCCCAGTTCTGTGAAAACTGGAAAATGAAGCACTTTTACTTGATAGGTCTTCTCACGTTTTAAAATACAATGCAAACAGTAAAGTGTGTAATTCAGTATATGTTAAGCATTTGTACTTATAAACATGGGAATAATCTCGCTATTTCAAGTGTTTTCCTCCAGTCCTGGTGGTGGAGGTAATGAAAAGCCGCTGTGATGAAAGCGTGACACAAACGTAGAAGAGTAGAAGCTCTGCTGCGTTCATGCAACTGTGGCAGAATTTGAAAAACAATAAAATACCAGTGATGATTGTGTTATTTACCTGGAATTTTAACCATGGTTTATACATTATAACAAACGCGATTAGCACCCGTGCAAATCAAAAAATCCCACCAGATGCTTATTTTCTTTTCTTCTATCATATAGCAATAACTTGTAATGCAACTTACTTGTGAACAAGTAGAATCAAACCATCGTTAACATGAGTTTGTATTAATAGTACCTCCAACAATGGAGAATAAAGTGTTTGTGTAATTTATTTGTGTCTCATATGATATTCTATTATCTTCTGTATTTTTAAATTTTTTTTTACCATGGATGATTTTTACACGTTTTGTCGGTGGGATATTTACCTTACGTAATTTCTGTTTGGCCATGAATGCAGCACAGTGTCATTGGTTGTTTCAGCGGCATAGCGTTTGAAAGGGAACAGGAAGACATCTGACAGTTCACTAGCTACAAGGAAGCTAACTTAGTCTAAAGTCTTGTAGATACTAAACGAAGTTAGTTTAAACGTAATGTTTTAAATCTGCTCTTGGTATGATGTTTGAGGCCAGGATTGGAATCAAGGACTACATTCTGAACTAACATCTATCTGATTTGGTACGTATGCGCTAACACCATGTCACTCAGAGCTAAATGACTGCCTGCTAACACATGACACTGACGTAACCAGGATGTTTCATTTAACAGCCGCGTTTGTGATAGTGTACAATATTAGGACTTAATATGTGTTATTATTGGCTTAAACGTAGGTGTTTCCGTAGCTATCTGGTGACCTCGTACCTCGGCTCGGGTACACTGTGTCCTTTGACCAATGTTGTCACTGGTGTCAAGTACAAACTGTGGTGAGGGGCTACGTCACTGTTGTGTTGACAGAAAAGCTACTCTCGCTGACATAACTATAGATATATGATATACTTGCTGATTTACAGAAGTATGAATGGGTGAGTGTGAGTGATTGGGTATGAATGTGAATTTAATGTATTCCTTATATCGTGTTTCTGCATTGTGTAGAGACGGTATTAATTGACTATTTAATTGCATTGCAATTGCAATTTTTATTTTTGCATGAGGAGGATGATATTGATATTACCAAAAATAATGATAATAACTAGAATACATTCATTTCCCTAGGAAATGTAGTGGTGTGTGTCCATTCAACTTACACGTTTGCCTTTGATTGATTTCCTAGGTAGAAAAAAATGCAGAAAAAGTTAGTTTTAAGTATGAAACCCCCGAAATTGAAATGGTAGCAAGAATGTCACAAACAAGAAGATTATTGATTATTATGATGTGAAACAAATAAAGATTTATGTGTGGCTTACAAAGACATCTATTCCTGCAGCTCTCTGAGGAAGAGGAAGAGCCAACAAGTCCAAGTATCCTCAATTAACATGACTGATATCAACATCATTTCAATCAAGACATTTTTTTATTGTCAATTCTTACATTATATACTTTGTTAAACCAGCTGTAGCACAATGGCAATCATCATTTTATGTGATTATGTGTAATAAAAAAATATTAATACAACGCTTACCCACTTAATTATCCTCAAAATGTGTGGTAGGGCTATAACAACAAGTTTTCAATTTCATCCATAAAATCACCAACAGACATATAAATATATATATAATGTATAAAACATACAAGCAAAGCAAAAAAAGCAAAACTTCACCAAGCAAAGGAAAGAGAATAAAAAACATCAACCTCATTACATGTTCGAGAATGCTATAATGACTAATAAAGCAAATAATTAATAAAAAAACAAAAAGGGCCTTGTTCAGAAAACTTTATTCTTTTACCATTACCATTAATGTTAATAACATGACCTGTTAGTTTCCCTTTGTACGTATGCCGTTCCAAAATGGTCGTATCAGTGGGCAGAACCAAAAGACATGGCTAAAGTAAGCATGTAATTCATCACATTTCTTTCAATAGTTTGACCATTTTTATTATTACATTTAACTTGTTGTACTGGTGTTATAAAATAAAATGATTGTATTTTCCATGCATACTCTCTACTAATGTGATTCTGTAGTGTTCCAAGTATCTTCTGATATATTTGTCTTGAGTTCTTTTTCCCGCTTTAATTTTTACCTTATGTCTTAAAATAACCTTATGGCTTATAACCATTATACAGATTACATTTGGTGTGGTACTCTGACCTTGCTGTAGTTCTTTACCAAATATTTTACAAATATTGAATCAAACCAGAATCTTTGAGGATAAGAATAAGGCAACACTATTTTGACACCTTTTAGAGATTTATTTTTCAGTGTTTGTGGATATATGTCTGTTTCTCCTCCATGTTTTGGCCTTTGGCTTGGCGTACTTGACATAATGTGCATTGGGGAATTTGGGGAGATTTGGGGACTCCTGCTGTATAAGGTGTCTCATGTGCTACAGTTTTATGTGTATATTTGTGAAACTTGAGCTTCAATGATGAGTAAAAAACCATTTCACCGACTGCACTGTTGTTTTTCATGGTGACAGGCAGGACTCAGTCTGATGAGGGGACACCTACAGCTGGCAGGATGCAGCAGAAAAGGAACATCCAGATCATTGAGTGGGAGGACCTTGACAAGAGGAAGTTCTACTCTTTTGGGGTGTTCATGACAATGACCATCCGTGCCACTGTTTACCCGGCAACACTTATCCGCACTCGGCTGCAGGTGCAGAGGGGCAAATCGCTCTACAACGGCACTTTTGATGCTTTCTTCAAAATCCTACGTGCTGAAGGCATCAGGGGCCTGTACCGTGGCTTCATGGTCAACTCTTTCACGCTCATCTCAGGCCAGGCTTACATAACCACCTACGAGCTTGTGAGGAAGTATGTGTCCCAGTATACCAAGGACAATACAGTTAAGTCACTAGTGGCGGGGGGCTCAGCCTCCTTGGTAGCTCAGAGCATCACAATTCCCATAGATGTTGTCTCTCAGCAGCTGATGATGCAGGGCCAAGGAGAGCACCTCTCGCGCTTTAGACTCAGTTCTGACACCACAAAGCCCAAGAAGGTGTTTGGCCAAACCAGAAACATTATGGCTCAGATTTTTGCTGCTGATGGTTTCCGGGGTTTCTACAGAGGATATTTTGCCTCTTTACTCACCTACATCCCAAACAGCGCCGTCTGGTGGCCTTTCTATCATTTTTATGCCGGTATGTGATACACAACAAAGCACTGCACAGATTTATATTTTCACCAAAACCTTCAGCTTGTGTTTTGTCATGACCTGTTAATCTGTTTCCACTGCTTTAGTAAATCAGTAGTTAACATGAATTCCAACTTTCCATGTGGATAGTAAAAGAGCTATAGTTGTACCCAAACCGTAGCCACTAACAAGGCTGCATGTATTAGGGAGACATGATATTATGCAAGAATATTGTTGAATTTTGCAGTGACAATATGGCTTGGCATAAAAAACAATAAAACAAAACAAAACAAGATATTGGGTATATGGCGTTAATGTCTCTCTGCTTTGGATTTGCTGCTACCATAGACCCAAACAGAATGTAGCCCATGCTGAAAACACAATATTCATGCATTATTTTCATTCTAATAACATGGTTTTATTAAAAAGAAAAACTGATTGATGCTTTATTCAAGTAAAGTGTGCCATACTGCAAATTATAAGATAATACAACAAGAACAATTATCCAAGTTTATGGTAAGTTCTTGGCCAAACAAAACTATTTCATGGAACAATCTACATCTAAAGCAGTTCAAACACTCTTTGCAATATGTGTATTTTTTTGCTATATGTATATTCACAAACTTTTCAATGATTTTGATTGTGTGTATATATATATATATATATATATATATATATATATATATATTGTGCAACCCTAGCCCCAAACCCTCCTTAAATGTTACCACTAACTATTTCCTCAGTCAGAGAAGGGTGAGGTTTTGATTGCTACTGTGTTATCTGACATGCCTCAAATGCAGCATCTGTATTCCACATTTGTTCTGTCCTACAGAGCAACTCTCGATACTGGCTCCCAGTGACTGCCCTCATCTGATTCTCCAAGGCATGGCTGGACCTTTGGCTGCTGCTACTGCCTCCACAGTAACAAACCCAATGGATGTGGTTAGAGCCAGAATACAGGTAACACATCAAGTCAAATTAATCATTTATTGATAGCACACACAGAATTAATTTAGGTTATTTTTAAATATTTGGTAATATTGCTGAATGAAATTAATTTCCCGTTGCTTGACGTAATTAAGCAATAATTAGGTTATTTTGACAGTGTGGATAAAGTTGTTAGAAAAGTGCACGTTGTCTTCCGTTTCAATAACTGACACAATAAATGTTTCTCACTAGATCTTTAGTCAACTTTCTTTCCACTGTTTGTGGTCTTTAGGTGTCAGTGTGCCAAGTCAGCCCTCCTTCTACATACAGTATCATTTATTGGCCTACACTGTAATTAACTGTGACCAAATTCAGCTTTCAATTTAGGGCCAACTTGTTAATGTATCTATCGCCCCCAGTTGATTTCTGAGTAATACTAAAACAGTCTACCGTCTCAAACACCTTGCGGTGTATGACCTTGCTTTCTCACCTGCCCCTACCCTCCCTGTTTCCAGCCATAGTGCTGCTGTATATGAAGCTGTCATGTTTAACTGCCACTTCGTCTGCTCAGTCTTGACATTCAGTGGGGAATGTTACCACAGATTAATATTGATACATCTGTGCAAATAAAAGCTCAAAGATACTTTGATAATGGTTTGTGGTTAACTGTCTGTCTGTGTGTTTTTGTTTAGGTTGAAGGCAGGACCTCAGTCATGGAGACTTTCAGGCAGCTGATCAAAGAGGAGGGCTTCTGGGGATTGACCAAAGGACTGTCGGCACGTATCATTTCATCCACACCCACTGCCATCGTCATGGTTGTTGGTTACGAGGCGCTAAAAAAACTGAGTTTGCGACCAGAGCTGGTGGACTCGAGACACTGGTAAAAGATACGACAGATGGACCACATGTAATCTTAGCCCTCAGTGCTGAATTAGACTTCCAGTGAAAGCAGTGGTGAGATAAAATGAAGTCTGAGGGAACAAAATGGCAACATGCCACATTAACCGTCATCACAGCATCAGTCTCAGCTGTTGATTTTTATGTATGACCTTGTTTTTAGAGTCAAATAATTAATCAAAACACAACTTGGCAGAAACATGAACACTGGGGTTGAAATATATTGATTCATATATTCATGTTAATATTGATTTGCATTTTTATGTCATAAAATAATGACAGATTAGGATATAAACTATATAGCTGCGTGTTAAAGTATTGACGCCATGATGCGTAACCAACACACAGGACACAGGAGCTAAGTTTGTGTCACTTAGGTAAATGAGGCAGAAAAGGACCAACAGCTCCAGTTTCTTTGAGCAAAACCTCTGCTTTTCTTTCTTTGTTGTGTACTTTGTTGCAGTGGAGAGAAAGGTTTACAAAGTGATATAAACTAGTTTCCTGTTTTATTAGAGCAACAAAAGGTTTCACAAAAGGGCAAAATGCAGGGTACAACCTGCACAGGTCACCAGTCCATACAGCAACCATCACCTCTCACATTCACACCTACTGTCAATTTAGAGTTTCCCATTTACAGCTACATATTTTTGGACTGAGGGAGGAAACCAGAGAAAACCCACATGCACACAGGGAGAACATGCGTTGACCTTCTTGCTGTGAGGCAACAGTGGTAGCCACTACTCTGCTGTGTGAGATTTATTGTGATATGATTTTATCCAATAATTTGTCTTTATCTATACATCTATTTTATTTAAAGCTTACATTGCCCCTCCCTGAGGAACACTTGAACATACATCAGTTTCTTAAGATTTAACTAGCATGACAGACCATGTGTGGGGGAAAAAAAAAGATGTGCACGTTCATCCCATCTTAATATGGACGGGTCAGGTGTATGACCTACTGCAGTCAGCTACCAGGGGCATTTGATATTATGGCTTCACTTTCAATAACATAACATAAATACTGACCATTAAAGGTCTACTGTGTAACATTTATGGCAGTTTTTACTATACAGTTCTAGCAGGATTCTACTCACTTTTTTTTTAACTTTTCCATCTATTTTCTATCGCTGATTGTGGGGGGTGTGGTGCCCATCTCAGCTGACATAGGGGCGATAGGTACACCCTGGACAGATCGCCAGTCCACATATAGAGACAAACAAGCATTCACTCTCACGATCAATTTAGAGTGATCCATTTACCTAATCCCCATATTGCTTTTTTTTGGACTGTGGGAAGAAGCTGGAGAACACCCACGCACACATGGGGAGAACATTCAAACTCCAGAAAGGCCCTCGTTTCAACTGGGGCTTGAACCCGCGTCTTCTTGCTACAAAGGCAAGAGCGCTAACCACTACACCAACCGTGTCCCATTTGAGATAATACCTGGTACTTTCTTAGTACCTGTAGATCAGTTTAAAAAATTTAAAAATCCTGAAAACGTGGGTTAATCTCCAACATTTAGGACATTTCTAAAATCTCAATATTTAACAGCAGAGTCTGGTGTATTTAGCGACAGCACTGCTGAAAGCCGGCGATTATGGGCAGAATCAAAACCCGTTCAGCCGTATTTCAGTTCAGTGATTGTGTCAGTCTATGTGTCACATATACAGTAGACGCTACTGCCGCCCACGTCGAGGAGCTACTATGCAGTAATGGAAAACGATGTGCCTGATAGCACAAAGAGTAGAATCGAGTCAAGTAGAGCCGAGTAGTGCTAGAAGTGTAAAATGGAAAAGCGCCATTTCTGTTGTACAAGTGTATAATCTAAAAATATTTTTGTTTTTTCTTGTAATTTTGAGAGAGAGGACTTTCTGGAATGTGAAGGCCACAGTAGCTGTGCTTGAGTGAGTGATGTGCTTGGGGAAAGGACAGGGGTGATGAGATGAATCCTCTGTCCTCTGAGTCAATCTGCTCAGTCTCACCTTTAGATGTAAATAACTCTTACACAGGGGAAAAACTCACACCCACACATGGAGTTTGCTTGTGTCGCTGCTGAAACAGGGTTGTTGCGTTTTAGTATGAATGTACTGAGATTTCAGTATTGTTTTAACACTGGATATGCAGACAAATTGTTGCATATTGTAGGATTAGTTTTCTATATTGTTTAACACGTCTGTTTAAAATCTCTCCCCCACACTCACCAAAGTGGCTGCTGTGTCAATTCCTGAATTCAGAACTAATACATTTTAAAAATTCTTTTAAAATGCTGAACCTGCATGAGAGGAAACTTAGATGTTCTGTAATCAGTGGCATTTTTTATGTTGTAGATTTATTTGTCCATTTTTTCCCTGAAGTCGAAACTAAATGAGTTGACAATTTCCATTTTCCAAGACATTAAACATTCAGTGCAACAGTTTATCAGCTTTTATTTAACGTACTAATTTGCTGTCTTGTTGGCACTGTAGAATTCATTGCAGTAATGAAGCTGGTTAATAAATTACTGATTATGTGGACAGGTAATTTTCAGGAACTTTCCATTGCGTTGGTCTCCCAGTTAAAACCTATGAGGCAAAGGTGAAGCACCTGTTGCTTTACTACTGTGATAGTAGCTGTTGAGTGCAATAATGCGAATGTTTCCAAGAAAAATATGATTGTGTGTGTATATATATCTATCTTGTAAATCATGTGAATATTCTGACTACAAAAGTGTCAAAACTGCTGTTTGTTTTTCATTTGTTTCACCTGAATAACTCAGTATTGTGGCTCATGCAGTTTATGTATTTTTGGGGATGTCATTGATTTCGGTTTGTTATTTTAAGTGCTATTTCCATTGATCTTTATTATTACTAATCACAGGTGTTGTTAGATGTTGTTTCCTACATATAGAAAAACATGGTAAGGGGCAGTTATACTTTGACTGGAAGCACAATCCTAAATTTGAAAGCAGGTGAAGCCATAAGGTCCAATAATGACCTCCTTAAATTGTTTATATATGTTTTTTCCCTTCATATTTTATGAAAAACTCCCCAATCAAAAGAGAAGTGAATCAGTGCTGTAATAAATCTGTAATAAAATGATTCTGGACAGTACAGAGGACATGTAAGTTACACACACTCATATATGTTGACACAGTGTCTTTGTCTGTTTGGACAATAAAACATGATGTCTGCTGTTGAACCCACAGTGTTTGTTTGTTTTTTTTAATAAATATTTCCACATTTGTTTAAATAGCAATTTCTAAAATAAGACATGCTTAAAATAATGTTTTTGAATTTGTCAATTCAAGACATCTTTAGGAAGTGGCTGGTTTACCGCATTCAACATATATGTATGTTGTAATGATAATAATAATGACACTTATGCACAGATTTGCTCTTGTCACACTTCATATTGTAAATGACAATGACAATTTGTCGTCTCTACAAAGTGAGTCCTCGTATAAAAGGTTATGGGAACATTGCATTAGCAGATGTCCTTTCAAATCACATCACAACTGTAGTTGATAATGAAACGAGCCTAATACTTGCCAAAATAAATATTTCAGCATTAATAGTTTTGACATCTGTTATTATTCTTAAACATTTACGGAACTTTACAGTTGGTTTAGTGAAGAAAAAAAAAAGAATATATAAGAAGAGAGAAGTTCAGCAGTTGAGCAACAAAGATTTCCTGTCAGTGATCGTCCTCCTCAGGGACTTCACTGTGCAGTGTGTTTGCAGTGTGTCCCTCTTTAAATCAATATTTAATGATACATTTCTTGTCAGTCTGTCTGACCTTTATCTCAACTGAATAGGACAGTGAAATTAACTTCAAAAAGTAAAAACAAAAACAAAAGTAGTTTTTAAAGTTAACTGCTAAATTTAGCTGCCCCTGCTAGTAATGACATACTGTAATAGTCATTATCATAGTTATATAACACAATCAGACTTAGAAGAAAATTGTTTTTAGCTTTTCCTACTCAGTGATCACTGTGATAGCGATGTAATAAAATACAAGGAGACGCTGGGCCACATTTATGGAAGAGGATTAGGACCACATGTGATTTTTTTTTGCAAACAAAATTAAAAAAAATAAAAAATGGCAGGAATTCTAATAAAAAAGTCATAATTTTTCTGTAAGAAAAGTCTCAGATGTAACATCTGTCCCTTATCTTCTTCCGTACAAAATAAATAGAGGCTCTTAAAACTGGACACAAATAAAAGGTGAGACTTCAAATTAACATGATTCAGATGATACCATGGATTGCAGATAAAACTAATAAAACAGAACTTTTAATTGTTTTATAGTAGAAATATTACAATTCTAGTCGAGAAAAAGGATTTTTAAAATCATGATTTACGCTCCCCATCCACATGAGAAACGGGTCAGAATCAGGTAGTGTCAAAACATACATTCTGGACTACTGAGCAAACATGGCAGTCCATCATGGCAGAGGATGTGAGGTAATACAAACACAACTGTTCCTAATTTTCCACTGATAACATGTTCATAAACACAGCAGCAGAGGGCAGCAGACAATAATCCTACAACTGTGATTTCACTCTAACTTGTCCCACATACTTTTCTATCCTTACACTCAATGGTCACTTTCTCCTTTATTTTGGAAATAAAACCTCCCAAACACCAACAGACAAATGTACTGATGACTAAAGCAAACAAGGAGGTCTGCTGAAGCCGACAGAGGCCCTCTTTGAGCTGACACTTCCTGGTGGGATGACAGAGTGCTCCCTGCTCTGCTCTATACATTAATTATCAAGCAGTGTCTGGAAGGCATTTTGTCAGAAAGACCGATGAGGGTCTGTCGGAGCGGGGACAAATCTGACTTGGCCGAGGTTTGAGGAAGGGCCTCCCATTTCTCAGGGGATGTAATGGTGGTAGATGTGTGTGTGTGTGTGTGTGTGTGTGTGTGTGTGTGTTCTCAGAATAAAAGGAGGGAAGATTTACGCATTCAGAGGTGTGACATGAGAGTTGGACCAAAAACACAGTTGCATAATCTTTGAGGTTTGAAGTTCTACTTAGCAACTTTCACAGTCTGTCTTTGATGCACATGACATAATAAGACAGGAGTTTAAAGGATTCCCCATCCTGCATTTACACAAATATTGAGTCGACGATACACTGGTATGTGGTCGAAAACTGTTTGTGGCTGCTGTGCTTGTTCCTTCTCTCCATTCAAACACACAATAATATGTTTTTTGGAATTCAGCCCCGTCAGATGAACGTCCACAGGGACGGACATGTGACCTGCACTATACTAAACTGCAGTGGAGTTATGCAGATATAAACCACAGGAACCAAAGCTGAGATGGCTCACTTGGAAGTTATTTAAAAAATGAATATCTGCTATTCTCCTGGTTTCTAGTTCTACATTTAGTTATGTTATTCGACCAAAAAGTAATATTTAATAATACGTGTCATTTTGAGACTAAAGATCAACACTTTTCATTGTTTTCTTACATTGATTAATGAAATACTTTATTGAAGATAAATAAAACATTAATTCCGCTGAGTGTCACCAATCTCTCGGACTCTCTGGGAAAATAAATAATAAATAAAATGCTTTAATGTTCACCACAGGCAAAGTTTGATTTACCGCCATTGCCTTAGCCTGGAGGCAGAAATCTCTTAACAGGGGCAAATCAAAACAGAAGTACATGACAGGATTGTGAATGAGAAGATATATTTCAGGGTGAGGCAACCGTTAAATACAAGGTCCCAAACCCTCCATATAAAAGGAGAAGTAGAGGCAGTGAGTGCTGCTGGGAAATGTGCGACACATGCACCATTAAGTTCCACAAACTCCAGTCAGAGATGAGACATCAAGACCCCCCAACCGAAACACAATTTAGTGCCATCATTAAAAGAAATCTGTAATGGCAATAAATCACCAGGAGCATGTGTCTGGGAGAGGAGGCAGGAGGCAGGAGGCAGGAGGGGTCTGCTGTGTGGGATCATAGCACACATGCAGGGAGGAGAAGAGAGGAGAGGAGGAGAGGAGGAGAGGAAGAGAGAGGAGGGAGTGTAGGGACAGACAGAAGGAGACAAAGAGCCAGAATAAAGGCAGCAGAGGAGACACCAGACAACAGCAGGCAGAGGCTGACGACATCCCACCAGAAAAATGTCCAATTTTGCTGGCAACTGGAAAATGAAGAACAGCGAGAATTTCGACGAGTTGCTCAGGGCACTGGGTGAGGACTATCCACTCTTTATTTTTTAATGGTTTCAGCGTGTGATCCCGAGACTGAACATTGCCACAGGTCTGTTATTTGCACTGTAGACAAACCATGGCAGAGATGCATACATTATTAGTTTGTAACGTGTTGACTGGTGTCACATAAGTGAATAGATTTTTGATTTTCAAAAGTAAACACTGCTAAAACGATTCTGACACAAATGGGAGAATGTTGTATGTAATAATAATAATGATAATAATAATAATAATAATAATAATAATAATAATAATAATAATAATAATAATAATAACAACAACTACAAAAGTTTGTATGAAAACCTGAGATGCAAGTGACATTTTGTGGGAGGATGAAGTTTATTTATTTATATATATATATGTATGTATATTTTTAATCTGTGAAAGCTGTGCCAAAGCATTAAGTGAGAAGAGTTCAGTCACAATATGGCCTATCTTTTTGAGGACATTTCTGATCCTCACAACGTTAAAGTTTTTTTTGAGGGTTTATCAAGACTTGATTTTGGGGTTAATGTTAGAATTAGATTTTGGTTAAGGTTAGGGTTGGGCATGTTGTTGTGATGGTTACCAGGGTGTATCCCACCTTTCACCCTATGTCAGTTCGGATTGGCACCAGCGCCCCCACGACCCTGATGTGGAGGATAAAGTGGTAGAAGATGGATGGTTAGATGGTTAGGGTAATTAATGAATAAATTGTGTCTCTTAGTGTCTTCACTAAGAAGGGTATATAAAAGAGAGAGCGAGCGAGCGAGAGACTGCAGTTTTCCACCATCCTGACCTCACCCCTCCCTCCCAGATGTGTTGGAGAACCTTCTGTATCTAGTAGATACAGGATACTGTATCTAGTAGATACAGTATACTGTATCTCCAATTAGCATCAAAATTCAAAGGATGTTTAGTTTGTCCATTATGAGGCTATTGTAAAATGGTGGCCTCTATAGAGCTAAATATAAAAGGCTCATTCTGGGATAATGTACAACAACAATTCATATGAAGAAGTTAAAAGTAATTTTACATACATTTTACACACTGGACCTTTAAAGATCAAAGTCAATGAAAAGACATTGCAATCCAAAGCTTATATTAATGATCAAATGGAGTCTTGTGATGGAGAAAAGTCACAAAGCCAACGATGAACAATGAATGTCATGAACTACAATGAACTTAAAATGCATTTAGAGCAACTGTATCTGCATCTACAGCATGAAAGAAAAGATGATCATATGGTCACTATCACTATAGAGTCAGTAGATGATGTCATATAGAAACATAATGAACATCTGGTGCTTGTTTCAAGTAACCAGTCATTCTTAATCATGTTATATTAATCATCTACTGCTCCTGTATACTCCTGCAGCTACGACAGTTACTACTAATAACGATGCTAATTATAATAATATATCATCATGATGATGTCATTGTAAAATGTTTTAATTGAGAGGGCTGATATTAACTTGCCTCTCATGTTTTCCTCCTTTCCTGTACGTGTGGATGTATATATATATATATATATACATATATATATATACATATATATATACATATATGTATGTATATATATGTACAGTATGTATATATATATATATATATATATACATATATGTATTTTTATAGTATATGTGACACATTTAGCTCTTGAAGCTTACCGCTTACACAATATCACACAACTGGTTTTAATAAGAAAAGGAGGCGGAGACATCAAACTCAGACTGATTGTGCTGAGTGTGGTGGCTCACATGAGGAGGGTTGACCGTTTTTCAAGTAATTTTTAGGACAGAATCTGTCACAATGTATCCGAGAGGTAATCAAAGCAAACAGCAGCAGCATTCCTCTCTCTCGTCACCTTGTCATATCAAGTTTCTGGTGATTACAGTCTCACCTGCAGCTGCAGGCGGATTCTTTGTACTGAAATCTTCTCCTGACAAAACTGTATTTATTTATGTTTTGTTATCTTTGTGCTTTGTGTGACATTGCAAATGGAGCTGCTATGACGCAAAAACTTTTGTCTAAAAATAAAAGTATTTATCTAAATTATCTATCTAAGGCCTCCCTGTGTGTGTGGGTGTTCTCCCTTAAAATTTCTGTATTTTAGGGAGATGCCAGTTTCTTTTTAGTAATGGATTCATTTTGCATCATAAATAGGTTTATATTGTGAGCTATGTATTGTCCATATCAAACACTTTTATTTTGAAATTATGTGAAACATCCTCATAGCATATTATTATTTCAATGTCTTTTTCTCAAAAAGTTAGACTTTTTTTCACTTGAGTGGCCCCCTACTGACCAATCAGACACTCAGTGGCCCCCAGGTCATTTGAGTTTGAGACCCCGATCTAAGAAGTAAGACCTCGTTAGGATGTTGATATTCAGTATCTGTCACTGGAATGAATGGACCAGACAATTTTAAAGTCCCAACATTTCACATTAACATCTCTAAGCTCAGACTTTGACATAAGCGCAGACTGTTTTGTTATACATTATGTTTATGAAATGGTTGGTTGTGGCCGACTCCAGTCCAACTCCAGTCTGACTCTAGTCCAACTAAGTGTATACATGCAAAAGTAATCAGACTATGAATCACATTATCCAGGTATGTTAGTCTGACTAAGACCAGCTCGTTTTGAGTCAGCCTTATGTGTCTACATTACATTACATGTCATTTGGCATGCCCGTGGCCAAGTGGAAAGGGAACTAAGCTTGTCGCCGGTTCAAATCCCCACCTGGCCAAAAAGGGCTGGGGTACCCCTGAGCAAGGTACCCAACCCCCAATGCCCCCCGTGGCAGCCCACTGCTCCTAATTCTAGGATGGGTCAAATGCAGAGGAATACTTTCCCTAAGGGGATTAATAAAATTAAATTCTTCAAATGACATTAAGAAAACCAAATTATTGTCTTAGTCTGACTAAAATCAGACTTTTAACATGAATGAACTCAAGGTGGTGGTGATATCAGTATCGAACAAGAAAAAGTCGAGCCAAACTCACATTTCTCATCTGGTGCACAAAGTCGTTTGTCTTTGTTTTTATTTATTTACTACTATTTACTATTCTTGTCTTCAGGAGTGAACTCAGTGCTGAGGACGATAGCGGGGGCGGCAGCATCAAGGCCCAATGTGGAGATCAGGCAGGACGGCGAACACTTCCACATCAAAACCTCCACCACAGTCCGCACCATGGAGATTGACTTCCTCATCGGTGAGGAGTTTGAGGAGGAGACAGTGGACCGCAGAAAGTGTAAGGTAATTTAATGTGATGTGCACAAATCTGCATTTTTATTTTGAAATAATCAAATGTGCCTGAACACATGAATGACAGAAACACTGTCCAACTATTCAGCTGCATTATCTCATCATTTGATTGAAGTATTTGCAATTTACAGAAACTTGGGAAACTCAGGGATTACTTGGATGTGAATTATAATGCATAAACAAATCTAAAGGCAGTAGTGCTTGTGTGGCACACATTAGCACGTGGTCAAACCATTCCAGAGAGTCTGGTCTGATCCTTCAAAGACTGATGTCACAAACACTCCTCACTGATCTCTCATCTAGCACTCGGTCAGGTGAGTCCGGGGCAGTAAATGCAGGAAACCTCATTAAAGTGGTGCTTTTCCATAGAGCTTGGCCACGTGGGAAACGGAGAACAAGATTTACTGCAAACAGACTCTACTGAGCGGGAGCGGACCAAAGACCTTCTGGAGCCGAGAACTCCGAGGAGATGAACTCATTCTGGTGAGTGGTGTTGTAACTTACAGTCCATGGTTTTATAGAAACGTGGTGACAGACACATGCAGGTGGACTGAAGACTCAAAGCCTCAAGTGAACCCAGAGATAATCACTCTGACACCTTGGAAACTGTCTTTCCCTTTGTTTGTCTTACAAGGTTTCCTCTGTATTTTCTCTCATAACACTGTGACTCTTTCTTTCACAACACTCTCCTCCCATTGGCCCGAGCTGAAAGACGTTCGTTTTCATCCCAGATTTCTCTGCAGATCGATGAACAGATGTTTGGATGAAAGTGGGACGGGTTTGTCAAATTTGGTGGTGGCCATCTTAGCCAAATGTGTCACTTTCTGTTTCTACTTTTTTCCAAACAAGAAAACAATTAAGAGATTGACTAAAGTTCTGCCACTGTGGTGCAGCCCAGTCCGAAAAAGCAATAGTTTGATGTTTTGGGAAATGTACTGATTTGCATTCTTGGAAAGAATTAAAGGAGAAGATTAAAACCTCAAAAACCTCTGTATCTGTATCTGGCAAATATGAAACTACAGGCAGCAGCCGTTTGAATTTAGCATAAAGATCTAGCTTGTCTGTCTCTGTGTAACAGTCGTAAAATCCACCTGACAGTTTTTAAAACATCTATCAGTATTTGACACCCTTTCCTGCATTTTATGGACAACCAATAGCTTATTTTAAGAAAATGATTGACAGAATAATGTATAATAACAATAATAGTTAGTTGCTGCTCCGGTGATTAGCATTATACCTCATTTATTTACATTGTATTAGGGATGCACAATATTGGACTTTTTGGCCCTATATAACCGATATAATAAAAAGGTCTTCCGCCTTTCAATGGCTTCCCTTCCCTTTGGTGGAGACTGGCAGGTTTGAGGCGTGGGAGGAGACGTCGCCTTTTAAGCGATTTTTTTTCCTTCTTTAAGCCCTTCTGTCGCAGATGCCGTTTTATGGTTATTGTGCTAAAATCAGCATCAGTAATGGCCTTAATTTGGGTGGAGGATCGGCCTGTGTCTTCACCGACAGCCCATTGGATCTGACTTTTTTGTCCCGTAACCATCAGCAGACAGAAAGCTTTTTACCTTTGCCATCAGGGGCTCATGACAGTGTTTATGTCTGACAGGAAAATGACATGGAAGTCCGATTTTTGCACAGCTTTTGACTTTTTAAGGTTAAGGTCTTAAACTTTTTGATCAGCTGATGAACAGCCTGTTTGAGTTTAAATATAGTTTTTAATAAATTGCATACTCTATTGTTTTTCTCTCTCCTGCTCCTGTTTCTTCTTTTTGCATTTTTAAGCTCTACTTACAAGCTGGTTTTTATCCACCAGCGCAAAATGCGAATACTTGCCATTTTCCTCCTGGTCTTAAGATTTTATTCAGGAATGTATTTCGTAGCAGATGTGGATATAAAATATCTCTCTTGTGCAAAATAAATTAGCATAAAAAATAATAGCTGTAGGGGGCGCTGGCATAGAAGTCAAGGTGGAAGCAGCTTTTTCATTCTACTGTTTTAGTCATTAGTCATATGAGCGGATCTTGGCGTGTTTGCCGATATTCGATAATACATTTTAAAGCCAATATCTGCTGATACCGATATGTAAACTATAAGGTGTGAAAACAACACATGCTTTTTGAGCCAGGTTATTGATGTGCTTTGGCTCTGCTGGTTGTCTTGCATCACCACAAAACTATTTGCTTTTACTACAGCAGCAAGACTTCATTGATAATTCAATTGACAAAATAATCAGTTATCCAAACAAAATGGCAAATGTGACAACATTCCAAAGGTTCCTGCTTTTGGGATTAATAAACAAGACGTTTAAAGAAAACAGTTCAAGTCAAGAGTGGTGTCAAAGACAAGGAACGGTTAGTCAGACTGACAGAATCCAGGCAGAAACAGACCCTAAAAATGACATCGATGGTCAAAGAGGCCATAACTGGGTGGTGACAGCAGATGTGAAAATGTTTAATGATCTTGTCAATATTTTTCCAAAATACTAAATATGTAGTTCCCAAGAATGTTGTGTTAACTCCCATCATTGCCATATTTCTGTCTTTCCTTTGCCAACTGAGGGAGTGGATACACATGCCTCTTCATACTTAAAGTCCTGAAATGGAGGCGAGGTTTGTTATTCTTGGTCACTTGGTGTTGATCTGGTTCCATGCCAAACATCATATTCAGTGTATAGAGTAAAGAATCTTTTGGTGAAGTCTGCAGCAGCACCTTCTGATGGGCTTCACAGGGAAAGCCCAATGGAGATTTCAAAAGAATGCATTTATTATTTCTCACCGACACACGTTTGTTGTGCGCCTCTACATTCCACACGGCATTTCGTGATCTTGCATCCATCAGAGACACTTCTGCCTGCAGTTCCTGGCACATCAAGACCACTCACACAGCACAGTTTTTCCTGTAAACATCTGGGATTTAACATGCTTGGATTTATTGGCCAGATGGACAACAAAGCTGAATCCATTTTGCTTTGATGACAAAGTCCTCTTTACTGTGACTAACCTCTGCAAAGGCAATCAGGGAAACATTTGAGACGGGCTGTAATTTGGACTACGTGTTGCTTTTCAAACACAGAACAAAAGCTTTGACTGGAACCAAATCTGTTTTTATTCAAGATAAGGGAGTGTACGTCTGCGGAGTGATAGGCTGTAATCTGAGACACACATGGGATTGGGATATAACAAACATCTTGTTCTGGTGAAGGAAGAGCTCTTATGAGATATTATGATTTTGACATAAGTCCTTCATATTCAGCCCAAACTAATGAATTACAGAGATGTTTAGATTAGACTGATGTTGAGGCAAAGCTTTTGGGCTATAATGAGATACAGGCTGAAGAACTCATGCACCAGAGATCTGGCGACTGAGGTCAGAGGCTGCACACAACAGTCAAGTGACAGACATAATGAGTGTCGTTTCCAAGCTTTTATAATCACTGACATGCTGTAGAACTTAGTTAGACAAATTATTTAATGTTGTAACAATGTCAATGCAATGACATGGACATTTAAGCTTATAAACATCACTGTTCCTTTTCACGTAATATGAATTTCCTGCACGTATACACAAAAAACTGCCTTTGTAGAATATGAAGTTAAGTAATTATTCACCATATTTCCACAACATACAGTCTGCTGTGAAGCACAGCTGCCAACTATGACTCAATTATTTGACAAGGTGAATGATGGAGGAAAAAGGCTGCTTGTCTCGGTTGTGTGCAAATAAGTCATTTGTGTCACATTTCAAGCAAAACAGTCACAGGTTTAACTTTTGACAGCCCCCATAAATAAACATTTGCCATTTCTCCACATCTCATCTACTGTAGCTGATTAATTCTTGAACGGTTCATGACATTTTCTTTGACTCCTTTCCAGGGTGATATTAATGCATAAATAAAATGAGATAACATACCCCAAATATAGGTAACATTCCGCATGGCCCTAAATGCAAAATATCCTGATTATTATGTGTCTGTGTCCCAAAATGAACTATAAGCTGATAAATGACTATTGGACTTATTTAACCCTTTAACACCTAACCCTCAAAATGTCTGTCGACTTATGGACTTATTTTGACGATAGAAGGGCCAGAAAATGTCCTGTGAGTAAGTGCTTTTGCCCATTTTTCCAGAATAACTTTCAATATCTGGCAGTTATTTACGATTTACTGCATGTTAAAATGGCATATTAACAATTTAAAATGAAGAAAAGAAAAACATACGTGTTAAATTTGAAATTTGAACAGCACAAAACATATTTAAAGTAACATTTGTTTGAGTTTTTGTCTCAATGTGTTCAGTAAACTGGTCCAAAAATCTTTGTCACATTGAAGTTACCATGAGAAGATGGTTGTTGTTGCAATAATATAATTCAATATTTAATTTCAACATACCAGTCTAAGATAATATTACTGGTTAAACACTGGTTAACACACGCTATACTCTCCTGGGAACTGTACTGTCTAACGCACAGGAATGTGAACTATTGTTGAGAATAAACTTGAATAAACACAATGGCAAGCAGATGAGGCAATTAGGGAGAGACGGATGGATGTGTGCTTTAATGAAGACAACATGTGGTGGTTTACTTTGCTCGCTGTGACCTAAGATGGGTGGATGAGATGCAATGACCATTTGTGGAATCTACAGTAATGAGAGAAAAAGGGAAAAATGCTTCAGGAATTGAAACCTACTCACTACTCACAATTATTTGTTGATGGAAAGAAGGCAATTTTCATTTCAAGCCAATAAATACCGATTTTTAAGATGAATATTAAGCTGGACTACAGTTAAATGAGGTGTCCCCCTCTCATTGATCATGCTGTTGAGAAATGCCAAGGAAGCCTGATGTTTCCTTCACTTGTCACATGTCTCCCTTGCACCATGTGCCAGATGCCTGAAATCTATTCATGATGTGTGGTGTGGTGATGCATATTTGAGGATGTATTTATATTCATTTATAAAATGATATGATGATTATCCTACAGTTTTCGTTGATCACAAAATCAATTAATCAACTAATCATTGCAGCTTGTGTAAAACATGGTGGCAGGATGATCCTGATGATTAATTTTTTTTTGTTGTCTCTTCATTTTTTTCCAGATTATTGGAGCTGACGATGTGGTGTGCACAAGGACCTACATACGTGCATAGCACGCCTGTGTCCAACACGTAACACGTCATTCCATGTCTCTAGTGGGAGTGTGAAAAAAACTACACATACAAATCTCAAATAATTAGTTCTGACATTCAGCATTATGCACCTTCATTAAATGTCAGCTGGATATTGCTGCTTTTCTCCCTTTTGTATTGTTAATTCCCTTTATTTGTGACGATACTTTAATACAACAACAATAATAAAAAAGTTGCCTGTACAGAGGTAGCAAAGATAAATATGACTACTTAAATTATATACTTCTTAAGAAGAAAGAAATAAAGACAAAGGTCTACATAGAATCTTAACATGGTGCACACATGCACTGTGTCTGTGTAGTAATGTATAATAAATCTTTCTGGGAATATCTCTCGTCAAGAGCAGCAGAAAATGATGATTAGACGAAGGAATATTAATTATTAAAACATAAATAAATTCATTTAAGGTATCCAACATTAACACTAGGTCACCTTTAAGATAAACGATAAACACAGACAAACATTCAGGTAACTAAATCAGTGTTTTTGTGACATTTTCAGATATGTTAAGATTATCTTTCCACCTAGTAGTAGTAGTTACAAAACTGACACATTTAGTGTAAAATGGCATTTAAAAAAATTCAGTTATTTCAATTATTGAAGGGGAAAGTGGAGTCATAGTCAGCAGAAAACCAGAGCAAATATCTGTAAGTATATCAGATTTGAGAAGGTTTTTTGGCAAGCTCTCACAAAAAACATGAACTTTTTCTAGTTTGAATTAAATTATATCAAACATTCCTATTAAGTATTAGAAAGAAAAGGCTTGTATCAGCAGCAGTGCTGCAGGTGTGGAGGTGACCGTCGCAGTGTGACCCAGGAGAGAGACCTGCCTGCAAACACATCAGCAGCAATGAAAAAGGAAGTGATCAAACCGAGTTTGTTTCTATTCAGATAATAGTTTAATGTAAAACACCATACTAACACTCAGGTACAACATCAACAAAAGCAAGAGCAAAGACAAACAGAATGAGGTACAAACAATGTCTTTATGTACAACCAGCTCCACTCGCTGGACTTCTTATGGGATTCAGTAACAAACGTCGCACAGTTACAAAAATAACGTGTTCCAAGATTGTCTACAGCTGCTTACGTTACTGACTAAATTCTTTAAATGCAGGTGAATTCTGCAGGATGACATGTTGCTAGTCCGAGTGTCTACTAAAACCTTCACGTTTCTGCTCTTGTTGCGAGCCATGTCACAAAACACAGATCCTCACGTTTACGCAAGGAAAATCACACATTAATGTGATGGATATCTAACCATTTCACCTCAACTACAATATCTACAGGGCCAGTTCTTGTCTTGTCTTGTTATATTCATAAATATATATATACATACATGTATGTATATATATGTATGTATATATATATATATATATATATATATAAACACATGTATATATATATATATATATATATATATATATATATATATATATATATATATATATATATATATATATATGAATATGAAAAAAACTAAACAAAAGAACACACTCAGTTGACATCCCTCGGGAAAACAACATTCACATTTGTATTTCAGCAGGAAACACAAACCAACAGTTTAATGAAGTGGAATTATTGCTTGTTTGTACTGTTAGTCTTTCAACTGTATACGAGGCCGACATTCACACATAAACCTACTATACGCATCAGTCAGTGTTTGTCATCAACACTGCGCATAAAAAACAAACACACGCCACGTCATGTCTGATTCTAGCATTTGGTAACGTTTGAATAGAAGAAAAAAAGGTTGTGGTACTGTTGAGACGTCAGTACTTTGAAACTAGGACATGAAGTGTACTTTCAGAAGAAGAACTTGCTGCTCAGCTACATTCAATCACTGTGAAATCTTGAGTGATGCTGAGGAGGGTTTGGAAAAAGTGAAATGCAGAGATTCCGATGACACACATGTTGGTCAGACCACAAAAATCCTTTGGTAAAAAAAAAGAAAAAAGTTAAAATTTACCATCTTCTTTATAAACTTCTTTGCAATCTGTCGCTAAAGATTGATACTAAGCATCTGTTAATGTACACTACACAAAAATGACATTTGATTTACAAAAAAAAGGAAAAAAAAGAAGAAGAAAATCTAGATATAAACATCACATTTATACAAAACATTTGTGTGGTCATAAATTATACTTAATACACACTGCTGGTGTTGCACCCACTCCAAGTATCTACCCAGCAGGTGCCAGACACATTTTATTTATTTATTTATTTATATGATTAGTACAGTGCTGCATCTTCACCACTGAAAAAGAAAACATTCACAGGATATACAAGTTTACAGCTGGAAGCCAGATAAAGCTCCAAGGACATACATTTCAACTGAGGTAACAGGTACGTGTTGTTGCTACCTAAAGAGACAAGCTGAGGTCGTTGGTTTTGACGTCCTGTGAAATGACGAGGCAGTTTTTAAATGAAAAATGAAAAACATTTTTCATTGTCCGCTTGTGGAGTTTTTGCGCCCCTAACGTTTTAGTTAAAATTGTGAAAGTATTCAAAAGGAGATTGTGTGTCATTGTGTATATGGGACAAAAACCAAACCTGCATCACCTCTAGGTCACATAAGCTGCAAACATGTGTAAGCTTGAAAGTTAAGACACAGTTCCTGAATAATGTCTCGCATGGTTCCACAAGGTAGAAGAATTTACAACCCCATTTGTATCGTGGACTGACAACCTGAAAAGATTTTGGCAACTAAATCCAGTAGCGGCCAGCAGGAGAAAAATCCATATGACGCTACAGAATAATTTAAAACCAACCCTAGCAGTTTGCTGTGAGACGAGCATCACTGCCACAGTTTATCTTTAGAGCAGAGGGACTACAGAGTTCTGTACTTCACCCGGTACTTGTTCACATTGAGATAATGTAGGACCTCTGGGCAGCAGGAGGTGGTGCAGGGCAACAGGTCGTCTCGTTCGTCTCCCATCAGCCACTTGCGGCTGTTGGCAGCCATGTCACTGGTCACATGCTCTTTGGCCCAAGTGTCCAGCCACGCCTGAAAGCGTCTGTGCAGACGCGTGTTCACCCATTCTTGGGACTGAAAAAGACATCAAGCAGAACACTGCTGAGCTACTGGGACAGAGTCAAATAAATACGTCAACAAAAGTAATTCACATAAAGTAAAAACACATTAGCCTGATGACAGGAGACGTCATCTGGGCATGTCTTTGACTTTAAGGCTTGTCCTGTTGGGACAGTTTCCCCTCGTTATTTCTCTCACACAATTAAAAACATGAAATGTGGACTTTGTTCATAAAACTAGATAGTAGATTAGTAGTAGTAGTAGTAAAGTAGATCAGAGACAAAACTCAATGGATTACATTTGACCAATGCTGATTGAAAGTGACACATTACATTTGCTTTGTATGTTCACAAAAACTCAAAAGATAAAAGTTACATGAAGCACACAACGGTAGTATCAATACACATACAATGCATTTAAAAGGAACGTACATTTTAAATACGGATTAAAAGTGAGAAAAAGACAAAACTCCAAAATCCAACCCTATCTAACCCTAACCCAGGTAATTATGAGAAAAACTGCACATGATTCAAGTTTATTGCCTAACCAATAATTCACTATTTAAAGTCAATTACTTTACTTTGGCAAATACACTTTATAATTAAGTATAATTATAAGTAATCTAATGATTTTGGCTGATTTCATCTGACTGTTAATGTCATGAACATCTGAACATCTGATAGTAGTAGTCTATAGTAATAAGAGGAAAAAACGAGAACTGCTTCAGGCGTTAAAACCTACTCACTACTCAACAACTACAATATTTGTTGATGCAATAAAGGCAATTTACATTTAAAGCCAATAATAGATTTTTGAGATGAATAGAAACCTGCACTGGCTGGACTACAGATAAATGAGATTGTCCAAATCTGTGCGTTCACTCTATAAAGTCTGATTTTAAAGTAAATTAACTTAAATATAATTATAATACATATAAGTAATCTAAGTGTTTATAATAAAGTATAAATAATAACAATAAACATTAAGTGTCAATAACGGCATGTAATCACTATGTAAAACCATATCAAATGATGCTGTCTTAATACAATGAAACTGGCAGGACAGTGCACAGCTCCAGTCATATTGGGGCTTAAGTTGTGAGATTAAAACTAATTTAGGAGCAGAAAAAAATATTGATAACCTGTCTTCTTCTTACCTGGTGTGCCCGTGTGAGTGCGGTGTGCCTGTACATGTAGTCTTCTGACTTGCACACATAGACCATCTTGTAGGAGTTGAGCTTGAACATGCACTCCATCTTCAGCCCCATGTTACTGTCCAGCGACTTGACCGAGGGAGCCTTAGTCATTCGCTCCTGTTGCAGTTGCTCCCATCCTCTCTGGCACTTTCTTATTCGCCTTAAATTCCTAGAGGCCAAGAGATTTGACAGCCATGAATAATTCTGACTGACCTCCAGCACATTAACAGATCACATTTACCGGTAAAGTTTGCATAAATGTCTAATATCCACAAGCTGTTACTTTATGTTTGACAGTATGTAATATGCAAATTTCAGGACAAGGGGAAGTGGTAAGGCACAATACGCATGACATTGAAAACAAATTTGAGAAGAGCATAGTCAAATTTGAGAGGACTGTCCCTTTAAACAATTACTTAAAACCCATGCATTGCAACTCACCGAGTAACTGAATTAGATTGGGCGTCAAATCATTTGTGGGCAATGTGGATCTATAAGAGCAGCAGAGGCAGCAGTCGTAATAACTCTGTACAGTGCACAGCCACATACTGTAGTCCTATCGATTGTAGTCATATATTGGCAACTCATACTTCTGTTGATTGGAAAGTGATCAAGATGTTGTGCAGGTTATGAAAATATAATTGTTCACCCCACCTGAATGAAAGTTTTAAATGTGTACTTACCACAGAGGTTACAGGTGAGCGAAGCATATTTTTGCATTCAGGGCTCCACTTAAAAGACATGACAGTGAGGCCAATTACAAGTAAAAACTGTTATGCTGAGAATACTTTGATGTGCACAAACTTTCAACCAAAATGTCCAGTGTTATGATGATGAGATGAAGACCCAACACAACTGGAAAAGAAACTGCTGGAATTTCACTGCCATTGAAGATAAAACAGGGCAAATCATTTGACTTATTGTGCTGCTGACCTCTCATAGATTTGATGGAAATACAATGAATACATAAAATAAAATAAAAAATAAGATGTGAAGGACCCCACTGTTAAAATCACAGTCAGGTATCAGATATATGCAATGGGTTAAATCAGAGAAAACCTAAAAATTTAAAAAAGACTTTTGAAATGTGTATGGTAATGGACAGCCATCTCAAAGAAACTAAAAACTCAAAAAGCACCAACAACGATGACAGACACTCTTTTTTCTTTTTCTTTCTTAAAGACAGAGCGAATACAAGCACGCCTCTGTGCGCGGCTCTGAGGTGTCAAGGAAAGAAATACACCAACATATGAACATACAATTTAGATAATTTTATTTACAAACCCTACTCCTCTGTACAAGTGTTGCAGATAATGTGCTTGACCAGAGTTAAAAAACATATGAGCACTAAGCTCTGTCAACCCAGTGGAAAACTCTCACCCACAACAAAACGTTGCAACGGGAGTGCACCGTTTCCACTGAAAATGATCACAAACATAACACTTTGTATCACAGACTTAAATATATGGACATTTCAACATTTACAGTTGCAAACAGTGATTGAGTCACATACAGGACCTTTGATCTGAATACAATCACAAACAAAAGGGCATGATAATGAAAGAAAAAAAAAGAAAATCCAGACTTCACTGTTATCCCTAAAAGTCTCTCAGATTCTAATGAAGAGCTTCAGTGTCCCAAACTCCGGTCACAAATATTGTAGAAATTAAAATAAAAATGACATAAGGTGGAACCCATTTGTTTTGCTCTCAGCTTGTGCATTCAATGACTTTTGTCCTCACGATACACAATGAAAATCACCATAATAGTTCTATACAATGTGAAAAAACAAACCAAATCTTTGCTTATAGATTCAAAGCCCATCGTCAAGCCAAAACCATTTTAAAAGAACGTTACGCTTAATAAATAAAAAACCCCATTAAAATGAACTGAATCCATTAATAAATAAATTCCATTATTTTCTTTTTAAAAGATGGCCACTTAAAGTGCAATCTTCCAAGAGAGGCAGAGGTCAGAAACAGAGAAAGTCATGTCAATGGCCAATAAGTTTCCTAACAGACAGGAGGGGGGCATTCAGATGCTGCAAGTGCTTCCGCATAACTGCAGCATTACTCTTCTTTATAAACCCTTTCACACCTTTTATGTTTGTCTGTTACAAAAAAGGAAGAAACCTTATG
This sequence comes from Solea solea, assembly GCF_958295425.1. Lineage (NCBI taxonomy): Eukaryota > Metazoa > Chordata > Actinopteri > Pleuronectiformes > Soleidae > Solea > Solea solea. Next base: position 12,195,242 of record NC_081138.1, on the reverse strand, counting down.
CCTACAAGTTTTGTGACAAGAGAAAACTTCCTAAGTTGGGCTTGTGCAGAAGTTACCACTGTTTCTATGTCTGAAAATGAGTCGTAATTGGCAGGAGTTTTGGCTCGGAGTGGAGTGGCTGCTCAGCTGACTAGTGCCTCAGGACACAAGCTTTAAGAGTGAAGACAAGAGGGAGACATGGCTGGAGCCTCACCTGGGGAGGAACACCGGCTTCTGGGCCAAATGTTCACGCAGCTCTGGGGATGCAGAATCTGAGTTCAGGTATCTGCTCACGTAGTCTGACCACCTCTGCGGAGAAGTAGAGAGCAGTGCATCAGATGGGTAATCAATGATGTGCAGCAGGTGTTATTGCTTTACATGGCAGGCACTTGTGGGCTATTTAAGAAGACAAATTCTATTCATTAGGGAATAGATTATCAACTAATCTAAAACCAAATACCAATCATAATGTATTGATTGAATTAACATTCTGGGACATAATTCATTTACAAAAAAAATATATATATTTTTTTTATTTCTCCTTTATTTAACCAGATAAAAGACCCATTGAGATCAAGATCTCCTTCACAAGGGTGACCTGGCCAAGAAAGGCAGCAGCACACATCATAGTTAAATAAAAACAGGAAGGCAGCAACTACAATACAAACATAGAAATACAAGAGTACAACTAGACAAACATAAAGTGCAAGAGTTGTGGTCACAGTAACAATTTAAGAACACAGGCACTGTTCAATGGATTTTTGTTGTCTATCTTTTAAGATGGAGCGGAAAGCTCCCAGTGAAATAAGAGCATGCAATTTAAGTTCAGTTTGGAGGGTATTCCAAGCAGAGGGGGCAGAGAAACTGAAAGCTTTTTTTCCCATTTCGGTCCGAACGCGTGAGGCAGACAAGTGCAAAATGTCATTTGAACGTAAGGCATAATGGCTTCTGGTCCGCTGAAGAAAAGTACTTAAATAAGTAGGAACCAAGCCGAGAAGAGCCTTATAGACCAGAGTCATCCAGTGTGTGTAGCGGCTTTCAGACAGAGAAGACATGGAAGCTTTGGCATACAGTTCACAGTGGTGGGTGAGGCGGCTACAGCCAGTGATGAACCTCAGAGCACAATGATAGACTGGAGTCAAAGACTGTAGGCAACTGTTAGAGGCACACATGTACACAACATCGCCATAGTCAAGTATTGGTAAGAATGTCGCTGATATCAGGAACTTCCTAGCTCTGAGGGAGAAACAAGACTTGTTTCTATAAAAGAAACCGAGCTTCACCCTTAATTTAGAAACCAAATTTCTAACATGCACTTTGAAAGATAGCTCCCCATCAATAATAAATCCCAGGTACTTATAACTGGTAACCAGCTCAAGAGCTCTGCCATGGGAAGTTCTAATTGAGGGGATTTGTTCCATAGGAACAGATGAGTTTGAAAAAACATTATTTGGGATTCTTCAGCATTTAAAATCAGTTTCAAAATGGTGTGAGACATTGGACAAGTTTGCACACAGATCGTTAATATAAATTGTAAATGAAAGTGGTCCTAGGACTGAGCCTTGAGGTACACCTTTTGTGACCTCAAGAAAAGTGGAACCAACTCCAGCCATCTGAACACATTGTGTCCTATTTGCCAAATAATCTTTTACCCAAGTAGTAGCTTGTGTGGAGATGCCTTTTTTGATGAGAATATCTAGCAAAATATTGTGATCCACAGTGTCAAATGCCTTGGACAGGTCAATGAACAGGGCAACACAAAACTTTTTTGAGTCCAATGCCTCAAACACATCATTTAAAACTTTTAAATCAGCAGCCAGCTTTAGGAAAAATGGATCCAAACCATCAGGACCAGCTGATTTTTTGGGATCAAATTTTTCCAATGCACTTCAGACTTCAAAAAAAAAAAAAAAAAAAAGCAATTTACTGTATAATAATGTAATAATAGCTGCTGTTCACAGGAGCAGGTAGGGGTATCTAATAAAATGATGCCTTAGTAAGTCAAGTTTAATGAAAAAGATTTACCTCTGCCTCTGCCGGCTCATCAGAGATCTCCTCTTCTGTGTCCAGCAGCTCCATGGCCAAACTGACAGATCCCCGGCTCTTTGTAAATGTCAACTACAAAAAACACAAGCAATCACAGGAAACCGCCAGTCAGCAAAGCGCCCAAAGTCAAGCAACTTTGAAACTTTTGAAAGTCAAGAAAATTTCACTTAAAAAGGTTGAAAAACAGGAGCCAAAATTCAATACAAGAGTGCATTTGTCATGGGTGAATAATGAAATAATAAAATAAGTAAGCAAGAAACGAGATGGCTTACTGGATTGCTAAGAACGTTTGCCAAATGAGCATCGACTGACTGAGAGAAAACATTCAAATAGCATCTGGAGACACAGCTCACACTCTAACCCCAAGAGAAAATACTGTGTCCCTAAATAAAATACTTCAGCAACCACATGTCAACACTCTTCTGGACGACTGGATTCCTTTGAGTAATGTTACAGCGCACTTTGCTGTTTAAGAGTGGGAACTGCAGTCACTCACTGAATGAGAAAACAACAGAATTATACGAGTACACACAAGAAATTTTTTTTCTTCCATATACACATACTTATTTTTCTGTTACTGCCTGTAAAATCATATGGTGTGTAAGTGCATACAAGCTCCATCTAAAATTCACAGAAGATAATCTATGATTAAACTTAAAAGGACCACTAGTGGACTTTGTTTCATTTGACAGAACTTCTCCAACAAGAAAATTCGACTGGTTCCGATTAATATCTGGGTTTTCTGGTACCTTGAAGCAGTTCTCGTCTGTCATGAGTTGTTCTGCCTTGCGCTGGTAGACCCCCTCCGCTGTGGTCCTTGATGTCTGTGTGGACAGTGTGCCCCCCGTCGCTTTATTGGCACTTTCACTCAGGTACATGTCCGTTACGCGTGCAGAAACATCATCAGTAACAAGGTGCTGCAGCTGAAAAAGCAATAGGTTTAACATGCAGAAGCTGTAAGGCAGAGCAGCACTTAAAGTTGCATTCAATTCAGATACATTCAGTTTCCTAAGGTCCCAGTTTGATTCACTTTTACAGCCTAGGATCATCTCATGGTAGATCATCTACCAGCTCCACCCTAAAAACATTGATCTCTGAATTTTATGAACTGAACAACGTGTGTTTTTGGTGATGTTTCTCTATAGAGCTACATCCATTGTTTCATTCTGTCACGGTACGGGTCAGGCCTACTGTCGCACTCAAAAGCCATATAATCTTTCAAAACTAATACAAAAAGTAAATTTTCAATCAGGATTAGACTACATACATTTCACAAAATAATGAATAACTTATTTGCATTCGACAAAATCAAATGATATAATCTCAAGTGAGCTGACCTGTCTGACAATGCTCTGGATGAGTTTATCCATGGTAAAGGCAATGTAGGCATGGATGGTAAACATTTCCCTCAGAGAGTCTTCGTATTGAACTGGCTCCATGTTTCCATCCAAAAGGTTGCGCACCATTTCCAGAAACACAGAGTAAAAGTCTTCCACATCAATATCCACTGCAGGAGAAAAAATGTGATGAGTTATACAGTTAAACATTACAAGACCAAGCATATGTGGGGAAAAGATTATTTGTGGATGTGAATGCAATATGTAGAAAGGCATCAACAAACATCTAAACCACTGCTTTGTTTTATCACTTACTAGGCTCTTTCATTTTCAGCTGAATTGCTGGATTTTCATTTTTCTCCCTTTTGAGTCCCAACACTTCTTTTTCCCACTCTTGCTCATGGTTGTCCTCCTCAATCTGCTTTTCGGCTTGCTCGTAGATTCGCAGCAGACGAGAGCAGAGAGTGTGGTGGAGACGTAAGAAGATGTACCAGTAGTTGTTCACAAAGAACAAGTTATAGGCATCGTCTGTTCCCCGTAGCTTCTGCGCTGCTGTGTTGCTGAAGAGGAGCTTTGACTTTGATGGGCTGCCACCTAACAAGCCATTGTGCTTCTTGGGGCTATCTTGATTTACCTCCATGTCCTCTTCCTCCTCCTCTTCTTCCTCCTCCTCCTCCTCAACATCGGAGAGCTCACCTCGCCGCGCAAACAGCAGGTCAGGGATGAAGTGGTGAATGATCTGCTTGATTTTGTACTTGTCTTCTTTTGTGATGCCCACCTGTCTTTTAACGTGGTGAATAATGAGGGCAGCCGCATCTTCCAGAATCTGGCTGTCATCATAGGTCAGGGTCATGTGTGGGCCGCTCGGTGGCGGTGTGGTAGTTTCCTCGGATGCTCGCTCCTGGCGCTACGAGACATAAACAGGAGAACACCGAACAACTTCCATCACAATGACCTTACAGAGTACAACAGATATACAACAGCATCTCTGAATGAATTAACCAATTATTTTGCCCTGGTTTTTATCAGCCCCTAAAATTATCCCTTTTGATTTTTTTTTGTCATAATTGAAGAAATATAGACAACAATTTTGGAAATGTCCAGATACAAAATAAAACATCAAATGTCTATGGCAGTAATAAACATGTATAATGTAGGAATATTTATCATAAAATTTGATTATATACTGCATTTATTGACAACTTTGAATTGACATATTTTAAAGTTGTTGCTACTCAAGATCAGATTTCATAAAATTAACAAAACATTGTAGTATCATTGTATACATCCCTAGTATTTTTAAATTTGGTGTTTATTTGCTGTTACGTTATTTGGCTTATGCTCACATATACAAAGGTGTACTTACGTCATCATATAGCAGCTCAATTTCGTTGAGCAGGGTCTTTGAGCGCAGCACTTTAGTGTCATTTTGCTTAAAGTTGATGCCTTGATGGTCCAGAGACTTCAGGTAATACTTTTCATTCTGCTCCCGCCAGATTTTGTTGAAGCCTCTCTGGGCTTCTCTCCACTCCTCCTCCTTCATTTTCAATCTAACAGAGTGACAAAGAAAGGAAATTCACAACCATAAGTGAAAATAAAACAAATTTCATAAAATAAAAACAAGTTAAGGCCAGAAATGAGGCAGATAGTGAGATAAAATTTGACCAAAAACCTTTTTAGGACTATGGGTACAGACACAGCTGGGTTCCTCTTAAGCCCATCAATGATGTCATGGGCCTTGTCTCCATATATCCTCTGAATGGCTTTACGGTGAATGACCTCTGAGGAGCCACCCATTGTGTTGTCCAGCTTGAAGCGCAACTGCTCCTCAGCGGACATCCGTGATAGCTTCCGCTGCACGGCTTCCAGGGCTCGTATCGTGGCAAGGTTGGTCTCCAGCACAACGTCCAGCTAAATGAGAGAAAAATCTGTGAAATGTCTGCCAAAAGAACTTTTGAGGAACTATAGGTGATAATGGATGCTGGTATCAGAGAGGATATTAGAGTGTACAGTGATTCTGGTGTCTTTTGACTTATCAGCAACAACAACAATCAAGTGCTGCCTGTGTTCTTCTAACCATATAAGTAGCAGCATTTTCTTTTTACTTTGGAATGTGGAGAGTCCTCACCTCAAAGCGTTCATCCTCACATCTGTAAATGTGCTCCTCATATTGTGTCTTCTTAGAACTCACAAATGTAGAATCCTCAGACCAAGATGGAAAAGACACCCATGTGTCATTCAGAACCTGAAATTGTCAATTTACTTCGATTAAAACATTTCACACAAATATAGCCTTAATGGTAATGACCCTGATTTGACATGCTATTCAATTGCCAGCCAATTCAATTTGAGCCACCACAGAGCTTCCACTACACATGTGATGTGGCTGTTGTGTGTTGCTTTAAATCCTAAATATTCTGCATGAGGTGCATTTGCATGGAACAGAGTGTTTACAATTTACAATGTAATGTGAATTGAAATCTAAGTTGTTTTTTGGCAATACTTTGTAATCTACCCTAACCCTAACCCAGTCATTTAAAGCTTATGGATCTTTGACAAAAAAAAAACTAAGATTTTAACGACATATTAAACAAAAATAGATTTTTGGCCAAGTAATGTAAGGTGTAACTGGTTAGCCTTCTGCAAAAGAAAACACTCACCTCTCTGCACAGTGGCGTCCTTCCTGTGCACTTTGGCTGCTGGTAGCTCTTGGGCAGAGCTCTATAGCTGGATCCCAGCCTCTTGCAGGACGTGTAATCAATCTCCAGGGCAATGCCCTCTGTTGCACGCTCCTTGGGTAAACTCTCAGCATGGCTCTGCTCCCCATGGCTAAACTCTCGGTAGCCCAGGAAGTTTTTAAACCAGGTGAAAAGTTCTGGGAATTTTCTGTAAATCAAATCATGCAGTAAATGTAAAATGAATAATTATAGAGAACAGTGCAGCTATACATGCTTGAAGCGTTGATGATTGTAGGCATGTTTATTCATAGCACTGAAAGGCAGTGTTTAAACTCACCCAAGAAATGGGATGACTAATTGGACCAACTCGGCACGAGAAATAACTTCCTGATTGAAGATATGCAGACATCGAAGGAAGTTGTCATAAGCCTCAGAACTCCGAAGAGCCTTCTTCACCTGTTAAAATGATTTCAGTGATGACAAAAATATAAATGAACAGCCCCATAATGATTTCATAACATTATTAACTTTATAAAAATGATGAGCGAAAAACACTGACCTTCTCAAAGAACATAGTTTCAGTGCTGGTACTGTGTTTGCTGACATCAGTCAAGCTGTGGTCCTTCCCCATTATTTTGGGTTTCTTCTGCAAGATTAATAAAGACATAATGAGTATAACTGTCTCCTAATGCAGCATGCAGTATAGAATGGAAGACACACTCCCATAAGGGTAATGGGTAAATCAGTGACAACAGGAGGAAGCTTTTAAACTAAAATGCAATAATGTTATATCAAGACAAAGAGCCCGCCTTAATTTTTAGTCTGTCAACCTGATTGAGTGCGTCTCTCTTTTAATTTGCAATATTACCCGTGAATGATAACACATACTCAGAGATCACAGGTGTCCCTGGTGCACACAGACATGTGCACAGACATCTGATTACAGAGAGTTTTATCGGAACAACTCTAGTGGAAACGCAACTTAACCCTGCCGTGGCGAGGCGGTGGAAACATGCCATAATCAAATCTAATGAAAAACCAGCAATCTCAATCTCTGGGGACCAGCATACAGACTATTTCTACTGTAACATGGAAGAAAGACACAAAAAGTACAAACAGATACTGTAAATATAAACTGACAGTAACATGGTGTGGTGGTGTGTACCTTGAGAGGCGGCGTGGCTCCCACACCAGATGGTCTTCTGATTGGCAGGCCATTCTGGCTCAGCCTTTGTTTGTTGTTTGGTAAAGGTCTCTTTACAGTTGCACCATGATCGTTGCGCACTGACTCTGCCCTGTCCGGAGCAACCTTGCTCAGCATCTGAAAGAAGCACCATCATAACCTCACCAAAGACTAAAAAACAACAACAACAACAGGCATGCTCAAAGACGATGTGTGTACATGTGGTCAATTTTGGTAAAACTAATCACACAAGTAAAAAGGGGAATATGTCATGACACATGGACAGGAAACAAGTGACCATGTAAGTGTCTTGCCCAAGGACACATTGGCACGTAGACTAGTGGAGTCAGGAATCGAACAATCTTCCAGTTGAAAGACAAGTCACTCTACCACTGAGCTTCTGTACTAATGTATACTAATGGATTGTATACACATTGAGTTTCCAGTCAACAAGCCACATTAGTTTAATGGTGCAGTGAAAGTGAACAATGAGGTACGAGTGTATTCACAAAGACTTACCACTGAGCTGTTTGCATCGGGCAGGAACTGTCCAAACTCTGAGAGCAGGTCCTCCTGGTTCTTGAAGAGCCTTGCCACCTGAGTGTAGACCTCCTGCTCAGTCAGTGCTGGAGTGTAGTTACCTCCTGCCTCTTTAGCATTTCTTTGTTCCTTCTGGATAATTTATAACAAATAAGAGGTATCCAATTATCAAGACAAAAACAAAGCAGTCCAACAGCCCATGGTACAGAGCTGGAATCAATTTTAAGAAGCCATGTTTACAAAGTGATCTGAATTGACACAGTTTTCTTATTAGAAAAGTAAAAAAGAAGTAGAGATTGTAGGGCAGTAAATTAAATGAGCTTGGAGTCATGTAAATGTCCTCCTGCCCTCTTCCCGTTAAATGAATGCAGGAGCATAAAGAACCACCGAGTATGTAGCTGTATTACAAAGAACAGAAGAAACACAAGTTTTGCTTGAAGACAATGAAGTATGTCAATAGAAAAAGAAGTAACTAAACAGGAAAGAATAAAAATAGTAGTAAGGTATTAAAAAAGTAGTAGAGTAATAAACAGAAAATAAGGTCACAAATGCCAGAGAGGAGAGAAATTAAAATAGACATAAGTGTTTGTTTACAATACAGGCAGAATTGAAGCTTCTTTCTCTGCACGCATCAAAATGGTTTATCGTCATATAAATGCTTGATATATAAACATCTCATAAAACAATAACTTCTTTTTATCCATGTAAATAGGGATTTTGTATTTTTTTTTGGTTTTAATTGGATTGAGGAAAATATGAACACGTAAATGTGTACGAATGTATATTTTATTACCTGGTATGTGTGCAGGATTTCCAGAAAGGATTTGTAGATTTCCGGCTGACCCTGGAAGCGATTCTTGATCTTGTTGACATAGTTTATAGCATGGTTGAACTCCACAGGCTGGTTGGTCTGGAGAGGTGGCCCACTAGATGGTGTGCTGCTTACAGGAGTGTGGGACTGAATTGAGGGTGAGCGTGGGGAGACATAGGATGGGATCGATGGATTGGGCTGGCTGGTGGGTGTATGGGCTGGAGACTGAATTGGCTGTTGAGCACAAAAGACATGCACATGCACGATTAAGCATTTATCAGTCTGACAAACTGGAGCCTTAACACAACAATATACAATAATGTTTCCGGCTTATTCTACTTAATTAATTGGCAAATATCTAAAAATCTTCTACCTTGCTGGTTTTATTTGGAGCTGGTGGGGTGGGGTTGGGAGGAGTAGTGGTAGTAGTGGTGGTGGTGGTGGTGGTGGTGTGAGGGCCAGCCTGCGGCAGAGTCTGGTGCTGGTGATGGCTTGTTGGTTGGCTGGGTGCTCCACTTGGAAGGATGTTCTGAACAGAAATACCTTGAGGGGTGATGTAGTGGATCTGACCTGGTGTGGTCACGTTAACTAGGTCATTTGTTTGAATCTCAATCTTGTATCCAGGGGGCAAAAAGGTGTTAAAGCCCATTATCAGGTCTGGGTGGCCCTTGAAGAGCTGTGACACACGGTTGATGACTCCAGGAGTGTCAATGCTGTGGTAACCCAACAAAAAGATAGTAATTATCATTTGGGTTAACAGATTTTGTTGTGTACGTTACATGCTTAAACTTCACAAATGCTTATGGATTTCATCCACAAGATTAGGAAAACAACTATTAAATTACAACTCACCTCTGTGACTTAAACTCTTTCATAATATCAAGAAAATCATTATACACTTGAGGCTGATTGCCAAATTGCAGCTTCACTTGATCCAGATAGGACAAGGCATCTTCAACCTAGTGAGAGTGAGAAATTATTAGCAGATCTCACCCCCTTATACCCAAATTTTTATAACAAATGAGCACATGATAAATATGAACTTAGGTGATAAGGTCTCAAAATGTGAATCAGCTTGATGATAATCACATCATGAACATTTCAAAACATTTAAATTGCCTGTTTGTCCACGTATTAAGTACCTTCAATCGCTGAAACTGCTGCTGTCCTTGAGTAGAATTTAGGGGAGCAGGTGGATGGACATGACCTTGGATCACTGCAGGACCCTGGGGCGGTACTGACAGATTATGTGCATGGGGACCAACATGAGGTGCAGTATTGTGTCCGTGTCCACTTGTGCTCTGAGGCATTGTGGGCACCTTTTAGGAAGAAAGGCAACTGAAATTTTAATATCCATAAACATTAGAAGATAAGCATTTCTTCAATGAGTTATGAGTTCTGTACATGTTTTGTAATTACACTAATGCTGCGTTTCTGTCATGGTACGATTCGGTTTGGAATAGTACAATACGGTTTGGAATGGTAAAGTTCTGGGTCAAGCTTGCGTTTCCACTCAACAAGACATCAAGCTTTGTATGAGAATAGTCTGTGGGCGTTTGCCTCAACTTCCATGAGATATTTAAACCGATAGCACGGGAGTGACATTTTTCTATCGCCAAACGGGCTGGCCGTAAGCATTTTGAGGTACCATGTTACTCTGGGAAGGGTACCAAAGAACGGTTGGAGGCGGTTATTTTGTTACTCTTCCTGATGGAAACCGCAAAACAATATGTACTGTACCAAACCGTTCCGCCCAGTGGAAATACGGCTTAAAAGAAGGGATTTTGAACCACTGACCATTCAAGATTAATATTATTCGATGCTAACACTGTTTTCAAATTCTGCTCAAATGCAAAGACGAAGAAAAGAAAATCTACTAAAATAAAGAGGCCACAGAGCCAGACTGGTGCAGAGTTAACAGTGATTATCAACTGATTTAAACAGTCACTTTGCTGTCATAACATCATACCTGGTAGCCCTGGGGAAGGGAATACTGAATACCAGTGGACGGCTGCATGGTGTCTGTGGCTGCCTCGATCACAGTAGGGGCCGGGGCTAGGGCCCGGTGCTGGAAGCTCTCTGCAATAGCTTGAACTGGGGGGCGACGGAACTGTTGTTGCTGGGGTGCAAATATTGATTCCTGGTCCTCCACACGCCTTTTCATTGTATACACATATTCAAAGAGGCTAAAGTGAACAAAGACAGATGGACAGTTAGCAGGCTGCTAGGGATTACTTACTTTGTGAGTGTGAGCTTAAGCAAGTACATAGTTTCAAACATTTGTCAAGAACAGGCAGCCTGGGCATTTATGGAAAGAGAATGACAAAAAGAAGCTGGCAGGAAAAGTACATGTCTTCTGATGTTCAGAACCATAATTACACCTACACAAATGTCCCCATTTGTAAAACAACAAGTGATACTTTTGATCAGAATTTATTGAACATGTTTACTAAAATATTTAATGTGTTTCTCCTAGCATGGACTGTACAGAGGGTAATAATGTTATAGAACTGTATGTACCATATATGTTTTACTGTGATGATGATTATTATTACATAAATGCTAAATTGACACAATCACTTGTGGCTCCAACTGTTGAGTGGTATTGTGTCAATCGAAGAATACGCCATTTTAGCAACTAATTTGAGTGACATTACAACTGGCACCTCTAAATAAAAAATTGCAACCAAATATGCCATTGAAAAATTACTGAAATGTAACACCAACCTTCTCTGTATTGTTTCCTTAACATACAAAGAAATTACTTTCCTTTCCATTCCATACAGCCACAATGACACAAATGAAGGGCCACAAATAGAAAGTTTTAAAGAACTGATAATCGATAGACGCACCGTTATAATCAACATGCATAGCATTTACATTTTAAAGTAAAAACACTGTAATGATATATTTTTTAGCCGTGACGGGCAACCTTACTTCCTTGTGACTATTTCAAAATAAAAGTCTGGTTGAGTTTCACTAGTTAAATGCTATTAATGAAAGGTGCGAAACTGAAATGTTTAGTCTGTGTCTGCAGTAAATTCTTATAGCGCTACTCACATCCTGAGCAGTCACTTCAAATGTCTCACCATATCAGACATATCGAGCTCTGTGAAATAATATTTAGATGTCCACCTTTGGTTAAAAAAAATTGCAAAATTGAGCAAGCTCTAACTTGACGTAACCCATGAGGACATCATGGTTTGGATAAAACTGGTTCCAGGGCCACATGTTGTCCATGTATGATCTAAAATATTGTCATTAAACAGCATTTTAAGATAACTGGCACACATGTGAAAAGGTTAGAAAAGTCCACACTGTGCGCACAATTATACAATGTATGTTTACATAATTATTAAACTGCAGTACTTTATGTAAAAACATATAAATTTTACTTCAATTTGCACTAACACTACACATGGAAAAATCATGTTAGGTTAATTACTTAAAATACAAATCACAAACAAAAAGGAAAGGCTCACTGTAAATCATCCATACACTCATGGAGAAGCAAAGGCAAAAATAAACTTGCTTTACTTAAACAAAAGCAAGACATATTCTGGCAAAATGGCAAATGCCTGTCTATGGCTGTACCTAAAAACACATACTGTAAATGTTAAGCAGAAAAGCTGGGGCTAGGGTTAGGGACCATCAGTCAAATCACAAGCAAAATTCTAGTGACTGAAGTCACCCTTTTATATTACAGCTTTACTGCCCTTTACTTTCCAGAATATAACTTAAGACAAGGAATTCATGACTGACTTGAGTGGACACCCCCCAACACATTAGTGTATATAAACTTCGCTAATTTATGGGCACATGAAACCTCCCTTTGAGAAAAAATGTATTTAATGTGCATACTTTTAATGAACTACATTATGACACAACTTTTCAGAAAACAACTGATATGTATATGCATAAAGACAGCTTCTTGTAGCTTTTTAATTATTACTGTTACATTAATATGTTAAGCAAATTTTAACAGATTTTTGGGACATCAGTTACGTCAGGTGGCACAAAATATTAAGACTGGGTCACCACAGAAGGATAGGAAGGTGCAATTTGATGATGAAAATAAATTGTGCCAATAGGTGTTAATTCGTGGTCACTATTTGTGGCTGCTTCCCATCTATTTGTGTAGCAATATCTGCTTCTTGCAGCATATCGAGGAAGGCATTTCGTGCTTTTTTTGTTACCGTATCTGTCGTTTTTTTTTTTTTTTTACATTTTTCAGAGCAGTGAAATGCAGAATCTGGAGTGACTTTTCAGTCTTTAAATCACCTTTTTACTTTGTCAAATGTACCTTTTATCAATAAGCCAACTTTTCCGCCTCCCCTAACCAAATATTTTTTTTCAGTGTCATCATTCCTTTTGGCACAAATCAAAATGTGAAAAACAAGAGACCAATGAAAGCCCACCTAACGTGGCTTTCAGCACACACGTACAGAGTAAAGTAATTCAGTGACGCTCCCTAACCGTACGTCATTACATTTGGTCGGCGCAGAGCAGACATTGTGCCTCATTGCCTACAACCACCTTTAAGGGAGAACACGATGGCCGAGTGTACGGTTTTCCGTTGCAGATGTCGTGTTTGTCGCATATCCATATGTAGATTTTATTGGACGAAATGCCAAAATAACGTCATTTTCAGTAAAATTAACTAAGATTCGTCGAAAAGGCTAATAATTAGCCGCCAGTTAACACTTTACAGGCATGTAGGCGCTGTCTTTCTCTCTCGCTCGCTGTAGCCCTGCCTCATCCCCTCCCCCTCTCTGCCAAACACCAAGCTCTGTCCGTTTTTCACGAACTGACTGCTCGATGGCTGTTTCTGGCTTTCGCTAGCTCGAAGTTAAGAGGCAAGCAAGCTAAGCCAAACTAAAAGGTCGGTTTAGCATAAAAGTGGGCAGGTTTGTGTCTGAAGGTGGTCGATGACAGTCCTCGGTGAACGGGACTGAGCCAAGCGTTGCAGAATTGACGTTTTAAACAAGGCGTCGAAAATAAAATAGCCAATAGTTCGATCGCAACTGTAACCACGACAACATAATGGGCTTTGTATTTTATACACGGATCCCACAGTACTATTATACAAAGTTACGTGTTCCGTAATAAACTGAGGTGGTGGTTTCTGGCTGGGTCAAGACAACACTGGCTAGCCAAAAAGCTAACACCACCTTCCATATGACGCTACCGTCGCATTAAAGTCAAGTTAAACAAGTAGTTTGACAGAAAAGACTGGACTATCAACACAAAACGCCTTCTTCGCTGGTCGCGTTCATCTCAAAACCACATCGACCCAGGCAGTAAAACACAATAAAGCAAAAACGAAATGCACCAAACTGCACGGAGCCAGGTCAGTCTAGTAAGCATTAGCCTGTCAGCTAATTCATGGTCGTCGCTCTTAGCTTGCTAGCTTGACCAAGTTATCGAACCTGCGAGCCCATACAGCCGCTCCTGAAGCAGCCGTGTGCTATTTTCATGTGGGTATTAAAACACAAAATGGCAATCGGTCGAAAAAAAGTGTTGATGTAAACTCTCTATTAGGCTATTACAAGGGAAGGTAGCAGCTCAATACATGCTAGGTTAGCACAACAACCAACCTCCCCCTCCCTCCCAGCAGTACAGGCTGTCTTCGGCTAACGGGCTAACACTACTTCAACTTACCTCGCAGCAGGACTGCCACCAGCAACAGCTTGGAGCACCAGTCCAACGGAGTCCAAACACAAAGTCGCTACTCAGGCATTAAACTGGCAGTGACAAAAAAAGTGAACTTAAGAGAAGTGGTCGCAAGTAGAAATGTCAAAAATTAAATTGACCGTGGTGGCTACGTCGCTAACAACAGTGTATGTATGAAGCGGTGTGCCTTGAACATAGAGGCGTGTCTACCGCGAAGGCGGGCTGGTCTCCTCCCAGTCTCGACTGGAATTGGTCAATTCTTCTGAATGAAAACAAATACTGTAAAGGCCGTGAGCCAATGTTAGTGCAAGGCTGGTTAAGATAGTTAGTATAGTATGTGGTGGTGTTTAACGACAGGTGGCACGCGTAGTTTTGCATTACCACATTATTCTTCTCTCCTCTTCTTTTTTTTCTTCTTCATGGGGTCATACTGACATTGATGAAGTAAGCAAAGGGCCACACATTAAATCATGACAGCACAGTTGATAGATTTACAGAAACACTGTTTTGAAGTGTGGTTCTAAGTGGTATTGGCACAAAGTCAATACTGACTGTGTAGTGAGAACCAGCCTGTCACCCAGACAACACTGTTAATGATAACATGACGTCCAGCAGGAATAGAAGAAAAAACAGATTATAGCCACTGAACAAAATGCTTACCCAGTAAAACCTAACCCTGCTTAAGTTTATGATATCTTAAAGGTCCAATGTATAACATTAAAATGAAATATGCCACCCATAAAAATATTTGCAAGTGTATTTAGGCAAGGGTCTTGCTTTTACGAGAGCCACCATCTTGCACCACCATGTTTCTACTGCAGCTCAAAACAAACCAGCTTTTTTGCAATTTGAAGCAGAAGCTTCATTTATGGTATGCAAAGGCAACTGTATTTCCCTAACATGCTGAAGAAAGGGGGGGGGGGGGTCAGAGGAGTCCTCTGTTACAATCTGCAGTCTCACCATTGGAAGTCACATATTCTTACACGCTGCACCTTTAAAAAATATGTTTGCAGCTCTATCCCAACAGACAGCCCTTTTCCTGCTGGAGATAGAAGTTTGTAAATGCAACAGTAAAGTGGATAAACAACTCCTGTGTGCTCTGATGTCAAGCTTTTCTCTGTGAAGGAAGTGAACAGAGGTGCTGTTGACACAATTCATCATGCAGTGGTGTTACTGTTGTTCTATCCCATTGATATAAATGGGACAAGCTGTTATACTGCAATGAAATTTCACAGTATAACAAATCACAGCCTCCACAAATACCATCATTTTGAATCAACCCATGGCTTAAGCTGTTAATGTAAAAATATTGTGTTTATTAAAATAGTTAATTAAGTAATTTTGTATTAAATTTTTTTATTTGATTACTTTTCTCATCTTTAAGATACACATGACTGCTCATAAATCAATAGTAAAACAAAAATAAAAATGATAGGATAATGAAGTCTGGAGGTCTTATCTATTTATTTTAATGAAAAGATTTTTCCTGTGCAAGTATTTTTGTTACAACTCTTGCATGCACTATATTTGCTACATTCAGTAGAGAGCTGTCAGAAAGTGAGGGACCCACTCCTAAATAAATAGATTCTTATTTCCACCAAGTTTGGTACAAATCAGTTCATTATGTATTTATTTATTTATTATTCACATAGTCCTGCATACAATCAAACAAACAAATGCGTCACTTTATAAAGCAGTAGTTATGCAGTGTGGGCTTTTTTTAGATTCCTTGAAAACAACTTATAATAATCGGTACAGTAGAAACATGGCAATTCATGTGTGGGATTATATTTTCAAACACAGTGTTTCATATTGAGACTGATCATTTCACAGCAGCATCTTCAGTGTAGAAAGATGTTGTGAAGAAAAATGCTGATAGTTGTCAGAATCACCCCTGCTGCCATGGATGAGGTGTGTTCTGGAGCTGCAGGAAGACATAAAACAAAAACATTTGAAATTTCAAAAAAGTGACCGGCTCAAACAACAATTTATGAGTAATAAAAAGAATGGTATGGATTGCAATTAAATACTGAAACTACATTTTCTAATTTCTTCTTTTTAAAAGCTTGTTAGTCACTGTGGGGCCCAAAACGTTTAGAAGAAACATACCATGTGAAGAGCTGTCTTCAGAGGCCGAGGTATTTGTACTAGAAGATGAAGGACCAGTAGCTGCTGTCATCGAGGATGTTGCCGCTACAGTACTTTGGCCAACAAGTGGTACCGGTGTGGTGTACACAAGGCTAACAGGTGGTGATGTGATAATGTAGGATTTAGTGAACACACTTTCAACTATACTTTGTCCGCTCTCACGGGATGCACCACACAATTCAGGACACTTATGGGAAGATAAAGTGGTGATGCACAGATTAACTGTGCACTGGACATACATCTGCAAAACACAAAACAATTAGATGCAATTAGATCACTGGTTGATGAAACAGGAAACCTATAAGTTTGAGAAATGAAGTCAAATGCAGTCTCAAACGTATTCATTTGTGAATGCACATTTCTGTTATTCCACTTTAGTTGACACATTACACTGATGATTCACCTAGCGCAGTGTTAAACCAATGTAATGACATGAGCCCTTTTTTTTCCCAATGTGTAATTGAAGACTTCATTTTAAAATAAGCACAACATTTAATAATCAGATATCATAGCTACAGTATATAGCTGATATATATAATGTAAATACACATACTGTGTGTATATATATATATGTTCTGTCTAAGCTTGTCTTAGTTAGGACATTAAAAAAATACAAACCATTGAATTTGTGTTGTGCACAGTGCTCAAATCAAGGCGGTAAATCTTGACATTGGGATTTGTTGTAATAACTTCAGCTGAGTTGTTGGAAGACAAACACCTTAAAGAGGAAGAGTGAGAATTATTTAAATGGGAACTCAATACAATTACATACAAAGCCCATCAACTCCATACAACTCCCTCTGTAGCAGTATTTGGCAAAAATAAGATTCTAATATTTGTTCTTTTCTAAATCAAACTACTTTTTAAAAACATGATTGATACTGACCCATGGTGCAAAATAGGTGTCTGCTCTGCAAAGTCGTCCGTCTCAGACTGAACACACTGGCTCACGACCAGCTCTGCTCCACTGATAGAGCAGTTGGCTGACACAACGAGGTCCAAAAGGCTGATCTTGGACCCATTGTGGTCGGTGGAGCTGGTGGTGCTGTTGCTTGATGATTCCACTTCTCGTCTAAATCGTCTTGCTCTGTCGAGGGAACGTAACCTGGCAGCCCTTGTGAAATTTGCGAAGGGTCCCTCTCCAGGTATGCTAAACTTCATCTCGAAGCTAAACTCACCAAAGATTTCCTTCTCTGAGGGCATTTTGATCTCGTATTGTGGTCCCTTTACCTGGCTGCTGGGAATCCGGCAGGCCAGAGGGAGGACAAGGGAGGGCTGGCGGCTCACCATCGTGAAGGGACGCACACTTTGCAAGGTGTTGCTGTAAATTAGCTCTGAATCAGCATGCTGTTAAACAAAAGAGGATGATGAGTAAGTGAAAGAATGATCTCATTGCCAATGGGGGTAAGAACTCCACACCAGACTGTTTAAACATATTGTTTTTATGATACTTATGAAATGTTTATTGCTGCTAGCCTGTTGGTGAGCTATGAAACTGTTCCATTGTATAACTACAATCTTATCTTATCTCTGTTTCAGGTGTTGTGGTCAAAAATGAATTCTGATGCACCTACACAAAACAATGTTCAACCACTTGGGGTCAGCAAAGATGAGAGTTAAGACAAGAAGTTACTCCTTGTGTATTGCTGTGACTTTTTTTCCTGACAGGGAGACAGAAATAAACCAGATGGCATGAAACAAATGTTGTTTTACGACTGTCCTTACTAGTGTTTGTTTGCTTTACTGTCTGTTATTGTCTTGTGCTATGAATGACAATTAGCCTTTTGACTATGTATGACTTATTTACAGATTCCCATAAAAGTACACTGAATTAATTAAATTGATGAATAAACAATAATTTAGGACAAAAGGCAACACACTCTAAATGGAATCATCTGATTTTACTTTGTGCTTTTTAATTGTGATAGTGAAGTAAAGTGTAAAATTGATTTATGCTATTTAAAAAAAATATTTGTAAATTCACTTATTGTTAAGGAAAATTGCAAAATAGTATACCCTCTGTTTCCAGCTTCTGATGTTGACACATTTCTGTTTTGTTTTAAATATATTGATTGACACTAGTAACACTAGTGAGATTGCGGTAAAATGTATATGTGCCATGACTTCTCTGCTTCTAAGGAAAAGAACAATATATCAATTAATTAAGGAGATATCCTGCAGATTAATTATAAAATATAATGGTGCAGCCCTGTATCTGATCTAAATCTGGAATACAGTGACAAAGTAATGGAACTTATTGATCTCCTTATAGTATTGCAGTGCAATACAATTAGTTTAAGGTTTTAAAATGATTTGCCACATATCAGGATGAATAGCCATATTTTCAGAATAACAAAGGAAGTATAATGCAGAGAGAAACAAAGGTAGAGCATTTTACCACAGTCTTTGTGCCACAGCCATCCAGGGGGATGTGTGCAGTCAGGTATGTGCTGTTGTAGGTGATGGGACAGATGGGGCTGTTGAGCTGCAATTCATCCAGGTCAATGTTGCTCAGCGGGGCCACAGGAAGCACCAGAATCATCTCTGTCTTCTCACATGTGAGCTCTGCAAGCAAACAGCACGTTCCTAGATGACTAATATGCTACACACAGTCATGCGTCGCTTATTTATGAACATATTTAATAATGAACCTGTTCCTGCAGGTAGTGCCCTCATTTGCCCTGGAAACAAAAACAAGATGGGCATATTTTTATAGTCATTGTGAGTTTAGAAGTGGTGCATTGTAATACAATACAGTAAATTAGAACTGCATTCTCGTGATTTTTTGTCAGGGGTAAAGGTCTTACTTTGGTACAGCCACACACATCTGGGCTCTGATTGCAAACTGTAAAAGACAAGAAGCACAAATTGTTGTAGCTTTTTGAAATACCACTTTCATACTGCGAGCATAAATGCCTCTGTGTAGATGCTTGGTGTTTGATCTCTGCAGTCACTTTCTAAACTATGTTGTGAAAGTTCATTATGTCTACTGATTGAACTGAGGTTTTTGGTTTTTGGTTCACAGTAAGTTTTCCTTTACCTTGTTAACCAGTTTCGGCGTGTATATTCCGCCTTCCACAGAACTGTCACCTGATGTTAGGTGGTGACGTGTGCCTTATTTTACAGCTGATAAATAAGGCACAGTTCTAGTGATACTGTTTTTTTTTATTGCACACACTCACAAGTAAATGATTTACTTGGGTAGCTCAGTGTGGTTGGTTAATTGGTTGCAGTATATAGAGTGGTTTCAGAAAGTATTCACACCCTCTTTATGTTTTTTACCCAAATCCAAATGCAAGTGGATCCAATATGTGCATATGTGTGTGTATGCTTGTTTGCCTCTCACCCAGTGTCAGCTGCAAATGGCTCCCGCTAAGTGGTATATAAATATAGTATAGCTGGCTGGTGGGAGGGATGGATGGATGGATGGATGGGTGGGTGGAGGGATGGAGTTGCCATATTTGCCATACATTCATATGTGCCATATACAGTATAAACAGATATTTTTGGTTGAAGAAATCTGTCAGGGTCTGAATACTTTCTGAAGAAACTGCATCATAAAATAAAGAAAGGAAAATATGTTAAGTAAAATAGGGATTCTGATCACATTTGAGAAATTCAATTTATGATTTTTCATACAAACATTTATAAAAATCAATTTTTCTATTTTGTTTTATTACCTCAGACACGTTACTAAAACTAAAGGTAACAATACACATAATCCAATTAGGTTAAAGTTAATCAGATTAGTTTGTTAGAGGCAACTTGCTGCAATCATACAATAACCTTTTTCAACTATTGCCTTCCGACTTTCCCCGTTATGAGACGACAGTGTGGCAATAAATTACCTCTTGGTGTTTGCAGCAAAGCAGATGGGTAGAAGACGGGGCAGTTCATTGTCAGACCGGACCCAGGCCATGTTTAATGCTGACAAGGGGCCAATTGATTTGAAGTTCTTTCTCTTGAGTTCAGGTGGACCAACCACTGCAATCTCTAGAACGCTGTAGAAAATGGCGAGAAACCTTTACTTTTCAACTTTCCTAACTGTATTCATAAAAGCTTGTTCAAAAGAAGAAGAAGAAAATAATGTACAGATTAATTAATTCATGAATTAATAATATTTTTAGTTGCAACCTACTCCTTTTACTCTATTTTAGAGTTCAACAACAATACTGAATTGGTTCACATGCTTCCATGTGTGTTCTCATCTGATAGAGAATACTGTATTCTGTATTTATTATACTGTACATAACATTATTTCAGATTATAGGACACACACCTCTCCAGTGCAGAATAAAAGCTGACATTGACTGGAATCTCGTGGTATGGCAAAACAAACAGTGTGGTGTCCTCATCAGGCGTCTCACTGTATGCCACAGGTTCATCAGTGCAGCTGGAAACTGACTCCTCCACTGGATGTGAGGAAAATAAGACTTTTCAAAAACTTCAAATTATAACAGAGGAGAAGCGTAAAACTGTGAAACATCATTTAAGAAACTAAATAAACATGCTGTTTTATGTTTTAGATTGAAGACACCGATAGAGCCTATTATCTGAATGAAAGATTCACCAGTAAGAGAGAGGTGTACTGGGATTGAGCTGAGGGGCGTGTCAAAGACACGGCTTCCTTTGGGCCCAGGAATCAGGTCCTCTGCCATCAGGTTGATGAAATACTGTCCCACTGATGCTTCTCCAGTGAATGTCAGCATACATGTATCCTGGTAAACGAGAGAACTTGTTATGTGTGGTATTCACTGAGCAGGGGTCTGTGTATATTAAAAAACCTTGTTTTTTGTTTCAGGTTAATCTTGTCCCCTTCATCACTGAAACAAGAGAGTACATTACGTTCTCTTGAGGTTAAGGCAATTTCAGTTCTTTCCTGAAACCCAAACTAAACAATCATCGAGCCAAAGTAAGATTCACTGCTGCATTATACAGTACATGGATTTATATCCAGTGGTGGAAAATAACAAGGTGCATATTATACTCATACAATTTGTGGCATTTACACTTACTTTGCTATTTCATTTCAACTACTTTACAGACTCTATCAACAGAAACTAAATATAGTTGACTACATAAAAGACATACTCTTGTGAGTCATGCAGCTGTATTTTTAATGATTCCATTTTTTTCAAACAAAATTACACTGACCTGATTATTTATTATTTTAGCTTAAAATACATTTAGTCCACATACTGGACCCCTCAAGCATTTAGGTTTAAATGAGATGATCTGTGTCTGTACACAGGTCAGATGCTTAAGTCAATTGTGACCATTGCGTGTTCAAATATGAGATTCCCATGCATAACCTACTCACAGTTAAGCAAAATTACAATCGGCCACATTTCTGTGACGTGAAGTCAAAGATAATGGTTGGTTTCAGCTCGCAGAGAGGCTATAGTCATTCAGAATGAGATGATAAGTATTTCAGACATGACAATACTTTGAGATGGTCGAGTGAAAACAGCAGGACAAATAATAGTTTCAGTCTTAACAGCTGAGAACAAAGGCTGCTCCCTCTCTAGGGGGCACCGCAGGAAATGAGCCGTGTTATGTGATTTAGCAGAGATTTTTATGCCGGATTTCCTTCCTGACGCAACCCTCCCATTAATCTGGGCTTTGGACCAGCACAGACGTTAAACTGAAAGCGACCCCCCTGTGGCAGGGGTCAATTTAGAGTGTCCATTTAACAATGAGCAATTGGGATAGGGTACTTTGCTCAGAGATACCCCAGCCCTTGACCTCTTCATTTTTATTTTTAAAATCTTTAGATTTTGTTTTTCGAGAAAAAAATTGGCAGAAATTGGCAGAAACTGAATACACTACTCATAAGGGGTGGATAAACACTTTAAAACAGAAATTGTTTCCTTTCATAGTTTTAGAATAAGCTTCAAACTGACAGGGACAAATACATCATTAAAGGAGCGGCTTCCTCATGCTTAAAGACAGCTGTGCCAAGAGAGAAAGGATATGCAAAATAAACCAATTATAATAGTGAATTGTATATTTTGTTGATTATTCTAAAATGTATGTACATATTTACTGTATATACTTACACATTGCAGAAATACACAAGTACTGTACCTATTCCACCAAAAAAAACCTGTTAAAAATGTATTAAATATAATTTAATTATAAAATATAATTATATTAATATAAAATGTTCATAAATTAACATTATCAATCACGTTTTCTCCCCAATTTCTATAGAAAAGGTAACAGTGTTGTATTAGTATGTGCTCTGCTTATAAAAAGACTAACCTCATCCAGCTCTATGAAGGAGTGCCGAGTGCAGCCGACACACTCTCCCTTGTCAGGCTGGGCAAAGCGGCATCGCACCCTGTCCCCATCCAGGTCTTTCACTGACAAACTGAAGTGGTGAGGGCAGTTCACGCGAGCCCTGATCCCAACGCACAATAATAGGATAATCTCAGAGATAATCTCTTTTCTCTGATCACAAATACACAAAGCACCATGGGTAAAATCAAAAGTAGATATGGTCAATTTGTGTGAAAACAAGTGTTGTACATTGTTGTACATGTTAACTTCCCAGAGTCTCTTTAGATTTCCTGGCAATTGGTGAAAGTTGAGAAATAATCCAACACATAAACTCCAAAATTTATTCATTTAAAATATGGATTAAACAAAAAGATAATAAGTGACCTTTAGCAGCACAGAGACAGATTATGTCTACTTTGGACCAAGCTAGGCTCACAATTTCCATTGTTTTAGTCTCTCAATACTTTGAGATATTTGTACACAAGCTTCTGTAAAACATTAAATTAAGTCTTTGTGACCCTCTTTTCTAACAGGCCTGTGTATTTATATGTTAGTGTATATTACCTTAATGGAGGAGGAAGGCCAACAAATGCAGGCTGATTGAGTCTGCCACTGTTTTTCCGAACCTCTGGTCCTGCTTTCATTGCCACGTAAAACTTTGTGTCCTCCCTACACATTTAGGAAAAAACATGAGAGTGAATGGTTCTTTTGTTCAGACTGAGTGTAATGATTTGCTGGCGAACCTGTTACACATGGACTTGTCTACCTGTGCTGTTAATTATGATGTTTAGTGTTTTGCTTTGGTGATGTAGTGAGTATCAACAAAGCTATGCCCACAATGCTCTCTTGCTTCAACTTGGTTTCAAGAAGTGTGAGTTTTGTGATTTGAGGACAGAGCTTTGATGACAGAGCAGACAGGAGGAGGGGGTGTGTTGGTTGCAACCTTTTACGCATTAGATTTCTACCTTTTAAATTATTGATTGCTATACATGAAGAGGATTAGAACCAATGACATAGAAAAGCCTTTCAGAAACAAATTATGGACTCAACCTTTAAAGTTCAAGTGTACAGTGTCTGTCACCAAAACACTACTAGTTTAACTAAACAGCATTGTGTGAACTATTAGTTTGAATGTAATGGATATCAGTTTATAATTAAATGTATGTAGGATAGCTTCAAAATGAGGATCGTAACACGACTGTTAAATTAACAGTACTAATCGTCATTGTAGCAACCGATAACGTAATAACGGCCAATAATGTAATAACAGCCAATAACGTAATAATTTAAATGTAATAAAACCAATAATGTAATAAAGTTGTTGAGCCAATAACGTATTCACTTTTTGCTAATAACATAATAACTTATTACGTTATTGGCCTTGCATTAAAAAAATCCTTTGATAATGTAATAATTGAGCCAATAATGTAATAACTGAGGTATCACTTTATTTTATTTTCAATCTCTGGAGAGAAAGTGTCACACTTAGCCTTAAAGGGGACATATTACGCAAAATCAACTTTTTAACCATTTTAATACTTATATTTGGGACTCTGGAGGCCCTACCAGTCACCAAAGTGTGGAAAAAGAATACTCCGTCATGTTTTCGTGGTTCCCCTTAGTGTAAGTATAGGCGATAAAACACTCGATGTTGAATTCCCTGCGCTTATGACGTCAGCATGCGCATTTCACCGCGAATGTTACCGCCCCACCAGTAAGTTTACTTCGAGAGCTCCACCTTAGCTCCACCTTGTCCCTGCGAGAGTGCAGGCGAGGGAGGAAGAGCGGTATTATGTCAACGCGGAGGGACAAGTGTGCTGTTCGTGGCTGCACAGTGGAGCACAGTGTTTTACACAAACTTCCACAGAGGATTTGATATATGAAGCTAATGTGCCGGATAAAGTCAGCAAACGTGTGTTCGTGTGTTCGCACTAGACTGCGGCCAGCGGTCGCCGTATTTAGTCAGGGGACGTATTTCACCGACGTACAAACACACACACGTTGTTAAGAAAAGGTCACATAGAGCTCATAACTGACCATTCTGACACGTCCTAATTAAAAATATTTGTTCAGTACGTCCTCCATGACCGGAGCACAGACTCAGTCTGATACAATCACATATACAGCGGCGAGCTACAGTTTATGCAGCTCGCCGCTGGCGATCAGCGGTGCTGCACTCTCTGTGCAGCGGTGCTGCACTCTCTGTGAAAATCAGCTGATCGCCACCGCTGATCGCCAGCGGCGAGCTGCCTAAACGGCCGCTGTATGCGACTGATCGCCAGCTCCGTTTAGGCAGCTCGCCGCTCGCCGCTGGCGATCAGCGGTGCTGCGGTGACGAGGTCTCCGGAGCATAGTCACCGGTCTGATACAGTAACATACAGCGCCAGCTTATGCAGCTCGCCGCGCGCCGCTGGCGATCAGTGGTGCCGTTCCTAAGTGTTTTTAACTGATTAACAGTTCGGCACTATTCGGCTCGATCCTTATGTAGAACGTCTCTTCCTGTGACGGCACTCTCGCTGTTTTCTGCGCACGCTGCCATGTTGATATTGTCAGAGAACTAGTGGAGGGAGGGGGAGACGAATAGAGCTGTAAAGCGCTGTAAAGAGGACAAATCAGAAACCGCCTGGAAGAAGTGGGTGTGTGTTTGCCTGTGTCTCATTTGCATGTAAAGGGACCATGCACGAAAACCGAGCGTTCTGAAAGGGGCGGGCTTAGCAGGGTTATTGAACTGCTATGATGCTTCATCCTTATGGTATTTTGACCAAGGCATGTCACTGACATGTTCATTAGGACACCAGGGAACTATTTTAATGGGGGAAATAGGGTATAATATGTCCCCTATTGCATCTTGCAACAGATGCTTAAATTTCCGACCTTATAGATACCCCTTAGGGCTGGGCGATATCTCGATATTTTAATCTATATCGATATATTTCTAAACTAGATATAACACGGGACAATATCGCTTGTATCGATATCATTTATTTTGCGTTAAAATGAGAATACATGGGTCGCAAGTTCGCACCTATTTCTCCTCTCCCTCTCCCTGCGTCCCTGCACACACACACACACAAGTTTTGCACAAACGCCTGACTGCCGGCAGATGATTGGCTGTTCTGCCTTAAGTCCCTCTTGGTGTGTTAGATCTAACGTTCAGCTCGTGCTGAGGAGGCGGGAACTAGCTGGTTCATAGTTCATACACTGTAGAGTTTTGACTTATTTTCCATTACTGTCACATATGGAAGCCGGGAGGAAGTAAATATTGATAATAAAATACAAGACATTATTTAATTATCATATCAACAAGCTGTGTTAAATATCTATGTGAAATAATTGAGAAAATTGTTCAAACCCAATGAAGCTTTCATTTTCACAGATACAATTTTTATTTTATTAGTCATGTTTGTTCCAATTTTATTAAGTCTGTTATTTCTGTTAAAATTGTAACAGTATTGTATTTTTGAATGAATTACTGTATATTATTGTCATGCAGGAAATAGATTTGTTTTAGTTTTTTCAAGGGGCATTTTCAGTGCATGGGGTTTAAACTTATAACGGACTGTTTGTTTAGTTTTAAAGGGTTTGCCTCTGGAAAACCTTTTATCTAATATGCTATAATGCTTTGGGGGAAACCTCAATTACCTCACAGAAAAAATATCGAGATATATATGGAGTATTGCCATTCAGGTAAAGAATATCGAGATATGACTTTTAGCCCTAATACCCCTCCACCCTCAAACCCCCCTCCACAGGCGTAAAGGAGCAATTAAGAGTCAATTTGCAAATGTGTTTATGTTACTATGCCATCCACTATACCAAATTTTTTATGAGCAAACTACACAAAAACGTACACATCAGCGCATAAGACACTGCAAAAACCTCTGGAATTACAGGAAGTTGAAACTATCTTTATGGAATTCACAGATTTCTTTAATTCAAGAACTGCATGGTTGTGTTTATGTGGGTGAATGAGAGCATTAAATCAATTTAGGAACAGCATATCTAGAGCATATGCATCAGACAAACATTAAGGGCTGCAGTCATATTTATACAGTATATTATTACATTATTGGCTTAGTTATTACATTTTCAGCCAAATCTGCAAGCAATTTTATGTTGCTTTGTAGATCAGACTAGCCCTAACACTGTTTTGGCCGATTCAACAATCCCAGAGTAAAAGTAAAGCTTTTTTTATGATACTGGCAAAGTGCTCTCTGTAGCCACGGAGAGCCCTCTCCATCGTTGAAAACCCTGTCAGAGAGCCTCTCTGTAGCCCGACATGTGCCTCCAAAACATGTTACCATCCGTCAGGCAACTGAGACCAATGGAGACCGCGGTGCTGTCATTGGTCAGTTAATGACTAATTCCCGCAGCCACTAGTGTTCTGGTGGTGAATTGCAATACCATACTGAAAGGTCAAAAGGTCAAAGGTCTGTATTGTCACGGAGTTGGATACACAGAGTACTATAACGGAACCCTAAGAGTGACATATAAATCCAAATTGACTCTTAATTGCTCCTTTAGGCCTGTGGAGGGGGGGTTGAGGGTGGAGGGGTATCTATAAGGTCGGATATTTAAGCATCTGTTGCAAGATGCAATATTAAGGCTAAGTGTGACACTTTCTCTCCAGAAATTGAAAATAAAATAAAGTGATACCTCAGTCATTACATTATTGGCTCAGTTATTACATTATCAAAAGATTTTTTTTAATGCAAGGCCAATAACGTAATAACCAGCCAATGACGTAATAAGTTATTACGTTATTGGCTCAACAACTTTATTACATTATTGGCAATTTATTACGTTATTGGTTTTATTACATTTAAATTATTACGTTATTGGCCGTTATTATATTATTGGCCGTTATTACGTTATCGGTTGCTACATCCATGCAAAAATGCATATGGTACTGATCAGACTGATATCATTAAACAGGAACGGATTAACATTAACTTCTTTTCATCAAACACGAAAAAGTGTTGCTTAAAAACATCTCCTGTATAACATGAATATAATCTATAAAATTAGTGCAATGTTCTTATTTTCAAGTAAGCTTAAATTTTAATGTCAAAACCATAAGCAGATGCAATATCAATTGTGCAATTTTCACAACTTATTGTCATATTTATAAAGATAATTTAATTGTTACGCTCTCCTTGTACACATTCAATATTTACTTTCAACTGTTCAACTTCAAATGTTCCAAAAAATGTAAATGTCATACCCCAGACTGATGGAGCCACTGTAGATACTGGGGAGAGTTTTCTGCCACTGACGGACACACCAGTCAGATGGTTCGGTGCCGATGAAAGGTAAGGGGGTTTTGTAGACCAGACAGTCTTCTCCTTCAGCACACACGTGAGACAGATCCGGACAAGGAGTAGAAACAATGGCAGTGAAATGAGCCCGCACCTGCAAGAAGCAATAAAAGGATTAAAACAACTGATTAATGTGCAGAAATGTTGCAGGGTATTAGAATTATTTATGTGGGAGCATCTGTGAGAGTGAACGGCAAAGTGAAAACCTAACAATGTGTGGAAAAAACTGTGAGAAAAACACAGGAGGGTCGCGAGGGGTGCTGTGCCACTCTTATCTGTTAATCAATTTACCATGATTCATAATAATCAATAAAGTCACAAAATAATGAATGGGTGGTGTTTGGACAAGAAATGCAAGAGGTGTCAGCAGAAAGGTGACAGATATACTGCTAAACGAGCCATTTTCAAGCGTCTCACGTGGAGACATTCATGGAGACAGGCCGTGCCCTAACATTCCTTTGATCTGTATGAGGGTTACTGCAGCAACCAGGGAAGTGCTCTTTGTTTAAAGGACACACTGTCAGCCTTTAACTTGGTTTGGATAAGAAATGCAAAAGATGTTTGTCTGTTTATCGCATATCTGTCAAACGGGGTTGCTTGACTGGCTTCAAACTTGGCAGGTGGCTCAGTAATGACTCCAAACTTCATTTGGTTACTTCAGTAGCTGTTGACTATGTCAAATGTAGTCACAAGACAAAAAGTGGATACCGTATAATATTATTTTTCACTCAGCCATGTCAACATTTCACTTTGCCTGTAACCACATCGTACAAAACCGATGAAAATAGAAAATGTGTCTCGTGCAATGACCTGCTAGAGGCACACAGGTATATTCTAGTCTGTCACAGGTTGAGTATGTAACATTTAGGCAGGGTTTATCTGCAGAAATTGAATACATTACTCATAAGTATAAACACTTTAAAACAGATATAGTTTCCTTTCATAGTTTTAGAATAAGCTTCAAACTGACAGGCACAAATACATCATTAAAGGAGTGGCTTCCTCATGCTTAAAGACAGCTGTGCCAAGAGATAAAGGATACGCAAAGCAAAGTGACATGAGTGTGTCTTTTTTCATGAATAAATCCGACCTTTTAAGGAAAAATAAGTGCTACATAAAGTGCTGCTCCACAACCATCAAAGTATAACCAGTATAGATAATAAGTGGACGGTTATTTTAAGGAACATTTGGTTTGTATGTTGAGAAATTAGGAGGCTTTGACTAATTACTTTGAAACTTTTCAGCTTTACCATAGATGGAACAAACTGACACAAATGTCTGAAAGAAATCTAAAAAAGTATAAATAAAACTTACTATCTACTCGTGCTAAAGCATTTGGATTTGAATAAACCTTGACAAACATATCTGGAAGAGAAGAATTCCCCACCGTTTTCCCTCCATCACTGTCCAGGGGCACAACGTGGACCGTCAGCCCCAGAGAAGAGGCGTCACAAGCAGGACCCAACAGGAAGAGAGTCAGACCCTGCACAAGGATGTGCAGTTTTAATCTGTGAAGCATCTCAGTTCCTCATGGGTGTCAGAACCTTTCGGAAATACAAAGGCATGAGATTAAATCAATGAGAGCAGGTTGAGCGACAATAAGCAGCCATATTGTATGTAATTGGTTATTGTGTAGCTCCTGTTTCACAAGTACAATGAGGAGTGACACGTTTGACGTCAGTGAAAGAGACTGTGGTGTAACAAGGAAATGTTTTGTCATTGTTTAGCAAAAATGCATGTGTTGACAGAGCCAGAATACCTGACATCAATGACATGGTACAGTCTGCTTTATATATAATCTGAGATGCCTGTGGTATACAAAAGATTCAAAAGAAAAATGGCACTTACCATAATAGCAGATTGAATAAAAATATAATAAGATTTTGTCAAAAATTTTGATTACAAATTGAAGGCATATGACAATTCAGGGCAGTTACATTAGGATTTAATAATAAACCAGTCATATCAACATGATACCAGACGCTGATTCACAGAATACAAAACTGAGTATTAACCAGAGGTAAATGTGAGGCAAAAAAGAAACAATAGAACATAATGATGCATGCTACAACTACTACATGCACATAGTTAGGGTTTATGGATCACGCCCAAAGACTCCATTATGAAAAGGTTTTGTGGTCATGTTGACACTGACACTTCCATATTTATCCTAATGTGTGGAATTATGTGGATCAACATTTAAAATAATGCTTAATTCAATAATTATGGTGGTTATTTTGACAACACAAGCCCATGATTTGTCAATTCCAGCATCTTGAATTATGATTATTTTGTTTATTACAAAATAATGCAAATAATGTTCAAAGCAAGTCACTTCCATACAGTTTACTAGTTCGTCTCGAGACAGGAGAGCAAATATGATTCCAAAGATTGATTTAAGTTTATTGTACAGAAAGCCAAAAGGGCATAGTACAAAGATGCATTAATGTAATTGCAAACATGAATTTAAGAGTAAACAAGTTCATTTATAGAATGTTCATGTGTACAATGTCCAGGGAGCTTAATTTAAACATTCCATTTAGTAATTTTACTTAAAATAAGAATGTAAAAAAAAAAACAAATGTCAAACTCGGGAGGTAGAAACAACCCACCCATCTTTCATATGACAATACAAATTTTTTACACAAGAGGGTCTACTGTTTACATCTCATAAGGCTGACAGTGAGGCAGAAAGGACCCATTAGCAGGTTAAAAACACCTTGAGCTTGTGTAATAAGAACTTGAGTGTCATGTCTGTCTTCAAAAGATTTGGAAATAAGTTTTTAAAACCAATTTAAATTTGACTTTATTCTTGCCATAACATGTAGGAATACCAAAATTAAATAAATGTGAACAAAATGGGTAAATAGTCCCGATATGTTGTGAGAATTTTGACTATTTTTGCTACAACCCTGAGCAGACAGCCCTTGACATTTGTTGCCCTTAACAACTTATTGAAACAGTGTTTAAACTGTAAGTACCATGCAATTAGATTTCATTATTATTTTGTCATGAATTTAATTACGTGATTTAAGAGACCTGAATATCATGCTCTAGATGACTCAGACAGCACACATGCAGGAGAAATCAATGATTAGTAGAACAGAACTGCCATTACCTTGACCTAGGTGCCACAAACAGTTTTTACGTCCTGTTCTTGTCATGCATTCAGAGTTCTCAGTAAATGCACCCAGTGTGGGATTTTGAAAGTTAAGCAGGGGTTAAAGTTAATTTGGTGCAGAGGCAGAATGAGGTTGGACTGGTTTGACCAGGAACTGTTTTGAAGAGGCATGACCAAGTTGCACGCAAAGAGAATGATGTTACAAAAATATATGCTTTGAACCCTTCTTGTGCAGTGCAGTTTGACACTTAATCGAACTCAAAGATCGATTAACAAAAGACAAACAGTATGGGCCAAGACATTTATTTGAATTCAAAGAGCACAATGGAACATTTTGAGGAATGATGGTACATCTGTTTTTATCAGCCAGTCCGTAGAAAATCTGTGGCCCATAGGGCATGTTTAGAGGTCACATGATGACTTAAGGAGACTAAACCAAGTTGTACAAGGACATTTATTCTGTAATTTTACATAATTCAAGTTTCTAGTAAACAAGACTATTTTACAACAACCCACATCAGTACTGGTAGTAATCTATATTTGGTCAGTTCTATCCTAGGAGCGGAAAGGTCCCTGTAGTTTGGTCATATAAAGAGAATGAAGGCCTTCTGGTGCTTTGGACCTTCTAGCAGAGCGGAGACAGACAACAACAGACTCCTAACTTCTTATCAGTCGCAGATGCAGATTAATGTCCATTACTGGCCGTTCTTCACGCTGAGCATTTTCTCCTGTGATTGGGGAAAACAACACAAGGGTCAGCATACAGAACATGGCCAACGTTGCATGAACAGAAACATCTTCGTACTCATTGCAATGACACTGTGTGTCAAACAGACAATTCTATTTGACCAATAATTTATGCGTCAGTCACATTAATATTAGACTTATTCAATTTATGTCTTTTGACAAATTGAACAAAAACAAATCAATTACTTTGATCATGGACTCCAGTTTGACGGCATCAGCAGCAAACTTTCGAATGCCATCGGACAGTTTCTCCACAGCCATGCGGTCCTCGTTGTGCTGCCAGCGGAAAGCTGCCTCATCCAGGTGAATCTTCTCCAGATCACATGCCTTGGCTACAAGAAGAAAACTATCAATGTGAATATGACTATATTCTTAAAACACCCTTATACAGTTCATGTTTAAGCTGCAATGACCTGCTCCTAATGCAAATGCCATTTCATAAGCACCTATTTAAGTAGTACCCCTTACAGTCCAGTGGAGGGCACATGTAAGGTTTCCTACCATATCATATAACAGTGTCAGCTGCAGCAACCATAGAAAGCTTGTAATACATGATGGAGATTGAACCCCCCTACTTTAGTGGAGACAGTTCCATGTTTCAACATAGAACCGATGCAACATTTATGTCAGTGATTTTCCATACAGGAAGTGTACATTCCACCCTACTTTGAGTGTTATGAAAACTCCAACCTTGGCAGCATTGGCAACAATGATTAGAATTTTTAATAAAGGAATTTAAAATGTGCAAGGAGCAAGGGATGAGCAAAGTATCCAACAATCATTGCTCCCCGTTCATGGATAAGTGCTGCCAACTTCTCCTGTGGCCGATGTGTGTATTCACTACTGGTGTGTAAAAGCTTATGTGCAGAGGTCAAAGTCAACATCACTAATTGTTGTGTGCGCAAATGAAGTAAAGTGACATTCAAAGCAATGTTAACACAACATAAATGGCATCAGTGCAGAGATGTTCTACCCGTCAAACCTTGACAGTGTAATAATTGCAAGATTAAAAATAATTGGATACAATAAAAATAAACTAGAGAAGCTGAAAGCAGTACTTGAAGCATGAGTGATGGAACAGTACCTGTATCCGCATTAAGTGTCTCTGTGACAGTGCTGTGATCCTTGCTGAGCTCTGCCAACAGTCCAGGGGAGATTGTGAGCAGGTCACAGCCTGCCAGGGCTTTAACTTGTCCTGTGTTCCTGAAGGAAGCGCCCATCACCACTGTGCTGTAGCCAAACTTCTTGTAGTAGTTGTAGATCTTGGTCACACTCACCACACCTTGGGAAGGTGAAGACATGATTTAAATTTTAGCTGTGAACTAAAAGCTGAAGATCATTAGAGGGCAAAGTCTCTAGTTCATAAAGCTATCACTACTACCACTAGTGACTAGTGAGACTGCCACAGTTATTGCAATACTGATTTATGTCACACCCATCACAAACAAACAACCATATCATTGCAAATACATAAATAAATAAATAAATAAATAAATAAATAAATAAATAATAGCATTGGCTCAGTCATCCAGGTTATTTTCAGTAGTTATCTTGCACCTGGGAGATTAGCTCAGGGCTTGTGCCCTTTTCTATCCATTGCTGGGTGACAAGGAGAGATGGGAGACGGGAGGAGCAGAGGACCATGGTAGAAGGAAGGGGCGTGTGGGCCAAGGCACAAAGAGGAGCTTCAGTTGAAGACCTGATGTCTGTGTGGTCACAAGTCACAAAGCGACCACAGAGATAGTTTTCACACCAAAGGGTAAAAGACCTTTGGAGATGAGACGAGTTTTATGGCCGGCATCTTGACTCAATCTTGAATGAGCTGATCCCCAACAAGGGCAACACATGTTTTCCACAGAGGGCTTTGAGATGATTGAGACTATCGTTTGCTTTTTGATTATTGATGTATTTCGTCTAGGCAATGTTGTTTTGAAAAAGTATGCGGTGGAAAGTTGCTTCTTTGCTGAGATGGATTTGTTGGTTGTATAGCGACAGGTTAATATTGGGCTATTATTGTTGCTTTTTGGTGAATAGGATGGATCTTTGCAAGGTTCTGTTTGATTCTCTAGATATTTGACCAATTTTCTATTTCAGTTATGCATGTGTGGAGATTTCTGGGCAATTGTTGTGGACTTTTTGAGCTGGTCCAGTAAAAGATTGTTGGGAGAAACAGAATTTGGCTATAGTGGTGAGGGTAGTATATAATCAGAGATCCTACCCTGTGGCTACCCAAACTAATGGGGATTTTCAATAAACACCTCATATTGGGGGCCACACTGTGGTGTAGTGGTTAGCACTCTCGCCTTGCAGCGAGAAGACCCGGGTTCGACAAGGGCGTTTCTGCATGGAGTTTGCATGTTCTCCCTGTGTGTGCGTGGGTTCTCTCCGGGTTCTCCGGCTTCCTCCCACAGTCCAAAAACATGCAATGTGGGGATAGGTGAATTGGACACTCTAAATTGACCATAGGAGTGAGTGTGAGTGTGAATGGTTGTTTGTCTCTATCTGTGTGTGGCCCTGCGATGGACTGGCGAACTGTCCAGGGTGTACCCCGCCTATCGCCCGATGTAGCTGAGATTGGCACAGCACCCCCCGCGACCCTCTGGCGGAGGATAAAGCGGTAGATGATGACTGACTGACTACATATCGGTACAATTCAAATCCAGCAACACTGTGCCTTTGGGATTTGTCTTTTTGATTAACTAGTTTCTGTCAAACAGAGCAATGTGGTTTGTGCAGTGCAATGCAAATGACTGTCCTGAAATCTACATTGGAGAAACCAAACAACCACTGCATAAATGCATAGCTGAGCACAGAAGAGGTGGCTCATGTGGACAGGACTTAGCTGCACCACCTACACCTGAAGGGCAAATAACATTATTTTGATGATTAGAATGTTCACATTCTGGCCAGGGAAGTCATTTGGTGTATTAGGCCAACTCTTCTGTTGGGTGACAGTGTGAAAGAAGCCATCTATGTCAGTCTGGAGAAACTAAGGGGCCGTCCACACGTAAACGGCTTTAGGTGAATATGTAAATACAGTTGGATGTATCTCACGTGTGCAGCAGAATTGTGTTTTATTTTATTTTCAGGTATTTAGGTTTATGACAGAAAGTTGCTAGATGTGTCTCTAGTCGCTTTTTTAAAAAATTAAACAAAGTCACTGGGTGTGTAAAGTCGCAATAATGCACACTGAAACGGCACGAACCGTAAACAAACAAAACCTACATTATTTCCCTTTGTTTCCCTTGGCTCGGTTCATTCTGTCTCTGTTATTAAATTAATGTTTACAATGTCTTCTGTTTTTTTGCTGTAACGTTACAGCTCTGGTATATGAACTACAGCGTTTTGAGTTGTATCAGAGGGTTCCGTGAGGATGGAGATATTTGCTGAAACGATGTCGTCGTTACAGGGAACTTTTTGAAAACGGCAAAAAAAGAAAATATATCATTTAATGTTTTGTGCCGTGTCATGGTTCATGTGTGCAATAAAATGTACACTTCATGAGGGAAAAAAATCGTGCCAGAGAATCGTGATATCAATTCTAAGCTTAACAATCGTGATTCATATTTTTCCCCAAATCGGCAGGCCTACTTGAGATCGAGTCAGGTAGGTGAACAACCTGCATTGTTAAACCTCACGACTCTCTGGACAGTTATCTGGCCTTCCAAGGCCAAATACCTGGATGTTTCCACCAGTTAGAAGTGAGAGGTGAAATGGCTTCAAACTTAACAAAAAAAAATGCATGCAAAAAAAAAAATGCATGCAATAAGCTCTATGCATGGACCTTAGAGAAACCCAGGATTATGTCTCGAAGCCAAATATCTGTAACCAAAATATCTGGAAGTGCTCATTTGCAAGAAGAAACTTAATGAGCTACAAGGAAACACAAATCTTTCAGTACATACAAGCACTACGCATCGGCCATTGTGATACAGTTAAAACCAGCATGAAGACAACTGACTGGTGTCATTCCAGGTCACTGGTTCCTCCAATGTCAATTTTTGTCGTAACAAAATACAAGAGACAACAATTAAATCCATTGTAACCTGCTATTTGGGTGCCTGTAGTACTAACTTAGATTAATTATGAAACAATACAAAGATAGCCCCAACGTGTAGTAATTAAATTAAAGTTACACTGCAATAAACCTTGACAATTATGTTTTTTGTTTTTATTTTCAACCTTATCAGATAGTGTCCATTGCAGAGTTCTCTATTTCTAAACACTTGTTACCTGGGTCTTCATGTGGCTCATAGCTTTTGCGGTCTGTATTCTCCTTGTACCAGTCAAAGATGCGTCCGACAAAGGGTGATATTAGTGTGACATTTGCTTCTGCGCAGGCCACAGCCTGAGCAAAAGAGAACAGCAGCGTCATGTTGCAGTGAACACCGTGCTTCTCCTCAAGCTCCCTGCATGTGCAGACAGACACAATATTCTATTGAAACAGCAAATCTGTACATAATGTGTAAACATGCATTAATACTCTGCTTGTAAATTCAGCCCATAAGATGGGTAATATGAGCAACTAATATGCAGTCTTGAGAAAGAGTTCAGACTGATTAAACATCTTAGCAGTGGTGCAGGTTACAATGTGGGTGGATATAGGTTTTGGCAGTCAGTCCAAAACTCTGTTTCTCACAGTTGAAGCCAGGACAGTTAATGACTCTTTGGCATATGAAGCCAGAGAAACTGTGCCACTCTCTCTCCCACTCTGTCAGGTCCATTAAAAGTACCGAGTTAGGTACCCAACTCTAGCATTGTACTCACTTGCCAGCCTGGATTCCTTCCCATGTCGAGGACAGCTTAATGAGTACACGCTCCTTGCTGATGCCTGCCTCTTTATACAGAGCGATTAGCCTTAAGGCCCTGGTAACCATTTCGTCTTTATCAAAAGAGAGTCTGTTGGGAGAAACGGGACCACCAATATTTAAGGATGCTGACAATAATCATTTCTAAAATGCACCGCAAACAGAATATGGCCAAGTTGATGTAGCACAGCACATAATAAATTATAACCATGTAACATTGTTTATGGGTTTTGCAGAAGCTGCAGTTTGACTGCAGATGCATTACTTTTGTTTTTGATGTTGGAACATTTCAATTTCATTTGTAAAGAAATATTTAAAATCATATTTCTATAGAAGAAGGTAATACTTATACTTACTTATGCTATGCTTATATCATGGAATTTTTTTTTTTTATTATATTTTGACTAATCCTACTTACACACAAAACAGTACCATAATTCTAACCTTCTTCGTGATTGGTAAAAGTCATTAGTCATTCATGTGCGTCTTGAATGACCAATTTAAACCTTGCGCTACATGCAAATAAACCTTAAGGAATTTCAGTTTGCAAAGACCAAATTATGTTATTTTTACCCAGCATGTCTGGTCATTGTCAATAAAACACAAGTTTTAGCCCACTGTGACAGATCGTTTGCACCTACCTGGCATCTACCTCAGTTGAGACTCTGCCTGGGACCTTCTTGAGAATCTCTAGCCCGAAAGTCACAAACAGCTTGTCCATGGTGTTGGCTATTTGCTCCTCTTCAGTTCTGAATAAAGACAAAAACAATAATAGTTCTGCTCAATGTTCGAATTACAAGGACAAGACGATGTTGAAGATATTTGTTACTATTCTTTGTAATAATTCACATTTTTATTTCATTATTTTGGGAATTTCTATGCGTTTACTTAATACCTGAAGCCAAATGAGTAACAAATAAAGAGGAAGAGAGATGTGAGAAGTCAGACACAAACCAGAAAACTGTACTTGACCTACTAAAGAATAGCGTATGGATGAGAGGTGAACCACTGAAGTACAGTAAAGTTTTAAACGCTTATTATTTTACTGTAATGGCTGGTTAGAACTTAACATCTGCAAAGGCATGGTTGCAATTTTGATCATGGTTAAAAAGTATGAAGGACGTAATATATTCTTTGGATATACATCATCAAGCCAATTTGTCACCGAAATTGCCAATGTGATCCAGATAAAAAACAGCCAGTGTGTACAATACAATTTTGCCTTAAAACTACCGAGACATGAGCAGAGAGGAGTTAATGGCTGTTGTCTATGGAAAACAAAAATTTAGTCAGGTTTACTTCTACATTTTTCTTTATCAATTCAGCCCCCCCCACCCCAAAAAAAAGAAAGAAAGAAAGAAAAGCAAATTGACTGCATCCTTAGCTCTTTACGAGTTGCCTAAAGAAAACCCAGAGGCTTTCCTTTGTAGATGATCAAACCTTTTCAAAATCATAATCTTTAAACACTGCAAATGCAACTTTTAAAACTGAGCCACACATGAGAAAAGAAAAGGAGACAGTAACGCAACATGAAAGATTCCAAATGCTGTAAAACACCAACAAGTCAACAGCCTTCTCTAAATTGCAGAACTATGAACAAGTTGCACAAAAGGTTTTGTGCAGTGTGCAAAATAAGCAAAACCACAAAGTTGCAACCTCTTACCCGCCTTTGGCGATGCCATACTTAATAGCTTGATCCACGAGCTGTTGGTAGGCTGGCATCTTAGCAGCAGCCAGGATAAGAGATGGGTTAGTGGTGGCATCTTGAGGCTTGTACTCCTCAATGGCTGCAGGATAGGAAGACACAGCAAAGACAAGTCACATACACACAATCTGATATTACACTGTAGAGTCTCATAGAATCATATCAGGCAAAATAAAAAAAACACACATTTTGCCTGTTATTTTTATTTTTTTATACAACTTTGAACCTTCCCAGTCCCCTGCAGAAGCCAACTATAACAAATTACACATGACTGAACCATTTAACTCAAACACAACTATTGCTGTAATACTATATAACCCAAGATTTACATTGATTTAATTTATTCTTGGGGAGTTCTTACGTGTTAATGAAAAGAAATTCTAAGAGAATCATGTGGAGAAGTAAAATCTACAATATACTGCTGCTGATAAATGAAGGAATTGTGCCATCTAGTGTGAAGATGAGGGGAGCCAATGAAGTTTCTTTAAATCTATTCTAATTCTATTTGCTATGCGTGAGAAAGACCCTTTCATGGGCAAAACAAGTTGTGCAAGCCATTGATTGTAGCAACTAAATTCAATTGGTGCTGCTGGACCAGGAACAAAGCCTGCCCCTGTTCTTACACACAAAACAGATTTTATAGGTCAGTGGGTTGGGACTGGATAACAGTACACAGGTTCTGGTCTGTGCAAATGGCCATGAAGATAGATGCGTTATCTTTTCATACTTTCATAGCCATCCCAAATGACCACTGAGGAGGTGCGTTTCCAGGTCCACTAATGAAACATGCCCTCAACTGGGACTAACTATTGTTTGAAGTTATGTCATTCCAGTGCAAGTGGCTAAAATCTAGTTTAGAGTACCAATTTCAAAATTTTAGCAATGTATAAACGAACCCCGACTGTTCATCAGTTATATATTTACATCTCAGCAAACAACCAAATGTATCAAACAAGTATGGCTGCAGCTCCACAAACTTTTCTGTCACATAATGACTGAAAGGTTTGTCTGAGAGCAAGTTTGTAGAAGTGTAATTAATCAGAACACAAGAAAATATACTTTTACATTGGTGAACAACTGTTATTTATGTACATTTTAACCCAATCTAGTAAATTAAGACAGTACAAACAAAATAAAATCAATTTAACAAAATAGGTAACCATTTCATTGCTACAAGTGACCCTTCAGTTCCTTGTCACTTTCAAAATCCTGAGAATCGTTTGGCTCACTTACACAAATGATGCAAGATGGTGGATTACGACATATTTGACCATGTTCCTAATTCTCATTAAAGGAAGCATCACTGATTGATTTTAACATACAAATGTAAAACCTAAAAGATATTCTAGATTAAATAGACTCACATTTTTTAAGCCCTCACAACTGAGGAAAAAAACTTACATTTTCTTTCACTGATTAGTTAATAATTAGTTAAGAAAGCTGTAAAATAATTGTGGCTTAAAGTCAACCCCAGTCAATTCCCCTATGTAATAGGAATCTGCTTTCCAGGCGCCACGCCTGGCTACACAGTGACAAACCAGATCTGTCATGTCATCCTGAGTCTGCAGTGTGGAGGAACTTTCTGGTTTGCATCACAATGCAACAGTGTTTCTACACTCTATTTCACATTCTGATCCATTAAGAAACCTTTCCTCTAAAGCAAACAAGACAGATCAAACAAGGAAGTAAATCAGTTCAGACAAAAATGCTAGTTTTGACAGTATGAATTGTAATTTTAGATATCTGTGACATCATTCTTACAAGTCAAAACTACAGTTTTCATATATCTCTTCTCCCATTTATATATATGGGGTTTGTCTGAATTGTGAAAACTGAAAATATCTCCAATTCCAGTTTCAGATAACTACAACATCATTACGAGTCATAATTCAAGTTCAAGATATCCTTAAAAATCCTCAATTGAAGATATCTATATCTATTACTGTCTGATATTGTCATAATGACTTTGCAGATGTCTGAAACTGGAATTAGAGATATCTCCAATTCAATTGCGGATATCCCTCCTTAGGACCAACTACTAGTCCTGAAACTCTGTATTTGAGACCAGTAAAAAGTGTGTAGCAGAATAACACATTATTAAGTGAAGTCTTATGACCTTATTTATCCAGGGGCACAAAGTATGCAAACAACATTTACACACTGTATGTTTGCGTTCATGTGAAAAACAGGACAAATCGTAAGGTATTCGACCTGAAGTTTGACGCTTGGACACTCCCACTTTCTAAACACTGAGCCAAGAGGACAGTTTTGACAATAAACACGCTAATTCAGTCAAAACCTTGACTGAATTACCTCACCACACTACGTCAAGTTTTACTGGAGCCTGATCAATATGCGTAGTCATAGTTTTTTGGAAGTGAAATGTATGGAAATTACTGCTCGCTCATTTAAGCTGGTGCAGCTAACGTAAAGCTGCTAGTGTTACTAAACTTGGTAACGTTAACAAGTAATCGGATTACCAAACTGCGTAGTTACAAAGATAGTGCAAAACTAGCTGGGAGTTGGTTAGAGTGCTACTTTGCTAGCTAACGGTATATGAACTGACACTACGGACTCTAACACTTCAATGACACGACGGCCAATGACATACGTTAGTTAGCATGCTAAGCAGCTAAGGAAGAATAAATGCAGTGGTTACCGTTAAAATCTCCCGTGTCGGCCACAACCACGGTGCATTTCTTCAACTGGTTCAACGCTGATTCCATCTTCAGCCGCTTGTCTGGTGACACACTGGACATGATGAGAAGAGCGAGAGACCCTTTTATACACAGCAAACACGTGAGGCAGGCGGAATGTCAGGGAGGCGGAAGCGCGGCGCCGCTCAACACGAGGAAATAGGCACCGGTGTTGTGCAGAGTTTAGCACCTGCCGAGAAAAGCATGCATCCGACGGGAACGCGCACAACTGAATCGGAAACTATCGGGCATCGGAGTTTTATGGCAAGCTACGGCTCGAAGGCGATACTTTTTGGGATTTATTAGTGATGATTATTTATCCGACGTCAGTAGTTTATGTTTTCAGTTACTTTACTTTTGCATCTCCATTTTATTTAGCCAGGAACCCTGTTAAACATGTGCAATTAACTCTCATATGCAAGAAGACATCCAAATATAACATAGGCACCACCATTTCATTCTAAAGTCTGTGCAAAATAAAATAAACAAGCGGTGCATTTTTTGACAGAGCTGGTTTTACAGCTGCCGAGATTTTCATCCCCATTTTATTTAACAAGGAACTTGTTGCACATGTACAATTAACTCTAATATGCAAGAAGACATCCAAATATA
Source organism: Solea solea (assembly GCF_958295425.1). Classification (NCBI taxonomy): domain Eukaryota; kingdom Metazoa; phylum Chordata; class Actinopteri; order Pleuronectiformes; family Soleidae; genus Solea; species Solea solea. The sequence continues at coordinate 12,153,558 of NC_081138.1, read as the reverse complement.
ACATGACCACCATCATTTTATCCCAAACATTCAACAAAATAAAACAAACAGGGGTGCAGTTGCTGGTGATGTGGTTATAAAAGGTTGGACAGAACTACCCAAGCTTCAAAGGCCCCTCATAATTCTGTAACTCTTTGAATCCCATCCAGATTTTCCAGAATATAGCACAACTTTGAAGTGAACGGATAACATATAAAATAATTTTGTTTGCTTTTTGAATAATGAATGAGATGGAGGCAGATGAACTTGCTGTGGCAACCACTAAAGGGAGAAGCTGAAAGAAGAAGAAGAATCATAAATAATTATGATTATTTATATTTAGGCAGGAGAAAAAGATGAAGACCAAAGAGAAGGATCATGGATGTTGTGAAGGAGGGGACAAGGGATACGGCAAGATGGAGGCAGATGATCCAGGATTTCTGTGGCGACCCCTAAAGTGAGTAGCCAAATTAAAATGTGAATAAAACACTGAAAAATCACATTTGACATATTTTCTAGAGTCTTCCCCAGAGTCTTACCCAAAACTATGGTTTTTGTATAAAATCAACAAAAACACAACACACTGTTAAGGTTTAAATACCCTAGGTAAATAAATCACATACACAGTGGAGGGAGAAACCATTGAAGAACCTGAAATCAAGTTTTAAATATATTTAAATATAATATAATATAATATAGTTTGAAATTATATGCTATTCTGTTATAGGTGTATGGAAAGAGTTCAGTGAGACTGTATATTTCCAGGGGCTCAACATTATGAATTATATCTCAGCAGGAAAGATTTTTAATAATGCTGCAAATGTTTTACTTTGAGTTTTGAATTCCCTGAAACAAAAGCATTCATTTCTAATGGGACATGTTTAATGAGAGTTTCAAATTAAATACCATGAAAATGTAAATTGGGACACTTTCATTAATGCTTTATCTGGTGGGTTTGGTTCATTCATGTTCTGCATTTTGATCGCATGAAATATGTGAATTCCACAAACTGTTCAGTTTGCACAGAATTTCTATTACGTGCCATTAGATTTTTATGATTTTGATTTAATAGCTACAATAAAGCACCTGTTTCTGATTAACTTCTTGCCCTCCAGTAACAACTACATGAACACTTAACCCAACTTGCAATTACAGTATCATTTAAGAAACCATTACATTTTGTATCGTTGTCATGGTAACTGTATGTGCCCATACTCAAAAACAGTGTCTTAATCCATAGGCATTGGCAGCATAATGATAAAATTCCCCTAACCTTGCAGTTCTAAAAATAGTATATGCAATAGTTTTAATGCAATAGTTTTTGTCTATATTCAGACAACATACTATTTTAGAGCATTTTCCCCCCAAACTTTTCACAGTCCCGTACCCCTTCAGACATTTGACCTCCAGCCATATACCGCCTAACTCCTGCACTCTTAAAAAATATTGTGACTGTCTGTAAGAGTCATTCAAAAAGTGCAAACAATGCCAAAAAGTACAGTATAACAATGCCAGATGGAGATGGCTGTCTCCCAGTCTAAACAAAACATGTAAATGTAAATGTATCACAGAACTCAGGACAGATCCCTAACCTTTTAGATATATTTTCTATTTGCATTAAGTTGAATATCATTGAACAATGCACTTCATCCATCTCTAACATAATGGTATGTTCAAACAAATGCTCATCATATGATAGAAATAGCATATGATGAAATATATAGTGTGTTCTTGTAATCCACTGTTTGTGTGGTTTATCCTAAGAAGCTGTTTGTATTCATCAGTCACTGCTTTTAAATCGTCCACTGAGTCAAAGCAAATTAGCCTATAAATTACCAGTGGAAATTGTCAAGGGGCCAACAGCAACCCGCTCCACAAGGAACTATTATTGCTTCCTTCTAGATGTGGGTTAGGCTTACTTGCCACTAGGTGTCGCCCTTTTGCAACGTAGTGGATCAGTGGCGGACACGTGCAAACATGTTGGGGGGAAGAGAGAGAGAGAGAGAGTGAGAGTAAGAGAGAGAGAGAAAGAAAGAAAGAGAGAGCTGTTAGAGAAGTTTTGTCAAACACTGAGGAAAAAGAGGGACAGTCTGGACATATAGTGCTGAGTGTGAAAGAAGTGGTAAGTTCATTTCACATATTCTTACTGTCCAAATGAGTTGAGTTGACTCAACTCTCACAGATTGTTTTTGCTGATTTATCTTCTCTGCTTCTCATTTTAAGATTATTTTCTGTTTCAAACTTGGATGTGACCTTGTTTGTGAGATTTAATCAGGCAGCTTTTGTGGGCTGAGTTTGTCTAAATGGAAGGGGTGGGCCATTTCCTTTATCTTGTCTGAATAGGTCAATGAATGTTATACTAAGTTTATTCTAACGCTAATCATAGCCAATTTGAGCTCAATGCCCACCTGTACTATGATTTGTCCATAAAATCAGTCTTCACACACTGTTTATCAGTATGTAGTGGTTGTGGAAATGTGGTATTGTGAGAGAGCGAAAGCTGGTCAATTGGCTGCGGAGAGCTTCTATGGCTCTTGATGAAAGACTGAAATAAACCTGTGTTGGAGAAAAACATTCAGAATACCAATCATTCCTTTAGTGATTCCCTCCCATCACTTTTTCTTTTTTTTTCTTGAGGGGTATGAGAAACTTAAGGCCTCACTCAAAGCCATGCAGAGGAATTCACTGCCATACAATGTGCCCTTAGTCCTAACATCTCCCAGATGATGCTGCTCCATAACATGTGGCACATTAAAAATGTATCTCATTTTAAATGAGGGCAATAAGGCTGGATTAAGAGAAAATCCTAACACAGGAGCTGTTCTTTGCTGTCTTGTGGTGTATATGCACTGTTGCATCAGTGGGATTTGAAAGCATCAAACAAAATCACAGCCATACAAAAATATAAACGCTAAATGACAGCTTTTGGCATCAGTTCTACAAAATCAAAGATAAAACTCTTCAGAATAGATGGCATAGAATAAATTCCTTTTTTCGTCTTGAGTGGTTGTTGTTGTCATAGAGTGTGAAAGGCCATTTATATGTGCACTGACAAGTAGACCAGAATGCAACTTTTCAATACTGCCCCATCTCCTCTTTTCAGCAGTGAGGGTCTAGTTACTTCACCCCATGGAGTGGGAGTGAAGTATTTTCTTTGGTGTCTGTGTGTGCTTCCGCACTTGCTTGCAATATGAGCAACAGAGGCCGACAGAGGCTTGTTAGATTTTGTGATGGACACACATGTTGTCCAAGAATTTTAAACCTGACATGGATTCGAACACAACCTTCTGATCTGGAGTCAGACGCTCTACCGTTCTGTCACACAGTCCTATACACATATAGGCCGACAGAGGCTTGTTGCATGAATGGGGTGAAGTCTGCCATCGCTGATTGCCTTGTTTACAGTATGTAATTATACACAACGCCTTGATGGAGCGCACAGCATCTGATGCTTGTCAGATCTGTTGCTGATTCAGCTGTATGGTCTTCAGGAGGTGTTCCCATTATGTCATCCTCATTCTGAAAAATGTGAGAGACAAAATAAACACTCACTACATTAACAGTATCACAATTAACAATATATCTATGATAATGAGCATCATGAGGATATCACAGGACTGCTAATATTATATATTTTTTTTGGATATAACTTTAATATTATGCAAATAAGACAAACCCAGTTAAAATAATCCGATTTAATTCAGATCTACCAGATGATAACAAGGCATTCTTTTCTTTAGCAGATGCATTTTGTTATTTGTGATAATATATTTCAATCAATTGATCAATCAGAAATGGAAATAATAATGATCTGTTTTGTCCATTTGTGCTGCTGTAGAAGGCTAGGAAAAACCAAACTGTTATTTAAGACATACTAATATTAACATATGGTTAGTATAATACATTTCTGTCACTAAACCCTCTAAGAGTTACACACTGGACCTATAAATCAAACACACAAACAAACATGTAATGGATGCTGTAGAATCCATTTCTGAACGGCTCCTGAATTATGCTGAACATCTCACGTCAATTAAACAGTATAAAAGCTCTTAAGGGCCATGGTTGCAAATTAGAAATAAAGTTATCTCCTGTTGTATGTGTAACGTATAGATTGCTGCTCAGGAAATCTCATGGTCCTTTCAGCTTACAGTGACAGTCTTCGACTGCTTTGACACATTCCAGGATGTGCACAGAGGCAGCAAAGACAAGGAGGCAACTTCTTTTCCTCGTGTCCTCCCACATTTCTTCAGCTCCAGCAGGGCTGAACTGATGATGGCTTTTGGACACTTTGCAGCTGCCCACTGTTTACATTTAGCTGCCCAAGAGCCAATACACTGACTTCTCAACCTGAGTCTGTGTTTTTCCTTTTTCCCACAGCTTTATATTGAATATGGCATCTAGAATTTTTGATGGAAGCTTAGAAAAATATGGTGTGTTTTCTTTAATCGTTACAGCTGGTCTTATTTGTCCAGCTATTGCTCTGTTGCTGACATGCGGGTTTCTCTGGGTGTGGAAAGTCTGTGGATAACACTCGCTCTACTGAGGCTGCATATAACAAGGCTACATTATACTGCTGCCTGCAGGTGTGTGTGTGTGTGTGTGTACGCTGTTTTGCTCTGAATACACTCACCCAATTTCCCCACAGTTGCTTCAGCACATTTTTGCCAGATTTCCCCTTTCCCTTTGTTCCCTCACTGTATTTCTTGCCGGCACCATCCTGTTCTCAAAGCCCACTTTTCTTCATCCCAACCATGAGAAGAAGAAATAGCTGAGAAGTGTTGGATTGTGGTGTATGTAACACATTCCTTTATATTCTGATATCTACTCTTGCTTGAATAAGATGCGTGAAAAAAAGAAATGAAAAAGAAATTCTTAAAGTTAGGTTAAAGGCATGGCGTGAATGACTACAGTTGGATTTTGTGCCTGATTTGTGTGCTCAGTGAGAGAGATTGTGAAAATGCATTTAGTTATGGTTATGCAGGACAACTTACATCTTATATTATAAGATATAACATTACACACCAAGTCTGATATGTATTAATTATTGGGCCAGTATTAGATTAGAAGGTGCAGGAAGATTGAAGTATTCTGGTGGATTAACCTCAGTAGTTACAGCAGAGTAAAGGAGATATAACAATTAAAACAAAAACAGTATTAGACTTTAGGATATCAAACCATAGGAGACCCAAAATGTACATCAGTTGTTTTTTTCCCCAGAATGTCATAAACTGTACGTCAGCAAGTATATTCTGGCTAGGGATTTGACAGAATGTTATTTGGAAGTGTTTGATTGAAGTATTGATTCATGTGGCTCTTATGAATGACAGATTAAAGAAGCATGACCCTACTGAGTCACCAAGTCACAAGACTCCAGACTTTTATGGGTTCAATCTGTAGTTTGAGTGGTACTATGTTTTTTATTTATTTTTTTTTTTTTTACAAAAACACAGGTCACTTCAGCTGTTTTAGATTGTATGAGTGTGCATATGATGGAAAGTTATGGGCCGCCAAGCTCCTGTAGTTCCCACAATGACTTTGGGATTTCATTTAGTCTTCTCCTGCTCAGTGTTCAGTCAAATGCCTTAAATGACAGGTTTCATTCATCATGCATGTTAAAGCCCTTGACACAACATTTGTAATATTGGGCTGTATCAATAAAAATAAATAAATTAGAGTCAGTTTTTACATTTCTGAAATTTGGTATCAATTTAGTAATGCCATACCACCATAAAGACTGGAAACAGAGTGGCGACAGTCTGGTAACAAGATCTGCCCTCAAACCCCTCTAAAAATAACCAACTGACACTGGATGTTTGCTAAATCCGTTCATCAATCAGAGTTTAAACGAAAATGGTCTTTCGGTGGACACATGTGGGACCTATATACTTATATCTCTGTCAAATGTGCCTTGTCGCTCTATATGGGTCATGTGGGGAACAGATTTGTTTCCCTCAACAACAAGGAAGGTAAATCAAAGTGCAGAGGGTTTGACAGCCATAGCTACACAACAACAATTTGTATTTAACTGCACAAAGCTACTGAATGTCACCCATGGAAGATGTTTTATTTTGTAGCTGGTCCTCTCGGGAAGTGAGGCACCAACATGGCTGCCTACATGGTGAACGTGAAGGCTGTTGTTTGTTCCCTCTCTCCCTCCCTCTGCGGAGACGTTAGTGCTGAGTGAAAACCACATGCCACAACCACACTCTTTTACTGCTGCATACTCCCAGTCTCACGCCCAGTTTAACACAATACTCTATAGTTCCTAATGTTTCCTCCTTTATCTCAGTGTTGTTCACCATAATTTAATCTGCCTAACTGACATACTGCATATTGTAGTTAGGGTGTTTATTTAGGTGATAAAAATAGCAGGAAGCATTTACACTATATTCTGTATAGCTTGCGTTTTTAGTCCGTCTTGGTGGTGAAATTGTAGACTAATCTTTACATAACATGTAATTGTGTGTTCTATATTGCATTCTTTAAATATGTAGGCATCCCACAAAGTCAAAAATATTACATCCTCTGTTTTGATTGAAGGTATTTTTGTCTTCTCTTTTCTCACAAACCCTTTTCCCAAGCTCTGTTTCTTGATATGATGACTTTACGATCTGTATGATTGGCCTATACTGAATGAAACATCTGTAAGTAAGAGCTTGACTTTCATTTACATGCATTTCTGGCAGCCACTCTTTGGCAATCTTAATAGATTAAGTCTAACTTTATTGAAGCTGGCTCCCTCGACACAGCTCACACCATAGCCTCAGAGAGAAAATCAATGTTCATGACTTTAAAATGAAGAGAATCTGTCTCCTAGATTTGAAGTACAATGCCTTCAGAAACTTTCCAAACCCTATAGTGTCCTGGAAAGTGCCACTCTGCATACAAAGTAAAATGGGTTTTGTAGTTGACAACTTACACAGCTTCGATTTTCCTCCCACTTTATTTCAAAAACGTTTTCCTATTCAAACACATGCAATTCGTGGCTGGAATTACTGCTCTGGTGTTTCTCAGATGTGTCTTTGCATGCTTGTAGAATTTGGATATTTTTTAAGCTGTTACATTTGTCTCCAGCTGAATGGGGAGCCTCTTTGAACAGTTATCTTCAACTCACTGCAGAGACCTTGAAAGAGATTCATTCAAGTCTGTTTTGTCTCAAACACTCAACCTCATTCACACATTGTCATAATGAGGCGCTTCTTTTTTGTGCTGTGACTATAATTCTCTTCTTGTCAGCTGTAGCTTCTTACCCCAAAACCTTCTTACCCCAAAACCTGCGATGCTTAAATATCTATTTTTCTTGATCTGATTGTTCAGATGTTGTTGAAGTGAGGTTGTCATTTGGCACATTATCAACACTGACTTTGCCGAGCGCCTGGGACCTGGGCGCTCTTACTGATAACATGGCTGTCAGCAGAGACAGAATGAAGATTTTATCGGTCCGATACCAGTCAAAATCATTGGACCAGATAAAAATGTAAAATTCAATACCATCCAAAAATATATATATTGCATGCTTCACTATGCGCGGACTAAAAATGTAAATATAAAATAGTAAAAGCATCTTAGCTGGGAGAACAATATTTGCTACACAGTTGGTTAATTATGTCTTTGAAATGATTCAGTGTGTTGTTAAATGGTGATATCGTTCACAAAAAAGTGCGATTGTCCCGTCTCTAAGTAGCAGTAGTGGAGCAACCAGTCCTGTGTACCGTGATGTAAGAATCACAGATTTTCTCTGTGGACTCTGGTATGGGTGAACGAGTAGTTTACAGTCTCCAGCCATAAACAGCAGACATATAAGTAAGATATCATAGTCCTAAGCAGGTGTACATTTTCTCAGGTGAGACTTAAGTGGTTCCATTTTTTGTTTTTCTCTCTGTCCTTGATGGCAGCCATGCTATCAGTGAGAGCAAATTCCCAGTGCCCAGACTTATTCACAAAAATGACAGCTTGCTCAGCAGTGTGTTCAGCAAAGTCAGTGTTGATAATGGATCCATAGAAATGAATTGTGACGTTTTGAAGTGCCAGTATTTGCTGCTGAATTTCCACATCATCTAGTCACAGGTCGAGAAAAGAAAAATAAGGGAATTTTCTCCCATACAAAAACACACATAATGCTACTCATTGCAGTGTCTCTGTATAACATACATTACATCTGTTATTCTGCCATCTCACCAAGCTGCTGCCATGTTTCACTTCTTCTGGTTGTCACTTCATGGCTTTTATATAGCATTAACTAGAGAATTTTAACACTTATTGGGTAAGATTTTTTTTATCAAAACGACTCTGACTCTTGCCCTGACTGCTGCAGGCACTGTTTTGTTTTTGCTGTTTGTTTAGAGGGCTGGCACTAAGAAGAAAATGAAACTGTAGACTAGTTTTTCCTAATGGAGCAGAATACTGATGATATAACAAGTCCGCAGACTATTAGGTTTTGTGATATAAAAACAATTAAACCTAGATAAATCATTTGTGTCCTTCATGTGTAAAAGCACCTTTATTACGGGACTCTGTGTTTTAGGTAGGAGTAACACGACATTATGGTACATTGGCTTGGCAATATTTGCTGACTCTTCCTATTCCACTCAGTTCACCCATCACATCCTAATTGGGTTTAGGTCTGAAAGCATCAAACATTAATGTAGGCACAAATATTCACCATGACAACTGTGGTGAAGTTTTGGTGATTTGTTATTTTTTGTTCTGAAAGGTTCAATCTTGGTCTTCTCAGAGCATAACACATCTTCCCATGTGAATGTCTTCAGTAGTGGATTGTGGACTTGAAGTGAAAGAGTATACATTGGTTAGTAACAATGAGATTCAATTCATGCTTTGGATGCTCATCATGAATTTACAGTAGAATTCAACTGAATATCACAGGAACAGCTAAACATATACACTAAAGTTAATCATAGTTACCAGAGCAATTGTTCAACAGTTTAATAATAGGTGTACACACACATTATAGTCAGAATATGGTAGTTTTGTTTTATTACTTTTTTACATTTTGAGTGATGTTGTTTCTGGGAAGAGCAGCAGAAAAGGCTATTAAATGATGTATATCTTATCATCTTGGTTGGACTTTCTTTATATGACAAAAACCTATGGTTTTGTGGACTATATATCAACTGAAATGAGCACAAGTTAACAAAATAATTCAGGTTACATAATATGTAGACAAAATTTAATGCAAACTGAATGCAAACTTGATATAATGTGTTACTCCAGGCAACAAATTAAATGATAACTCCCTTAAAACATGTCACCATGCCATTTTTAATCAAACTATTGTTTAAAAACAAACAAAAGGAAATGTATTTAGATCAGGGCATCGTGATGAAACTAAGCCGATGTTTTAATGTTTGTGTCTTCATGAAAAGATCCATAAGTGAATTATAGAACTGTTATGTTATCACAGATAAATTTAAAAAAAATCCTTATAAAAGTGGATTTGGAATCTTTTTTGCCTTTAATTTGATTTTATCAATTTTTTTCATTCCAGCACTACTCAGTACTGGATTTACTTTCATTCTCAGGTTTTTTTCAAACCTGTGCTACATTTACAATAAACACTAAGGTTTTCTTGCTATGGTATATTTAGATGATGATTGATCTAAATATATCCCCAAACACCTCACAGTGGCTGATGTCACAAGCCATTAGCTCCTGGTAACACTCATTTCCACATGGCAGTAACTAACACTCATGAAAAGGCTTTTGTTGCAGTGATTGCTGTGCCCTTTACAAGCTTCTGCTCCATAACTCCCACTCCACTCACACACACTCCCTACCTTGTTCTGTGAAGGGAGATCAAGGAAGAGGTTACTGATTCATTATTTAAATTTGATGTAATTGAAGTGTTCAAGCCTTGTAATTAGTCAGCATTTAAGTTGTTGTGTCCATGAGAAACAGGTCACACTGCAGACATTCTGCTGTTATTGATGAAAAAACAGTTTCCAAGTGTAACACTTACACCCACAGAGTCTATACTCTGAGCCAAGTAGACAACTTTTAAATATATGTGTATATTGATAAACATGTATATCTACGTACAGTATATGCAAACCTTGGCTGAAGTTGCTGATTTCCTATTTGGGATAAAATAATCCACACCAGCATGTCTCTGTTGGTCTGTTTTCAGCTTCCTCTTCACTTATGACCATGTCTGTATTTTAACGCATCTCCAGTGCAGACCCTCGTTTCCCTCCTCCTCTGATTGAGATGTTTTAGACTGTGTTACTGAGGCTTTTTAGGTTTGGATTGTTCAGCATTTCCAACACTTTGCAGCTCTCTGCTCACTCTGCTGAGACCCCATGTGTTTAAGTGCACAAGCTGCGTTATTGTGAGTGATGCAACAGACCAAAACACCAGACCTAACATAAACACAGTTCGTGGCCCACTCTATTGCTGTTATATAACCTTTAACCCCACACTGCTCCTGGCAGCATGCAGACAGGTGTGAATGGAATGTGTTAGATAATTTGCTGTAAACAGATGTGCTGTATGGATGTTTGTCAAAGGGTCAATGGCAAGAAATGTAGTGTTAAGTCATGAAGACTAGAAAAGTGCAATATCAATACCAACCATTTGCCTTTTACAGCCTGAAGCCTTCACTCACACTGTATTTAAAACCTAACACATTTAGTTTTACCATATTATGGTCAGTATGTGTGGTTGCAGTTTATTTCATTTGTGAGGTTTATGTCAGATAAGATATCAAATGCAGTATGTGTAGAAAACATCTTTTGAGATTGGGAGTCAACAAATGACACAAATTACAAATGACTTGCATGCACATATACACATGCACTGTTCATCATAAACATGGATGAGTTACTACTTCAGTGTTCCGGCTATTTGGTGGCCACTGCAGTGACGGTTTTTACCTGAAAGGAAAGCAAAATGACCACAAAGAGAGGCAAAACAACGCCAAAGGGCTGTAACTAAAACATAAGCCCATGTTTGATGCTGGTGTGAGACAGTGGTAGTCAAATGCATTTTTGAAGTACTTTAAGACATAGATAAATAAAGGGATGGAGGTCAAAAGTTCTCCTTTTGTCCTTGTCTTCCCATCTAGCTCTATAATATAATTAACAGTCACAGTTTGTCACTGGGGAGTTCACAAAGTACTTATTTACTGCCACAGTTTGTGGATTAGTTTCCAGGGAAACAAAAGCTGCTGGAAGTCACAAGGCATACGCCGCCTGACACTTATGTTTGGTTCCTTCAGTGGAGGATAATGTTACAAAACAAGTTGAAGAGTGTTGTTGACAGAAGCCTGGTAGCTCTCAGGGACTCTGTGATTTCTGATGGTTTTGTTATAAATTCTAAAACTTTTTAAACCTAAATGCGACCAAGAAATGGAGATCTTAAAACAAACTGTGCGTTTTGCAAACTGCAGTAGAAAATCACAGTCCTTGCATTAATAACTTGGTAATTCCTTCATGAATTATTCACAAAAGCAGCTACACTATGTTTGCTTTATAGCAGTCTAGGCCACATTATTCCTGACCTAACCTTGAATTGTTGGCACATTATTGTCTTACCAGGTTGTTATGTTGGTACTTTTCATTTTTTATTCATTAGTGCTTCAGAAGAAAAGCACATTATGTCTGATATTCCACAGTGTAACACATCTTTTTGTGAGCTGTAAATGAAAATGCATCAATGTGTTAATGCCCTGTTCACCAAGGGCCTTTTTTTGTCATAGCAGGGAGTCTTTTTTAACAAAGGACAGTTTGGTGTTTTGTAATGTTATGAATTGCTTAAATTCCTGTGGGTAGAGTTGACACAGCAGAGCCTTTTTGCCCCCTGATGATAATGGTGATGCTAATGTCACTGGAGTGCAAGGTTGCAGTTTTGAATTCTGCCACAGGGGGCTAAATGAGCTGTCTAGTGAGTCTGTGGAGAAATGACAGAGCTGCGTGATTTTCATGTGTGGTGTAGACAAGAGCAGAATGACAATCTAAGTAGGAAATATATATTAAACAATGTCAATTATTAAGTTATATTCAGTTTTTAAAGCATTGCTTTCTTGGTATCATCTTGTGGGGGGAAATTTGTTAGGTTTTAGAACATCCATTGCAATTTAAAGCAAAACATGTATCCCACTGTGCATCTGGGCTATGAAACTCTTTAATAATTTAACTTATCTATTTTACTAGTAGTGGTAAAGATGACATTGGATTACAAGAACACATGTCTGTTCAAAATCTGCTAAATGCTTAAATGTAAATGTAAATGTAAAATGTCCAAAGCCAAAAAGCCCAAACTAAAACCTCAAACCTTCATTGTGTCCTTCAGGCTCACAAACACTCTCTGATAAATTGCAGCTTATTTTGAATCTGTCTCATGTGAGTCCCACTCAAACATGATTGGAGCTGAAAGTGCACTGGCATGTTTTAGTAGGTTGTGCACTGAAAATAGTTGGTCAAAAGATGAATATGGAGGGAAGTGTTTCAAATGAAATCTTGCGGCACATTACTTACTTCTCGAGGTGTTAAACAACTAAGGCCATTGCACCTTTTGTATAAGACTGCCCAATTTTTACATGAGCAACAGTAAATTAACAGTGATTAGCATTTGGTTGTATAACTTTTGCTGCATCCATGGAGCAGCCATGACACCGTGTGTTTGTGTTTGGGCTCTTCTTAACTCTCTGGGCTTTTCATGTCTTCTGCAGATGTTAATCTTCAACTTAGATAGATAGATGGATGGATGGATGGATGGATGGATGGATGGATGGATAGATATGAATATGAACCTCTGTGCATGTGCGAACTTTGCTTGTGCATTGTCTTTTGCATTATGCATACCTCTTAGAGATGCATCTTAGCTCCATCAGTTCAAAGAAGTTGTTCTAAAACGTTTGTTGCTCATCTTTCTTCAGTGTCCTCAGTCTGCTGAGCTGATTCATCACAGCTCACAGAGCTGTTGTTATCCTTGGTTGAACTGTCGGTTCAGTACAACAGTAGTAGTCAATTTGCTTCTGTCTGTTTTCCCAGTCTTGTTAAGGACACTTCAATTTGCTTTAGCGGCTTCGGCAATGTTTGCGCAATGACTCTGGTCGATCCCACTCCCGTTCTCATCTCCAGAATGGCTTGCTTTCCTCCTATAGACATTTTTCTGGTCTTATTCATTTATCCGTTAACAACAAATGCAATCTTCATGGGAAAAATCCAGGGTTAAAACCAAAAGTCTAATTACTTAATTAAGGTTTGAACAACGTACAATGTACAAAGAAACTGGCCTTGTCTTTCTTAAATGTTTTTGATGGGACTATACATTGTCCTGCTTTTTGAGCTCAGTTCACCAATTACTGTGGCTGAAAACTGTCACAGAGCAACTATGCGTTTCATTCCTTTTTCCTTTTTATTGAGAAAAACACTATGTGGGTTTTGTTTATTTTTAATGGGATTTTTTTTTTTTTAATTATAGTTTACTTTAGTCACGATAAGAATCATGATCACATTATCCACATTGACGGAGAATTGAACAACAGAGAAATGTCATGTCTTCAGACATAAACAACAAAAATATCTAAAATAAATGTTGGGCAACCACAAGTCTTCAAACCTGTATCTGCCTTTGATTCCCTCCACAAGCAGATTATGTTTATTTCTTGTTTTCCTGTTTGTCTTTTTGCTGGCTTTGATTTTGTTGGTGATCCAGATACGGTACACCTGTTCAACTGCTTGTTAATGCAAATATTTAATCAGCCAATCATATGGCAGTGACTCAATGTATTTAGGCATGTAGACAATAGACAACCTGCTGAAGTTCAAACGGAACATCAGAATGGATCACGCACAATTATCAGAGAAGATGCCTCGTTGATTGTTGATTGTTGACTTTTGCCGGTCAGGGGAGAATAGATTAAATCAAATTAAGTGTAATTGCAACTGCTCATACAACAGTGTCTTAGCAATAATAATAAAAGCAAACCAGCATGAGTAAATGTTTAAACATATGTAGAAAGTAGATGATGTGATGCTTTTTATTATTGTTCATCAGGAAACATCTCCACAGGAAAGCACAGCGATTAATAAACTGCTTGGTACCTGGTATCAAACATCTAGAAAGAAAAATGATCCTCCTTTTTTCATTGACTGCAGATTTTTATTTACCATGCACCATTGACTGTTAGCTGCTGGATCAGGGCAGATCAGGTCAACCTCTACCCCAGTGCACAATTTTGATTTTATGTGGATTTTGGTAAATGGCCTGTATTTATTTAGTGCCTTACAACCTTGACAACTGGATTTCGGCTGAGGCTGCAGATACACAGCTTTCTGGCAGCTTTTCTGCCAGATGGATGGTTTGGTGACACAGAGAGAGACTAAACTAAAACTCCAAATAATGACAATATAGGACAAAACCTCACAGTCCTTGGAGAAAATCCTGTATTTGACCAATTCAACCACCCATGTAATTTATTACTCTGCTACTCTTTCTAAGTATGTGTTAGTAAGCAGTAACATTTATTTATAAACACATTTTCTCATATAAAATCACAAAGAGTTCTACATTAAGATATTACCACAAATTAAAAACAATGATACATAAAATCAAGTGCAAGTATTAAAAGCAAATGATTGTAATGCTAATCATTAAATAAATATGACACAAATAGCCCAGTTGTATATTGTCAACCCCAACAAATCCCAGTTACCCAGTTTTGGACAGCAATTAAAAAAAAATACAGTGTGCAGTTTATCTTTTTAGGCATTTCTGGACATTTATATCACAATGAAGTACTAGTTCTGCCTCTTAAGTTTTATACTAGACATTGCACAAAGCTTGCACACAGTCCAAAAAACGTTTTTAACTATTTTAACATTAGATCAAACATCTGCTGTCCAGTTAGTTTAAAAAGGCCATGTCAGGCCTTGTATTGCATACTGTTGTTTAAAGTTTTCATGAGCTTTGGGATTGAACAAGGTACCATAGGAAAGATGGAGCTCACCAGACGCAACTACTGCCTCATACACAGTAACACACTCAGCTGATGTGGCACATCTCCGGGGACATTAGTGCTGTTATCTCCCTGGTGCTCTTGCTCTCCTGGATCAAACAGGTCTGCCTACACATGGCCACCTGTCGGAACACTCCTCTGATTAGATTACTCACAGTGGGATTACAGCAGTGTTTTTGTGTGTGCATATGTTTTGATGTGATTAATCTGAATTCTTGTCTATTAATAGATTGTGAAGTTAATTTAAGGAAGGTAGCACTGAGTGAAGTAAACACATATTATTACACTTAGTGCACTATGTACAGATTCATCTAGATTAGATCATGTTCAATCTTTGTACAAATGAAGTCACTGCATCTCATTTGTCAAAACAGTTGACAAAGTAAATGCGTAGCAATTGCTATTTCAAAGATAATGATTCGTTAAATATCATGTGATTACCATATATTTGGATATTCACCCATATGCATCGTGGCACTGGGGAATCCATTATGGACTCATTTCAGAAGACAGCAGGATTCAATTTCACGTGGTGAATATAATCTGTGTAATGAATAAGGTAAACGGAACAATGGGGCCATTTGGGAGCCAAAGTTGTATTTCAGACACTTCATGCATTTCAGTCCTAACAGCAAAACAATACAGTGGAATTGATATTCACCAATCAGAGTTAATGATTTATCTGGTATTTAAGTTAGATGTAAAAAAAATGTTTCTGTTTGGGGATGGGGGGGGGCTGCATGTAGTAACAAAATATGATTTTCACTATTTAAGCAATGACTTAGCTGTGAACAAGTATCACTAGGCTTTTCCCTCTAGTTTTTGTGTTAAACCGGTAATCCAAATCATTTTTTTTTTGGCATGGGGGGGGGGGGGGGGAGACTCGTTGAGTGGGAGTAATGTATTTTATAAGCCTATCAAGTACCTGCCTTGATGTTATCACAGTGGGGGTGACGTGCACATGCCCCACAGTGTTGTTCTGCATGTGTGAGATGTGTGCTTGTGTCAGTAAAATGGATGGATACATTTACAGCCGAGTCTCGACTCCCACCCCCCCACTGGTTCTTTCCTCCCTGAGGGATTTTTCTTCCCTTCATGTCCATAAATACATGTCCACACAGACAGCCTATTTGTCTGTTCTTGGGCCACATTTGACTGGCAAGCAGGGTAATAACCTTCTCGCTAGGACGGATTAGCAGCAGAATGCAAATCATAGCTATGTCACACCTGCATACATCATGTTTGCAGGTGCCAGGGGTTTTGTGCTAGGACAGAGATCAGAATTGGTCATGAAGCAGCTGACACCCCATATGGCAGAAATGTTTGATGAATGGATGGGAGATATTGATGAAGATGAATAGATGAAGGTATTTATAGCTGAAAAATTTGTGGCAGGTTTGAAGGATTTCCTCACACAGGTTGGAAGTGTTTTTCACAGACTGACTAATGCTGCATCCGGATGTCATTTCCTTGTCAATATGTGAAGTGGAAAAAAATGAAACCATCATTATGTCAGAGATACTGATTGTTTGCCTTTGTCATAATTGATCATTGGCCATGAGTAATTATATCCCTTGAACTGGACTAATGAGAAAGCCACAAGGTGTGAATAATGGATTCCACTCTTCCACAGCTCTATCTTGTTCACAGCTTCGTTATGCTAATCACTAGCCTGCTACCATTATTTATATGCACTCTGTGACATATGAGTCTATTAACCATTAACCATTAACCTAGATGTTGTTTGCCATAAAATGTGTTGAACTGAATTTTCACAACTTGTAAGGTAATGTATTTATTTACTGCATTACTGCGACTGTCCCACACACGACAATGACTCAGCACATCTGTTACAAGGACGGAGTCACCTTGTATTTTGCAGGTTGAATCACATACATTTTTTGGCTGCATTATTATTTTTAAATAGAGAAAATCAGGAAACTATGTTGTATACATACAGATTCTAAAATTGATTTCTGCCAAACAATCCTACACATGATTGTTGGGGTATTTTAGTAGAAATATGAAAGATAAAAGGAAACGGCCTCATAACATTATTTATTTGTGATAAATTCAAATTCTGAATATGTCTGTTAATCCCAAACATACATTAAAAAGGTCACTGCTTTCCACACTGCACCCCTTGAAGTATTATAAACTTGCAGTTACTCACTTGGCCTCATTCGTAAATCAACGTGCTGATAGTCAAGTCATATTTTAACACTCAAAATGCTTCTAATTAGCACTAATCACACACATTTAGATGATTAGGTTATTTTGAAAGCCACAGTCTCAGTTACCTTATATGTAACAGCTCTACATGAGACAACTAAAAGTTATGAATATTTCACATGTTTTTGTTCTTCACATGTTCACCACAAACTGGGCTTGAGCTAGTGTTTATACAGCATTCACAACTTAAGAGACCTTAAATAAGATATAATATATAATAGATATAATATAGGCATAATTAATTCATCCACTCTATCCTCTACATGAGGGTTGCTGGAGCCAATCCCAGCTGACACAGGGCGAAAGGTGGGGTACACGCTGGAGCCACCATTCACTCACACATTCACACCTGCGGTCAATTTAGAGTGTCCAATTAACCTGTGCAGGTTTTCAGACTGTGGGAGGAAACAGGAGAACCCAGAGAAAACCCTCATGCACACAGGGAGAACATGCAAACTCCATGCAGAAAGGTTTTTTTTGCAGCAAGGCAACGGTGCAAGCTACTAAATATACAGTATTTTTTTTGGCTTTAACTTGTCACTTTGATGTTAAAACCAATTGCACAGTATAATGTTGACAGAAAAATGACACCATCTGCACCCGTATTGGTCCATATGAGCTTTAGTTTCACTATTTTATTCTCTAGGCCCCCAGGCCTCAGTTTTGCGGAAAAATGTAGACTCGATTTATGGCACAAAGGAACTGCATTACCCAGTCCATGACCAAAACAATTAGAAGGATAGCTTTTGCCTGGTATCTCTCCCCAGTGATGGAATTGGCAGACGGTGAAATAGTTGAAGTAAGAAAAATATTTCAATCTTGTAAGAGAAATAGAATCTCATCAATGCAGGTGAAAAGCAAGTGAAATAGGAGAGTGATAAAGAGATAAAAACAAAGGGGAACCTCTGAGCTGTGAGACTTGAGAGGCTTCAAAATTGACATGCAGTTTTTTTTCCTTTTGTTTCGTAAAAAATTGTATTACTGGATATGTAACTCAATGTTTTAGCCACTGAATCAAATATTCCCCTGCTTATGTAACATCTTAAGTATATGTTCTACACTTTTCTCATCATCTGTAAAGTTTGTGACTAACAAAGAAGCAGTAAACCAGCTGGTTTAGCTAAAAATGCAGATTTTCTCCAGGGGCAGTTTTCAGCTGGAAAAAAAACCTGAAACAGGCATATATTATGCGATCCTTTTGTTAAATGGCTAAAATCTGTTTTACCTTGTGTCCCTGGCACTATATTCAGTGAAAGCGTGAAAGAGCGTTGTATGACTTAATTGCATTTTAAATGCGCATATAACAATAGGTGGATCACATGCTTTTCATATTTAATTGTTTTGTTTTTTGACTAGTGTAAAATCCCCTTATTAAATTCTTATATGACTTATATATTTAACTTAATAGCAGTAATTAATTCCTACCCACCATGTGAAGGCGTTAAGACACATCCAGCTGTGATGACCATGTTATGAATCATTTGCATTTAATTCTCTGGCTTTGTGGATTATTCATGCATGATGGCTAATGTGTGCTTTTATTAAAAAAAAATTCATTTTTTTAATTTGCCATTGTTTGGCTGTCCTCCTCACTGTGTTACCTTGTGATTTACAGTACAATCTGGTCTAAACAGGGGTGAGAGTGTGCGGGTAAGAAATCAGTTGGATTCAAAATGAACATCTTCACATTTTATTTAAATACAGGTTACATGGTCGAGGTTGTAATGCAGCCATGCCAACAATACTCACGCAAGCGTCTCCAAGAGAAACCAGATTTATCCTTTGGTAGATTGACACACAGCTGAGATCATACTTTAAGTGCATCCATAGACAGTTTCCTTTAGTGTTCTGTTGTCACTGTGCATCAAAAAAAATGCTGTTATTTAATACATACTGAAAATTATAAAGACAAAAAGATATATCATCCCATTGTGTTTTGAATTTACAAAGAGACTAACAATTGAGATGATGTGCTGTTACAGCATGTTTTATTGAAGTACTACCATTGCTTATGCATTATTCATTGTTCATCCAGTATATACCCCTTTCACCAAAAAGGTAGTCGGTGTCTTGATGCATCGCTTTGGGTTTTATTGTACCTAAATCTCCTCTTTGTCAGCAAAGCAAATCTTGAGTCGACTCGGTTGGGTATCACATGTTTATTTCCCTCTAGAGCTGTTGTTATTAATCATTATGGCTCAGTTTCAGAAATGATTTTTGATGTCATGCTGTTGTGAAAATGCACTTTTAGTCATCTCATCTACCTCCCACACAGCTGCTGGAGTTGTGGAAGTTGATGTCCTGACAGCACCTGAGCATAGCAAATCCTGGTCACCATGTGATATTTTAGTCTGCACATTATTCATGGTCAGGAATTGACAGGAGATTTTGTTTAGTCCAACAGTGAAGCAGTTCTTCAAGGGCTATTAGAACCTGCTTGAAGTGCATTTATAACACGCCAAATGATGAACAAGCTTTAATTCCACCTTGGATGAGAGAACGCATTTTTTTCTAATAACGTCTCTACATAGAGTATGATGAGGAAACAATGTTAGATTACTGAATACTGAATATCTGCACTATATAAATTACTCTTGGATTTTGGAGGCTACTAAAAAAAAAAATATAGAAAAAAATATTGTCATATCTTGATATCATATTATCAAGTTTTAACCAAAACATTTTAAATGAATGTAATTACCATGAGAAATATGATTTGTTACTTTTGGAAAATTGCATCATTTTCTGTGAAGGTTATGGTTATATTTATTATTTCACAATATTTATATAATATATAATGATTCAATTTAAAGTTGGTCTTATATATTAGCAAACTATCACTGAGTTTAAGCTTAAGCATGTCTTTATCTAAAACAGGCTTAAGCCTGGTGCAATAGACCTTTTTCACAGCAGATATTTGTTGACATGAAATAGGTCAAGCACCGTTTTTTTTCATGCTATTGTTCAAGTAGAAAGCTGGGTCACACTAAATACTTGACACTTTTCTTCAAAAACAAACCTTCCCATATTTTCTTGATGTGTTCCTTATGGTGACAGTAATGCTAAGGTGATAGAGAAATAATTATGCTGCATGGTCATTATAGCTTTGCTAAAACAACAAATGCAGTTTGGTGGCCTAAAGGATGTTGCACAGTATTGTAATATGAAGAACAAAAGCTGATCTTACCCTCTGTATTACAGGTTTGTATCCGACAATGGATGCCCAGACTCACAGTGCTGCTGTAACCCTGCTTTATAAACCCTGAACACACTCTTTAAAGGAAACAAGTTGCCTTGAAAGAGACATATACAGATTTGAAACTTCCCTAAATAGCATCAAATTACAAGTGTGAAGTGGAACATTTTTTGTGATGTTGCATAAGCTTAACAGCTCTAAATAATTTGTCTGTTTAGCCATTCTCACTGCATATGCTAATATCGATGCTCTGTGCGCACTACAGTTTTCCTTGTAGTCAGTTTTGTCACAGTGTAGATATTCATAAGAGACTCATATTCCAGCTTTAAACAATGGAACCCAAGCTTGTCTCCTACCCCCTTTTGCCTGCATGGCGAACAGAGTGCAGTGTGTCTGACTGTGCACATCAGTCCATGTGCATCCTTATTTCACGTCACACCAATTCATAAAGTACTTTAAACCCTCAGATTAATGTCATCATGGTGTGTATCATGTTTCTTTGCTGCAAAAAAAACCAAAACTCTTTTTTCCAGCTGTGCACAGTATTTATACATGCTGAGGACATCAAAGCTGCTGCTCAGTACTTAAACAAGGTCTTAATGATGCAGAACCTCATGTTTGAGGAACTGGTTAAGTTAAGTTAAGGGCTAAGGTTTGATTGTGGTGAGGTTGAGGTTAGGGATAGGCATTAACAAATGCTTTGTTTAGTGTTTAGTGAGTGTCCAAATGAATGGAAGTCAATGTAGTGCCCTAAGAAGAATACCTGCACAAACCTGTGTGTTTGTGCTTGAGAGTAAATGTTTGCATTTGGCGGTAGAGTTGTGCTTGTGTTGCAGTGGATGTTTTATACATGACATGTAGTTTACGGTCCCTGCTGTGTATGGAGCATGTGTGAATGAGCATTGTCTTCAGAAAACTTGATTCAACTGTATCTTTGATGACATGACAGCACATCTCAATCGCCCCCTAGTGGCTGGCTGCAATATCAGTCATAAATTCAACCTCCTCCATCATCACCAACACAATTCACGATTCAGACAAAAATTGTAAATCACTCAGTACATTAACATGAGATATATAAAAAAAAAACATTATTGTGTCAGTCTGACTTAAAGCAGCACTAAAAAAAATGCATGTAAACATGTGAGTACTTACATTTCCCAGTGTTGGACTAGCACACCCAGATAATGCAATTGGGACACTGATTTTATTCATTACAGTATAACCTTGTGTTGGATGATGTTTCAGGTAACAGGGTGATCCAGTCAATAGTGGTACTGAGTCACATTTTTGCTCCAAGGCCGCTGCATACATGCAGGAGACGAAACAGAAATCCATTAAGTACTTGATATAGTCGAGTCCGTACCGTACTGCAGCTTTGAAACCTCCTTTACTCATATAGCCACTGACCCAGATGGCGAGCAGGTTGTGGAGAGAATGCAGTTATTTTGTGTTAATATCAGCAGCACTGCACACTTCCTACTGTTTATATGGAAAAAACACTTTAGGTGAGTAGTTTGAAATGTGGAAATATGTGCCAAATGCAGCTATACATACACTGTAGTCCAGTAACAGAGGGATAGAGGAAGAGAAGAACATAACTGAAGGCAAGCGTGCAGAGAGCAGTCTGGGTTTTGTGCAAGAACAACCTCTGCATGTGCAATGAGATCCAGGCAAGAGGCGGAGAATAGTGGAGGAGGAGGACACTGTAGCGCGAGTACAGCAGCCTTCTCAGCACTGATATGTTAACACACCACGTTCTCTGTGTGTCGGTGTTTGCACATACAGTATACTGTGTGTATGTGTGTGTGTGTTTGTGCATGTGTTATCTGGTAGATGTAAGGGTATGATTGGCGTGTGCATGAGGGAGGATTGGACTGAAAGATACTGATTGGTTGTGCTCACTTGTAGGGTGTGGCTTGAATATGAATGACTGCTCCTGCCTTTTGCACTACCAGGTTTAGGGGACAGTTACCGAGGAGGGATGGGGTGTTTGAGAATGTGTGTGTGAAGGGGAAAGCGTCAGAGCTCATGAGAGAAGAGAGGAAAGAAAAGGGGAGGGGAGAAACAGAGAGGGAAAAGAGAACAGGATCATGTGAAGAGAAAGAGGGAGGGAGCTTCAGGCAGCAAGGCTGGACGAGCGCTCAAACACTGCAGTCTCTCTTTAGCTTCTCCTCTCTCTGCTTGTCTCTCTTTCTCACTTCTTCTTCTTCTTCCTGTGCTTCTTGGCCATGACCCCGGTGGACACATTGATTTCCTTGCCTACCTAGAGAAGAGGAGATAAATGGTGTAGCGGAGGAGGGAGAGACGAGAAGAGGGGACCCTGCACACTTTGCCTCACTGATGAGAGTCTGGAAATGAATTAACCGCCGACAGCACAGAGGGGAAGCGCAGAGAGTGGCTCAGAGTCAGGTGCAGGAAGAAAATAAGAGCGGGTTGAAGAGGGGGATTTGCGGGATGTAGAGAGAGTAATCTCTTGTCACTTTTTAGACACAAACAGGACAAGTTAGAGCAGAGGCAGGATATTTTGCAATTAGGGAAATTAATTCAAGAAGCTAAAGGAAGGTCCACTCACACACATTATTCATCTTTTCGTGTTTCTTTTCACTCTTCCTGTCCACTTCATAACACCATCCTTCCATCACATTCTTTTTTGTTATTGAGCTGCTTTTTTTTTATTTTTTTTGCATGTCAACAAAAGCACATCAACAGCCACAGCTATACACATGTTCAGCGTGTGTGTTGTTTGATCCGTTACTGAGTAAAACAAGTTGATTGGCCAGAGCAGGGTGCTGTTACCCCCCAGTGCAGAGTTCTTACTCAGGATTTGATCACAAGACCAGGTAGGATGTTTCTGGATCATTTTGCTGACCCAAAGCAGCTGGAGCGGTCGAGTTGAAGCCCTCCAGTCGGTTACCTTGTTGAACTTTAACAAGATGAAACTGCCAACCAGCTTATCTTTAAAGAGCATGGCACCTGTGTTTGAGGGATTACAGAGGGGGAAACATTTATGTGCAGATGTGTATGTGTGTGTTGGGATTATGTCCTAAATACACAGCATTATACAGGTGTTGCAGCATGATTATGCAAGGTCTCCTGCTGAATATAGTGACACTATAGGATTAAAGTGAAGGGGATGGTAACATTATCTTTGACTGATTAACTCAGAGCAAATGTGATCACGCTTGAGATTGTATTAAATCAGCAGTTCTGGGATTTGACAAGGGTCATAATTATTTTTGAGCTAAACTTGGAAAACGCAGGAACATCACTGAACTCATCTCTCAGTCCTCGGTGGAGTAATTTCTGTCCTTCACTGTGGACTTTGCCCCGACCTGAAATACTCAGAGTGACTATTAAAGCTCTTCCAACTTCCATAATGAGACGCTCGAGCACAGATGAGACTCCGTACCGGCGTAGTCCGTCCTTGGACAGTAAACCCGACTCGCCACCATTCACGTCTGGGTTTCATCGCTTCAGTGGAGAGTTTGAATATAAGCGGCCGCCGTTTGCGTTTGGTTTCCACACAACAAAGGGGCCGCAATCATCCAAGGGGCGCTATGCCCAGGGGAAGAAGTATGTGGTGTTTTACCTGGACCTCTCCTTCATATTCCTCCTAGAACTGCGGCGTTGCAGGATGGCTGAGGGTTGCATGATGGCCCTGCGATATGGAATGGTCTTCTTCAATCTTCTATTCTGGGTGAGTGCATCAAACATTAGTTTCATCTCTCAGTGTGTGTGAATAGATGTTTTGCTCTCTTGACTTTCACATTTTTTTCTATCGCTGTTATTTTCTTGTCTTGTTTGGAGGGAACTCGGATGTTTGTGCATGTAACCAGAGTGATGATGTGAGAGGAGTAAGGAGGGGGTGTGTGAGAAAGACACCAATCATGCATTTAGATCATGTGTACAAAGCTCACTGTGTGGGTGATTCAAGCTTTCTCTATTCCCTATACAGTACTCCAAGTGTGGGTGTACATCGCATTGTTTGCTGTGTTAAGCTTTGGCATATTTAGAGCTGGCATTGTGAGTTTACTAGTTAATCACAATGTTACCAGCACAGCACTGGTTTGCAGCAGCCACCAAGGCATTTGCTGTCAATCTGCTCTATCTGGCTAATCATATAGGTTTGCTGTTGGGTGCTAGACCTCTGGTTTTGTCTGTCGGCCTGTTTCTGTCAGTCCCACTCTAATAGCCCCACAACAGATTTTCCTTTGCACTGCAAAGCCTATCGGGCTCCCCAGTGCTCCTCATTCAAGGATCTCGATCTAGTGCCAAAGAATCCCTTTGTGAATCCCTTGCAACATTTCGCAGAATTTTGAAGTGATGCTGGCCTCTGCTGCTACCTTTCCAGTATTAGTTTCATTTTTCATACATCCGTTCTTACACGCCTGAGACAGGTCCTTCTATGCTGAAATGCGATCTTGTTACCAAGACGCAATCTCCCTCGAGGAATGAGTGACCTCTTCACCTCCACATTTTGTCAGCTATAAACTGCTGACTGGAGGGGGCAAAGCAGTTTTTATTAGTGACTTACATTGGTGTGTGCGTGCGTGCGTGCTTGTGTGCGTGTCGCCCCTGGGATACATATTGGCCACTTGACCACAACAGGATGTAGCTCTCTTCTTCTGAGAAGCCAATCATGTTATGAACCTCCAGGTAAGAACAGAGGAGCTCTTCAAGTATAAAGCTTGTCATTGAAAATAATGCATTTGAGTTTAAGTGGTAGCTGCTGGCAGACACCAATGTTGACACCATTTCACCAGCAATGTACAAACTGTTACATGACAATTACTTCATTCTGGTCCAGCTTTTTTCCATTTCATTTTAAAGGTGTCATGTGGAAAATTAGTGACATTTAATGACGAGGCAGCAGACTGCAACATAGGGAGGGCTACTCCAATCACTTTCCCAAGTGCATCGGGAAACTATGGTGGGCTTTGCATACCAGAACAACTCTTTCACGACTCTCCTCTGTAATGTACATTAGGAGACAGATGACTCAGAAGCAGGCAAGACAAAGGCTTTAGTCCAGTTCAAAATTCAAATGCTTAAATCCCGAGGGTAGACAAGGTCATAAACAGTAAGACGGTCAAAAACCAGGCAAACAAGGCAGACAAGGACAAGAACAAAAAAGTACAAATCAGGTCGAAGATTAAGAACACGAGAGAGAGAGAGCTATGCACATTAGGGAAACAAAGACAATATGGGGAAGACATGTGCTGAATGCTGGACTATATATACACAGGTTGACCAGGTGAAAACAACAGGGACAGGAAGTGGGCATGGTCAGGTAAATGGTGGGAAAATAAAACAAAGGCCAGGTACAGGAAGTGGAAATCAGCACCAGGGCCAAGTACCAAAATAAAACAGACACTAAAAAAACAACAACCCACACATGATTAAGACAGAACCCTGACATCTTCACTCTATCACTGTCTTTGACATTTCTCCTTATTCTTCCTGTTGGTGTTTGCATTGGGTTTAATGTGGGCAGAGCTTATCTTTGGTGTATAAGCATGGTTTGAAGAAATGGCAGCCTCCATAAAGCAAAGTTCTTCCTTACATATAAAAGTCTTCTTCCTAGGCCACATAAACCAAACAGTTTTTATTTTATAGCTATTAACTACCTACACAAACATGCTTAAGGGCAGTAAATTCAATGTCGTCCAACAAACCCTCTTAAATGTTAAATAGTGGACCTTTAAGAAGTTGACTTCCTATGTCACTACATACAAGATGTGAGACCAGTTAAGACACCATATTGAAGCAGAAAAAAAAAAACCAACAACAAATAAATCAACCACAGGTTTCTGGGCTTGCAGCAGTGAGTCGCTGTCCTAATCCCAATTCCACTTTCTCGATATTGAGATCACACATACTTTCTGAGGAGGGAAGTCAGTCCAAAAACTTAGCGGTGCCTTGAATAAAGTAATGCAAATAGCATCATCTACATCATGCAGGAAAAGAGCACTGTGAGCTTAATGGATCCCATGTTAAACAGTCAGTCCTGTTTGAAATTGACAGAACATTTTGTACACACATCTTGAAGTGGAATATTTTGCAGTCAGAGTTGATGTGATTATATATTGCACATGCATTAAAACAGCCAGGCAGCACCAGACTCCTGATTTCTGCACATATTGGTCGGTCAGAGAATTGCTGATTTACCAAAATAAGAAAGTGGAGTGGTTGGTGCAGATTTTTCTATTAACTCAGTCAGCTCCATTAAGAACACAGCATGAGACTGCAAGCAATTGTTATGTTTTTTTCATTGATCCAACATCAAGAAATTATAACAGTTCTTATGATTTCAAAATACTGGTCAATAAGGAGAAAATATGAATTTTCTTTATTGGTTCCATGAGTTATTTACACCCCCTTAAACTAGCATGAAATGAAGACCTAACCCTTTTACAAGATATGGAGAATAATTTGAGTCAGTTCAAAAATCTTTATTTGCCTCCAGAGGGCAATTCAAGTGCTCATGCAGCAGACCAGTCATAAAAACAAACTTTAGAAAGTTATATGAAACAGTAGGCTGGATTTAAGCTGTTTTACAATATCTCAAAATGTATTTTTTAGTAAAGACCTGTCTAATTAATCCATAATAAAAATGGTAATTGCACGTAATTGAATTTGTGTATTGTGAAATGAAGAGGCATAGTTCTTTTACAAGTCAAAGTACTAAAAATACCTCATTCTGATGGCATCAGTCCAACAACCCTCAGTGAAATTGTTCCTCATCTCAAATACTTAATCATCTTTTCTGGTTCCCTCAGATTTCTTAAGGAAGATTTTTAGTTACCTGGCAACAGATGCTTTGCTGATAGTCAATAGTCAATTACTTTCACAAGCGTTCCCTTAAGCCATGGGAACTCCATTAAACCACCATTTAAAAGACCAAATCTTAAGTTGCACTTAATGATGGCTCATATGAAACCTGCCATTAAATATTCACATCACAATTCACCATCTTTCTGACAGAAAGATGTAAAGTCCTTATTTAGATGCCACCAAAGTAATGAGACTGCTCTTATCAAGGTCTTGAATCACATTAAATTCAGCATCAACTCTGGATAAGTCACTGTCCTCATACTAAAGCTCACTCCTGCCTTTGTCTCTGTCGATCACAACATATTAATAGATAAACTAGAGCAATGTGTTGTTGTTTCATAGGCTGGTTTCACGCTTCATTCATATGTTACTGGTATCTGCAGCACGCGAGCTGCGCACATCTCGCCACAAAACATTTATTAATATTTGTTCACAGTTTCTGCATCTTTATCTGACGCATATGTCACAAACACAACATGTCCTATTCCTGTTTGTAAGTAAAAGCGCTCTCTGGTTTCACTTTCCTGATTCCATTCATTTGCAACAGTGTATTTATTTAAGCGTTATTATGAAATGTAAGCAGCACAAACAGATGCACAGTTTCTTACTGGAGAGCCCTGCTATTTCATTGAGTACAGAGGAGTATTTTGAGTGTATAAAAGTCTGTTTTATGATTTTCATAGGCAAACTCTTTATAGAACATAGCAGAACAGATGCTCCACAGCAAGTGAGCAGGAGATGCACACTCAATGTGAACGATGCAGCAGATCAGTGTACATGCATCCAGTGCGAAAAAAGCTGTAGCATTGTTAAAGTCATATTCCATGATAGCAACTTTTGTATGTTTGCAGATGACACTCAATCATACAGTATATAGTTGTGTTAGAAAACAACTATTGGCCACTACATTTCTTGCTAAAATTATCTAAAACAATTTTCCTCCAGTTAGGGGGGACAAAATGACAATACATCATTTTATGCTAAGAAAGGCTCAAAATCAGTGCTGCAGAATTTCAGCATTCACTCATCAAGAAATTCCTTTACTACACCAAGAAAAAAAAAATCCCTTTACTACCTCATTAATATTGCAATGATCCGAGAATGAACACCTTTATGCCAACCTCTTTTTTTCTTTTTTTACAACCACCTTTAGTTATTTATTTCTGTAATTAAATAAGTTTGTGTAATATTCTTTATTGTGTGTACATGGGTTGTCTGTATTGCTTATGCTTGTGCTGTAAAGCACTTTGGGTTGCCACTAGACAAATACATTTGCCTTGCTTTGCCCTGCCTTCATAAATCTCAATCAAAGAAGTGGGTGCACCTGAGCCTCATTTCAACTCACACAGTATTCCTTTAATGGATGTAGAAATGCCCTTTTCATGTCAATACTCATTCTTGCCTCACCACTCGTTAGACCTGTCAGTGCAAAGAGCAACAGAAGAAGTGTGGTTTCAGTAACTACTTCTTCTCCAGCAGCACAGGAATTGCTGTCATTACACACAACCATTAAGGGCCTTGGATATTTGTCACCCCCATTCTACTAATTCACCACATGCACTGTACCTGTAAACCATCATCACAACAGTATCACTGCCAACATTAATAAAGGTCAGAAAGACGTCCAAAATGAAACACATAAAAAAATAAAAAAATAAAACATTCAAAAAAAAGCTTGTTACAAAGAATTGTAAATAAAAATCTACCACTTGAAAATGCAATAGACAAGTGAAGTTACTATGTGGTACTACTGTTATTAGTGCCTATAGTGTTTGACACAGGACACATACAAAAGACAAGTTAATCATTTTACAGTGAACAATTAATATTATTATTGTATTCTATTGTACACTATTTTTTTCTCACAAACAATTACTGTATGTATGTATATTATTTCCTTTTATTTTATTCAATTCATTCAGTTTATAATGGAGACATAACAGCAGATAGCAGGTATAAATTCTTTATTATGTGTTAAGAAGAGTGAACTGGGTTGCTGTCATGATGCATTATGCATCCTTCCAATATAAACGGCTTATCCTTTTAGGGTCACCAGGTTAGCTGTCATTGGACGAGAGGAGGGTATTATGCTCTGGACCGGTCGGCAGCCTATTACATAGTGACACACGATCATTCACGCCAGTGGTTAACTTAACCAAACTACAATCTACAATTCTTTGAACTGTGAGGTAGTTTGGGTTATAAGGAACAACCATGCAGCCTGTGTTGCTTTTGCAAAATGAAAGAAACTGTGCAGTGCAGTATAGTTTATTTAAGTTAGTTAATCTATCCTTTATTTTTTCATAGAAATAATGCCAACTGAATGTACATTTTTGGACACTCTCATGTCTTGGAGTTACCTCCATAGGCGGATAAATACCCAGCTTAGGTTCACTCCTGCTTCACTCTCTTCTAACAGGTTTATTTTCAGTGGTTCTTTCAGTTATTTCACCAAGGTTACCAATATCAAAATCAAAAGTACTCAGAATTTAATGGCAGACATAACTGTATTGTAAAATCAGAGGTTATACAGGGCAAATGTAAACTCTGATAGAGTTATTACTTTATCATTGCTATTAAAATCATTACATTAGGAAATCAACATTTACCTTAGAAAGGTATGACAACAAAATTGTTTTCTAAAACCACTTAAGTCGCAGCGTTAACCCACTGAAAGAGCAGCATCAATTATTAAAAAACAAATTAAAAGCAAAATATGTCTGTGTGCCAAGCTCAGTAAATGTTAAACAGTCATGTTGCAGATGAGCATCGGTGGCTGGATTAGAAAGTGACAAATTGCACAAACACAGAAAAGCAGGCGTTAATTTCCATGTCACTTTAGATTAAACTAGACAGCATCAAATTAATACTGATGCAGGGACAGTCTGACGCATGAAATAACTTCTGCAAATATACAGCTCAAGTTGAAATTCATGTGAGTGCAACCTTATTTAATTATGCAAAACTTTCTGTGCAGTTTTCAGGTTACACTGTAAACGTTATTTTTTTTAATTCTCTCTGCTGCCATAACTGCCATAATTTCCCCAGAATGGGTCTAATACAGGATTATATTATCTATTGTATTTTAATGGAATACTTCTATGTCTATGGAGTTTGTCTTGATTTGATACTTAACACGTGCCACTCGATGGAGTAACTGTATCTGCTACCTACACTATAGGTAACCATGTTACATGGTTTGTTGCGGTTTAGTTTCACCAATTAATCTTTTTGCTCGCTGACGTACAAAGCATCACATAAGTGATTCATTTCAAATCCTCTTTCTGATTGGAGGTATTTGCTTCACTGGACAACAAAACATTTTTAGGAATATCTGAATTACTTTTTTATATTATAATACAGGTTTCAGGCATTTCAGAAGCATATGCACTTTTGTTTCCAATCAGCATGCAGATTCATAGCACAGAAACAAAAAGTGTCAGGATTTTCTGGGGCAAGCTGTCTGCTTATGTTGTCAACAGCTAATTTGCACTCAAGTAAACTGCAAGAGTTCATGGAGTCAAACAGGTTTATGTATGAGGTGAGGAGCAGCTGGTCTGCTGGAGCTTATTTGAGGGACAGCTCAGGTTGAACTGTTTGGAAATAAAGTAAGAGAGGCAAGGTTGAGATGGTTTGGTCACATGCAGAGCAGGGATAGTGATGATATTGGACAAAAGATGTTGCCTGACAGGAGAAAAAGAGGAAGACCACAGAGACATGAGGACAGTTGGTATAACAGAGGAGGACAGGGCAAGATGGAAAGTTGAATGTCCAGCTCTTAAAAATGACTCAGGAAAAGTGGAGGAGATGAAAACTTTCTCAAATACATTTTTGTGATACATTTTTATTAGATACATATTCTACTCATGACATTTCTTTCTTTCAAATACTTTTACATTTCATTTTATATCCCTAAGTGTATACTCCCTGCTGCAGACATATATCACCATCCCATAGTGAGTGCTGGCTTGCAGAATTGATAATGCAGACAGTGCTTCTGGAAAGAGACAGGTAAGGTAGAGAAAAATGAAAAGTAGATTTTACATCAGCGACCCTGTGGGTTAAAAAGTACGAGTAAAACTTCAGTTACTTCTTAAACTTAAACTTCTTGAATTATGAAATTTACAGAAAGAGCCCTGCAGTATATACTATACACTAGATGCTAATGGATATAAAATCTTATAGTTCATCGTTTTTATTCATCCTCCTTTGTGAACCCAAATGTGTAGCAAAGACATTACTGAGTCTGTACTGTGATTTCATTCGTTCGTGTCTTTAAAAAGTGGATCAACTAAAAGATTGTCATGGAAACTAGTCTGTTTTCAAAGTGCCGCATGACAGAAGCACAAGGTCTGTATTTCTTTGTGAATTGCTCCTCTCTCTGCCTCTGCATGTGCGCGCGCTTCATATAACACACTTTGGTACAAATTAAGTCCAAACGTCTCACACTGATTGGATTTCAGTGAGTCTTCGCTCAAATGAGGCCCTAAGCAGTTACTCTTATGTTTATTCCCATTACTATGGGTGTAAAAGGCTCAATGCTTTAACCTCATACATTAACGTATGTTTGTGTAAGAGCCGTGTTGGTAAGTAGTGTTACTTCCTCCCTGACAAGGTGTCAAAATAAAAAAGGGAGAGATGGATTTATGCACTCGGGGACAAATGCTGATTATCCTCTAAATGTAGCAGTAACTACTTTACCGTAAAATTGCAACAGTGGGCAACTCAAAAATATGCAATACAACACTAATCTTTTGAAATGGAAACCACCACAGAGCAGGAAACGGCCCCCACAGCTATAAAAGACTAAAATAACACTGTCATACACAGACACTTTTTAATTAATCTTCTAAGCACAAACATGGCTTTTCCACACCATGGGTGTGTGTGTCTTTGATAACATGCAGCAATGGGTGAGATGGGGGCAGAGAAAACATGGGAAGAGAACAGGCAAAAGGAAGAGAGTGAAGATGTGTACTCTGAAGTTGTGTTTACTTGTCATTATAATGTAGGTCAGAGCCCAGTGGAGGATCCGTAGATTGTCACAGTTGTGGATGGGTTGCGTCTATCTCCACAGATTTTGTCGGATCAATAGAAATTGCCTTCTACAGATTTGAGAACTGTCAGCCACGCCCCTCAGCCCCAGCTGCCACACAGCCCATTGATTTGCAGCAGGACCGGGGGGACGTGCACAGCATGAGCGGTCCAGTTAATAGGCCTGCCGTTTACATTTGCTGAGTTTGGCATATTTGCGCACAGACCTCACAGGCGTCAATGTCACATCTTGGACTTGGTCGGAAGGAACCTTCCTGAAATGATTAAAAAAAAGCAGGGACAGAGGATTATTTCATTTGTTCAACATTGAAGTTGAACATGAACATGATGATGAGTCGAAACAAGCTCTGACAGACTTGTTATGTCAGTGCATAAAAGGTAGTGCTGTCTTAGAGACAGTCTATGCTGAATACATTCACAATTAAATTGCGGAACCCAAAGTTTATTTTCTGACTGATTTTGTGGGACATAGCCTTTGATACATGTCTCCAGGGTTTTTATTGGCTCAGAAAGAGACTTAGGTGGTGGCTCAGTGAAGCTGCTCTGCTGTTATCATCGCTGCCAGTTTCATACTCAAAACCCCTTTGATTCCAGTTTCCAGCTTTCATTGACACCAAATTGTTTACTCTGACCTACTTGAACTGCTTTGTGACTTTTTGAAACCATGTTTTCATGGTTATGAAAACTTTAATTTGTCAGTATACAGCTGTGGCTTGATTAATTCTCAGTATGTTTCTGTTTCTTTTTGTCTTAGTAATTTTTTTATTAGCACAACATAGGTTGAATTCTTTCAGTGGATTTGTATTTGAACTCAATGCAGTCAGAATCAGGCAGCATCTGCCCGTTATTGTCATTGTGATGTGTAAAAACATTTTGTTCAATTCATGAACCGAAATTTCACCTTTGATCTTTTGTGTCTATTGTTTACGAGAGCGTTAAAGAAAGAAATCGGGTAAGACCATGAACAGTTAACAGTACATGATGAGCACTATTATAGTCATTTAAACGTTTTGGAGGTTTGCTCTTTTCATCCAAGGTTGGTTTTCTGTGATATTCATAAAAAGTAAAAGACTAACTGAACCCAAAATAAACAGAAGTCCAATTTTCTTCATTGAAAAAGATAATAAAGTATTTATTTATAAAAGAAAAAAAATCAAGCCATGAAGGGTCTAAGAAAAAGAGCAGAGGCCGGCCGGTTGCTGGCAGAGCTCTGAGTCTGGAGACGCGCGTGGTGACAAGACACACTGGCAAGGAGTGTATGGTAAACTGGAGTATATGAAGCAGCAGGTGATGGGATGATGGGTTGCAGGCGTGCATATACACTTGTGGCCAGTTTATGTTCCAGGAAAATGTAGAAACAAACAGACCAATCTTCTGAGGAAATCAGAGATTAGGGAAGTAATTATGGAAATGGAGGAATGACAAACAACAATTGGGACAGTCATAACGTGAATAGTCATGGTAACCGTTAACCATTCACTGGTTGTGGTTCAGCAGCAGGAAAGATCTATCTATCTATGTATCTATCTATCTATCTATCTATCTATCTATCTATCTATCTATCTATCTATCTATCTATCTATCTATCTATCTATCCATTCCAGGAACGTCTGTCTATGTGTGTGTGTCTGTGTGTGTATCTCTCAAAACGATGATCCGACTGATTTCAAACTTCACAGGTGTCTTGCTACAGGCACAGGTTTGACATG
This sequence comes from Solea solea, assembly GCF_958295425.1. Taxonomy (NCBI): domain Eukaryota; kingdom Metazoa; phylum Chordata; class Actinopteri; order Pleuronectiformes; family Soleidae; genus Solea; species Solea solea. The sequence goes on along the minus strand of NC_081138.1, from coordinate 12,119,570 downwards.
GTTTGGATAAGTAATGCCAAAGATATCAGTAAAAGAAGCACACTTTGGCTTTCGCTGCTCCACTGCAGCCACTCCTCCTCTCACTCACACAGCACTGAGAGTGAGACAAGGCGCAGTGAAGCTGAGACAGACAACAAACGCAGTGCCCCCAACCACAGACTGTTCACCTCACTCCCCTCTGAGAGGCATTCCAGGTCTCTCCACACCCGAACCAGCAGGTTCAGAGGAAGCTTCTTTCCTGCAGCTGTCACCCTACTGAACCCTAGCCCCATCATCCCAGTGACAACCAACCAACTGCCAGTATGTCAGTATCAGTATTTGCTTTCTACCACACACAAATAAAAACACCAATAAAAACACACCAAACCAACAATTACTAAAAACACACAAAAACTGATTTTGCACTGGCACTGCACTAGTTTGTTTAAATGTCGGGATTCTCAATCGTCCACTTCAGGGGAGAAGTTGGTTTTCACTGTTAAGAACGTGAGAGGAGTTGGAGGAGATGGAGTTGACTAAGCTGAACATGCTTTTTCTGTGTGCCTCATGAAATGTGCTTAAAACTGATTGACGGATGATCTTTGCACACACTCAAAACAGAGCAATAATCCTGTTTATGGCTCTAAAAGAAGTCTATGCAGGAAATAGACACGCTGCTGGGTTTTCTAACAAATAAAGTCCATGTGAGGTGTCCATGCGTCCATCATGACTATGTATTTGTTTGATCTGTTTATCAGGAGGATGGCCCAAAACCATTTCTTCAGTCTTGTGTTAATTGTTAGAGCATTTATGTCACACCACTCAACCGGTCCACATTCTGCTGGTACAGACTGGGGTTACTGGAATTAACAGGACTTGAATGATCAGAATATTTCAATAGATACTGGTTGGGTACACTGGTGGCGCAGTATAAAAAGTGAACAATACAGGTTCTGAGATACAGCCTTGAGATGCACCATCATTATTTCTGACCGGGGAGGAACGTGATTCATTAACTTTTACAGCTGTATTCTGTTGGTGAAGGATGAGATGAACCTGTAACTGAAGCATTTTGGATAGGAGCAGTTCTGGTTGTATGGTATTGAATGCAGATGAAAAATCAAGGGAAAGAGCCGTGGCATATGTGTTGGGCGTATCAATGTGTTTGGAGACTGCGTCTTCTGTGCTGTGTCCTTGCCTGTATGCAAATTGAAAGGAATCCTGGGAATTACCTATTTCTGAGGTGAGGTGTTGGACCATAATCTTATCAAGTGATTTCATAAGAGATGTTAGTGTTAGTTAGTGCTAAATCATTGTGTTCTTTAGGGCATTGTTTTTTAGTGAGACGTTGAATGTGAGAGGTTTTTCAGATGAGTGGTATAGTGTGAGTGTCGACAGAAAATTGGTTGCCAGACTGGAGCCAACTCTTTAGTAAAAACTCTTTAAACCAAACCACTACTTGCTGTAATGAATGGGTTGGCAGGATCCAACGAGGAGACTGAGGAGTTGAAGCAGTTTAAAGAAAAGTAATTTATTTTCAAAAGGTAACAAAATAAATACTTCAGAAGAACAGTAACGGTGGCTGGTCGGTGAGGATTGGATCAACGGCTCTGAGAGTGAGAGGTAAGTCGTTCTTGGCAGAGATAATTCCTGATGATGATTTCCTTGTGAGTGGGAGCGTTTACTGACCGTGAGAGGCGCGAAAGTCAACATGAATTATTTGTCATTGAAAGCGTTGTGAACCAGTGATGACGACTTTCTTTCTCCTTGAGAACGAGAGGGGTTGGCGAAAACACAGTGAAGAATCAACTTCTCTCTTCCTGGGAACGAAAGCAGCAAACATGACCAAACAACTTGAGAATAAAACAAGAGAGCCGCCGTGGTACCACAGGTCTGGCAACTAGTCGATCGAGGAGCAGGAGATCACACCCACCCGGCCACAGGGACAGACAAGCAAAGAGAAAACACAGAAACACAAAAACACAAAAAATAACAGACCCTAACACTACTGGCTTCAGGACCCAAACCTTTCCTGGGATTGATGTGCAGGAAAACCTACCTTACTTCATCCACAGTGATGGTTATCTTATCTTCAAGAAGATCATAGGGTCATATGTTTCACAGGGTCAAGTCAGAAAATTAGCAACTAACCTCAAGGAGCGAGAAAAGTGTAGGAACATAGTAACAACAAGCTCATATCGCATCTTTATATTGCGATATGATATATATACTGCATGTTACCTGGAAATAAACTGGCTAACATAAACACAGTGTCGGGCTTTGCAGACAGGCTAACTAGTATTTAACACGATGGACCAAGTAGACGACATGCACGTTAATCCTTATTTATGGAGGAACTGTTTTGTTGCCTTCAGACAACCAGCTCTTACAGTCTATATGCTGTAAGCTAAGATAGCAGCTGCTGGGTGTCAACATTATTTACCATAAAGAAATGGATGTGGTTTAAATCTATAACTCTGCCAGAAAGCAAATTAAGCCTAATGTTGAATTACTCGCATTGTACAGCTAAACCTAATGTGAAAACAATATTTATATTATCCATTTTTTATTGTAACTCAACCATGCATTAGCTACTTACTTTTGAAGAATTAGCCAACAGACTGAGTGGAAGTATTTAATGGAGGGATTCTTTCACTGTTTTGTCAGCATTGTGACGGTGCGTTATTTCCATCAGTCTGGCAAAAGCTGATGCATGAGCTGATAATTTAGGAAGTACTTTCTCCCCTTCAAAGGGTGTCTTCAGTGAGGTGAGATTAAAAGCTATCGAGTAATGACAGTTGACATATGAGTCAGGAACTTTTTAAAATATTCATAAAGGACACTTGAGAACTGGATATATCAAAGAGTGTGCAGTACAGTGTAAAAACGATATGTATGGGCGACCGTCTTGTACTGTAAATGCGCAAAGGCAGTTCTCAGCAGTAACTGTGTCTGTGTCCTCGTTTTTAAATGACTATGATTAAGATTTCTCATGATGTGTTATATGGGTGCAGCAAACACGTCGTGGTGGGGAAAACAGTGATGTGAAAAATAATCAATTTGAGTGAGATTTACCCAGAGTCAAGTGGTTTCCCATCAGTATAATCCCTCCATTTCCACTTTGTTTTACTCTGCTGACCATGTGTAGCTGCTTGAGGCAGTAATGGAAAGTAGACAGACTTTCACTGAAAACCAGGCCTGGAAAGTGAGTCTGTCATGTAAGACAAGGATGTATCTAAGATATGCATATGGAGAGGTTTTCTGTGTAAGCATACAGCAGCGGGCCGTTAACCTCGCCTGCACACGAGACTCCTGATGGTCTGTCTCATTACAGATGGAGACCAGATGGAGGATGTGAGCTCTAACACCCTAACAACTCTGCTGACGTAGGGAGGAAAGAAACAGTTCGATACACCTAATTGACAGTGTTGTGTCATGAAAGGAATTTAAGTTTAAAGGACTGATCCTCTGAATAAAAAAAAAATCAACTGAGACTGTAGGTTTTCTTTTCAGTTTATTACAACCCACAGTTTTTGTTAGATGACCTCAAACAGCTGTGGTAATTATGCTGGGAGCAAAGGAAGGAGGCGGGTGATGTAGTTATATATAGAGAAAGTCAGCATTATGGTGATGGATGGGTCCACAAAATGCTGGACTCTCTCACACGGGAGAATGATGTTAATTTCCTGTGAGTTTATTATTGTAACTGTGACAGTGAAGGTCCCACATGCCATGCTATCCGAGGACAGGAGCGATGTGGTGACATAAGTTGGGAGACTTGTTAGTTTAAGCTGCAGTGGAGTTCCACGCGGAATGCACAAACAGCCAACGTGACACTGATCAAAGCTGAGCCGCTCCTGCTGCAGCTGTTGAGGAATCACTTTAGTTTCTTGTCCTATGACACATATAATAACAGTTAAGTTAATTATGAATCGAAGGCTTTGGTGCAGGAAAAAGACAATAGCTTGTGTTTTTGTCTTAATTCAAGAAAAGTCAAAAAGGAAAATTGTCAGATTTTTCAGCTGATGTAATTATTTTCATGGTCTGTATTCTCAGGGTGACACTTCCTGGACAAATATGAAAAGGTGTCACAGGAGATGGGAGGGGGTGGATCCAAGTCATTTATAACGAGAAGTGCTATTTAAGTAATGCCAATTTGAGGAGAAACCAAATTATTATGTGCTCATGCACTTGCCTTTTCATTGATATTTTTCTACCTCTCCATGGTAACCTGGTGAAGCTGTGCTTCTTTCTTCCCTGTCAGGAAACATTTCAGAGTGTAGGGTGTATTGCATGTGCGATTACGCCGGATAAGTCAAACTCTCATATGCAATTTAAAGGCATTACAATGTGAATTTTCTTTTCAGGTTTAAGTAAGTTGCAAGAACATAGGAGGACAGACTGGTTTAGAAAAATATTCCCTTTTTAGTTTTATAGTAAATCCCCTTTTAAGATTATTAGGCTGTGCAGCATACAGTAATCTGCCCATACAAATTACATTTTTAATTTTAACAAGCCTCACTATTCAATCAAATGGGACAAGGTGTCAATTGATTACAGCACAGAGCATGACACATTTCACTAACAGTCACTGACCCTAATACAGTGATAAAAGCACACCTGGAATTCCCTGCACAAAGGAAGCAAACCCTGTCTTTACTGTTATTTGTAACAGCTGCCAGAATGGATTAAAGCAGCAGAGCCATTTTTTTCATTACACAACCAATGACTCCTTAAACTGTTTCTGACAAAGTCTTCATCTTTCAATCTCCACACCTCCACACCTCCAGACTCACAGCCCAAAATAACCACTGATGACATTGCCATGGTTATTTTTTTTCCAGACCTGTCAAAGCTGCAAGCCAAAAAAAGAGAAATCACTTTATTTTTTTTAAGTTGCGCTCACAGTGTCAAATAGACTGATCTGTAAATGTAGAGTCCCCCATAAAAACACATGTAGTCACTACAGGAATAATCAATAGTTCTACACAAACCTCTGAATCCAAATGCTGCAAATGTTATTTTCATTCACCTTTATAGTAGAAAATAGAGCAAAACAACAAAGTTTCATGTGTAAGTAGTGAGATTTCTAGCAGTGAGTAAATGTTGGTAAACTGAGTGAAGCAACTCTGTGGCAGTGACTTATCACACGCCTCCACATCTGAAATATAAGAAACATGCTACTTCTAACTACACTAGAGCCTGACAGCTTTAATGGTTGTCTGATAACAATGGGCAGATATCAGCCTTTCACAGAGATATTGGTGTCTGCATTTATATTTTCTGATGTGAAAATATTTCCAGAATAAACAGGAACACACTTTGGCTGTTTGATGTTTAGAAAGGTTAAGGTTTTCCAATTTGAGGGGTTTTCCAAAAACTTTTATTTTTTTACTGTGATATTATCGTATATTTTATTATTAAATGCATAATTGAATTGTGCAATATCAAGACCTCCGTTACAATTCTTTATCACAATGTTTTGGTAAAGGCATCTGAATCATTGCCATTTTTAAATAATCTTCAACTCTGTCCAGTGCAATGTGATGTATGTCAACATTAACTATCATTAACACCTGCTCCCCACCCTTCAAGTCTTTTGAGAATCACAATCAGCTGTACGTAGCACTGAGTTGACACGACTGTTGTCTTTCATTTTAGAGAAATAAGAAGCAGTTGAGACACATTTTGGTTATATATTTACCCTTTTGTGTAAACATGTTGTTCTGGTCATAATTCTAAATGAAAACTGAATATTCAGTGAAACATGCTGCCCTCACAGCAGCAGAAGTCACTTCTAAGCTTTGCGACTTTTCACCTTCTTCTCTGAGTGTAGTGTTCACATAGTTGACCAAGTTCACTTGTACAGTACTCCTATGTCAGCTTACATTAACAACAATAATATTGTGCAGAGATGAGACTCTGCTCCTTCAGTAGACAATACAGATTGTTTCTTTTTTATCAACACTGATAAAAATTCCATCTTCCTATTGACATTGGAAACAGACAAAGGTGGGAAAGATTTGCTGCAGCGTTGTTTAGAATAAGTATGCTGCTGGAAAGAGGGACAATGAGACACGCATACAGGGGGAGAGAGAGAGAGGAAGAGGAGGTATGAACAATCATAAAATATTAGAATTAAAGAGAAGCTCGCAAAAGGCTAGTCTGCAGACCAGATGGTTGGGTGAAGATGGACTGGGCATTGAGAGCTGGTTGGGGGGAAATGCTAACAACAGAGCGTAAGAGAAGGAGAGAGAGAGAGAGAGAGAGAGAGTTGGAGAGAATGGAAGAAGGCAGGGGAGGTGGTTTCAGTCTGTACTGCCCTTTTTGTATAATTGAGGTTCAGCTGTAACAATATGGGGAAAAAAAACAACTGCAGTGTGGCGAACAGTGGAGATGTACAAACTAGAGCATGCCTGTGCACCTTGGGACCTGTGCAGGATGCAGAGAGGGTGGTGGTGGTGGTGTAGAGCCAGAAGAGCTGGTGGATGAGCGATGAGAGAGGGAGCAGGGGAGGTGTAGAGGTTGCAGGAACAGGTGGGGAAACAGCATGTGGTGAGGAGAGGATTAGGAAAAATACACGTTGAGGTAGGAGTTGAGGTAGGCTGCATCATAAAGCACCTTGGTGATCCTTTAATGACCTGAATGACTGTTCTTCATGGAAATGAAAGCTTAAAAATACATGGAATAAAGATCCTTCATTAAATTTTTTAAGGGATAGAATTTATTTTATTTTCTAATGAGGGCTCCCTGAGATGAGCTTCAGCAGTGTGCCCATTTTACTAGTTTATGTGTTTGTCTTTATTATGAAGACTAGGGTTATTGTGAATGAATCAGATTTATAGTGACTTTAGCAACATCTTTTTTGGTACGTATACTGTATCCTGTAGATACTGAATAATTTGCCAGTAAAACTTCAATTAATTTCCTCTTTACTCTAAAAGGCCATAGTCACTGTCTAATTTCACTATAAGAATTTGATTTGGGGTCTGGTCAATACAACTTTATTACACTGGAAATGACAGTGTACACAATTTAATCACACATTTTTATACTTTGTTAGCATAAATTATATATTAGACCTTATTAGCTACTTGACACTGACAGCCTAAAACAACAGCATCATTTTTATCCCCTATAAGCCCATATGACAGATCACTTTACAAAGTGAACTTTGTAACACATTTCTTTCCCCCAATAATAATATTGGTACAGCAATTGGATTGATTGCACATAAAGCTTCCCAGTATTGTTGTAACAAATGTCAGTGTTGTGCCATCTGTCACTGCATACCATGATGAAAACATGCCAAACGATGCCGCTCGACCTTGCTGCACCTGGCACACAATTATGACTTTGTTGTCAGGTGTCCTCCCAATGTATCTAAGTTATTGTCAGTTTCATGGTTCCCTTGCATTCTGCAGGCAAGATTCAGAATGACTCTGCCCTGTGCTTAGGTGAAACAGAGAAATAGCAGGTGAATGCTTGTCCAATCGATCTCGCTTCAAAGCCGGGTTCCGTCTGAATATACCTCTGCCCTTCATAACTGCCCCAATGTATCTCTTGTGCCTTGTACTGATCAAAGGCCATTCCCTCAATTGTTAAAGAAGAATGAAGGGCATTCATTCTAATTAAACTCTCTGTTGCTTTGTATTGAGACTAGGCCAATTTTCTGGGGCAAGTGTCTTGTGGACAGATGGTGTAATTTGACACTGCGAGGGGCACAGCAGCCTTTTAGACAGCTCTTTGTCAATTGTTGACAAGATAAACATGAAGCCCAAACCCAAATGTCCTCATGATACACACAGTATATATTTTATATCACGTATGTCTTTATCTTCTCGACGTGAATAAGCAGAGGCTTTTTTGACAGTACGTGTTCAGTGCTACAGGTTTACTTCAGCCCTTTCGTGTTTGAACCCACCCTTTTTCCAAGTGAGCAAAAATAACTGGAACATGTGACTGAAAGGTGTTTTAACTTGTCTAGGTGTGTCCATTATATACTCAGACTATATAAAAAAACACTGAATGTCTACTATCAGACTGCGCTTATAGTTACAAAGGTGAAAGCAACATGTGAGAAAAGCAAGCAATTTTAAAGCTGAAGATGGAAAATCAATCAGAGCCATTGCACAAACAATGACCATGGCCACTACAACACTTTGGAATCTCCTGAAGAGGAAATAAATCTGTGGTTTAGTAAGCAACAGACATCAAACTGGTTGACCAATGAAAACATCAGCAATTTATAACTGTTTAAAAATATGAAACAACTGTAAGTGACATCACCAACAGCTTCCAGAGGGCAGGACTGCAGGTCATGCAATCCACTGTTTACAGAGGACTTCTACATCCATACATACATATTACCAATAAGAATAGGAAGGCCAGATTGGAATTTGTCAGGTAGTAAAGAGAAAAGGCTCAAACGCTCTGGGACAAAGTTTTATAGACTGATGAAACAAACCTTTACCCAAATGATGAAACTATGTGGAGAGAGGACTTGCTCATGATAAGCTCTTTTGTTAAACATGGTGGAGGTAATGCCATGGCTTGATGATGTAACCATCCATCCATCCATCTTCTACCATTTTATCCTTCACATGGGGGTCGTGGAGGGAGCTGTGTCAATCTCAGCTGAAAGGGCGATAGACGGGATACATCCTGGACAGGTTGCCAGTCCATCACATGATGTAACCAAATAATAGAAACAGCAAAATTAAGTCAAAAATCTACAGAAGCATTTTGTCAATGCAATTTAAAGAGAGACGCAACCAAACTGATTGGAAGATCCTTCATCATGTAGCAAAACAACAAGCAAGGAGTTCATCAGGGGAAAGATGTGGAAGGTTTTAATCTGCCAATTAGACCCTGTTGAGCATGCATCTTACCACGGGAGACTGAAGGGGAAACCGCCCAAAACAAGCGACAGCTTAAAATAGGCTGAGGTGTAAGCCTGGAAAGCCCTCACAAAAGAAGAATACTAATGTTTGGTGGTCAGTCAGTTGGTCAGTTAACTGCAGGCTTGACTGACTGATTCCTTTTTTCCGCTCATAAAACACATTTCTTGCAGGTTGTAAATTATATGTTGTTTGTTGTGAATCATTCAATTCAGTAAAGGCTGGGTCGGGTCGTGTTGTCATTTTCAGGCCTGTCGAGAACTCTATTGCAAGCAAAGGATTTGCCACTAAGTATTATTCATTTTAATGTAATTCTAGCCTATCTGTTCTTGTACTTTTGCTCATCTAAATATTTGGTGTCTTATATTAAATTATATCACAAATCAAATTGCTGTTGAAATATGTCAAAAAATTGTGATTGTTCAGCCCTGAAACAGATAGACAAGCAAATCAGTGAACAAACAACCTCCCCTCACCAGCTATATTATATTATATATTAAATCATCAGCTATATTAAGACCAAGCTGATATACCATCTGCCATGTTGACAATCTCCTATAGCATCTTTATTTACTGTATGTACTACAGCCACTTGATGACAAGCTAAAACAAATGCAACGTGAGAGACAGAAACACGCTGCAAGACAAAATGAACACACAAATCCCAAAAGAACTGCAGGAGGGAAAACACCAGCATATAAAAATGGAAGTGCTCTTGGCTTGTGGGGGCGCTGTCGTGCAGCTCTACGACCAGCCGTAACGATACTCGGATTCTCTGGCTCGGATAAAGTAAAAGTAAATAAAACTGCCAGTCCACTTTTTCCAGCAGCCACCTTATTGGTCTACTGCGGTCATGTGATGGCTTCACCACTTGTAGATAAAATCTCACTACCCAGGAGGAGAATTTTTATCCTCTTGTTCAACATGACCAGGTCTTTTAATAAAGTAAGAATTACGTAGTCCCGGAGTATCGTAACGGCTGGTCATAGAGCTGCACGACAGCTGCCCCACAAGCCCAGAGCACTTCCGTTATTGAATATGCAGGTGTTTTCTCTCCTGCTGGTGTTTTCTCTCCTGTGGTGTTTTCTCTCCTGCTGGTGTTTTTTCTCCTGTGGTGTTTTGGGATTTGTGTGTGTTTTGGGTTTTGCATCGTTTTGTTTTTGCAGCGTGTTTCTATCCGTGCATGTGTTTTGGCTTTCTGCAGGTAACTTTTCTTTTGCGGCACGTTTCTCACTTTGCATTTGTTTTTGATATGTTTGTGCTTTAGAATCTGCAGCATTTGTGAATACGCAGCTCGTTTCTCCTTCTGCATGTACTTTGGGTCGCTGGAGTGCATTTGCCCTTGTCGGCCAACGTAGATGAGGCTGCTAAGGCCACATATATTCTATAATCTTAGGAGAAGGACCACGTACAGTCCACACTCTTCCTTAGATTGTGAATTACACTGTGGACACTTAATGAATAAAGACCTGACATCTGTGGCAGCTGTTAGCCCGAGGCTGAGGTGCACAATATTTTCCCCTGCAATCTGAAATCCTCGTTACAATCATATTTATTGATCTTATTCTCTGACATCTTTATTGTCACTAAGCTCGTCCTTTACCCTTTATTCCCCTGTATCTCTGCTGTCACATGTTTACAAAAATGAAATGAAATTATAGGATGTTCCAAAGTGAGGTGTTGCAAACAAGAAAATGACTTTGTAATACCACACAAGTCTGTGATGAATTCTCAGATTTGTGCTATGAAGCAGGAAAAGTCCTAAAGATATCAGAAGCAGCAGAATGTGAGGGTGCATTAGCAGGGACTAACTTGAGACTAAAGAGACTTCCTTTTCTTGTTAAGTAGTTGTCCTGATTGATCGAGCATGTCAGGAGGGGGCTATTTAATTATGACCATGGGCTGATTGGACTCTTGAAAATGTCAAATTATAATATGTATTTTCTCAGTTTTTGTATGATTAGGTTTGTTTGGCTCTCAAGATCTCACTCCCGTTCAACAAGCATGCAGCTCTCAATCCATCTTGTGTTTTTGTAGGAAAACATCTGTTGGTTACTTAGACAATGATATGATCTGTGAGCGCAGATGTGATTACTGTAGTGGACTGTTCAGCCAAGAGGCATTTCAAACACATTCCATGTCTCTAAAACCAACCCTAACCTGCAAGTAAAAAAAAAACAAAAAAAAACACACACTTTACGGATTGATTGGTTTTATATCACAGCACAAAATGCTCCCTCATGCCTGATCGGAAACTGGGAAGAGTTTGATCACTACTCTCTCTTCCCAGCATTTTGCCAGTGATTCTGAATGGAACAAAATACCCCCAATGCACAACGACCCCACCCCGCCTGCCAAGTCCAGTTCAGATGTGCAGGCCTCCTGAAATATTCAGTGGCAACCCTTCGATCTTATTACCTGCATATCCAAGTGGGTATACAGTGCCAGGAGGCTCCCTGCTATGCAGTATCAGCCCGAGTGGGTACGTGAGCAATAAAACCTCAGAGCCCTTGATTTATTTGATTAATCCTCCTCTTAACTTGGCATTCTACGTCCACTCTTCGACTGCACTGTGTTGGTTCAGCCTGCTCAATTCTAAGCCCCTCTCACCCCAGGTGGATTTGCCTCATTCTGAAGGATGGAGGACATGGTGGTGATTTGAACCGTTGACTGCTGTAGAAAAATGAGGGTGAGAAGTGAGAGGAGGGTGAGATAAAAGGGGAGCTGGATAGAGGTCGAGCAGATAAGGTGGAGGATGATAAGGTAAGGATGCAAAGAATATTGGATAGACATGGAGTGACAGAGACTGTGGGAGGGATGTGTAAGTCATTGGGGAGAAGAGACAGTTAATGATGGGAAGAGAGGAAAGGGGAGTGTAACAGAACAAGGAGGGAGGCTTGAGGGAATGAGGTGTTAATGATCGTAGCTGGAGAGCAGGAGAAGAGAGGAGAAGTACGGCTGTAAAAAGAAGGGAGAGTGCAACCCAATTAAGGAACAAGGAATTAAAATGTCAGAGAAGTCATCCGGGAGAAGCAGAGACACATGAGTGAAGGAACGTTTTAAGGTTTTTAGATGACTCAAACTGCAAACATCCATAAACACACACAAGCACACATGAGGGTAGAGCAGTGAGGCAGAGTGACAAAAAACAAATAGAGAAAAAAAACCAACCCACAAGCATAAGTGCACACATACATGAATGAGAGAGGAAAGCGAGACTGAAACTACTTTGTGTCTTCGTAGATTGGTCTGATAATTATTTAATCATGAAAAAAATATAGTGCACAGTTCGAGGAAAACATTTCACATCTGTCATAAGAATGTGCCTCTATGCATCTTGCTTCCCTGCTCTGTATGCAAATACACACACATATATAATTTCTGTTTGCATAGACCAGGTTCTGTTGTTTTAAGCCAGCCTGACTGGCAGGTCTGTTGAGCACATTTCTGTGTTTTAGTGTGTGTGTATGCCAGTATTTGTCTCCTCTTTAGGACCTTTTCTGCCGTAAATGTCACGTGTATGTGTGGAACAGATTTCTGTACAATTTACTCACTTGAAAAAGTAGAAAAATCAATTTGTCACGCTAATGTTGTGGTGGTGGCCACAAATAAATCAATGAGAAGGAAACATTGCGAGGTGCGGAAATATTCTGCATTCACAATGAAACTGATGCAGTTAAGGGGATGTCGGCTAAGCCAACAGTCCTTCCATGGGGCTCAGGATTTGCATTAATGCTGTGAATGTTTTGTCCCAGATGACCTCTGAATGTGGTCTCAATAATTGGATCTCAACTGCATTACCTAGTTACCCATAAAGCTGTCATTGGTGATCAGATCACTGGACTAAATTATGCTCTGTAGCTTTTTGCCAGTAAATGCAGAAAAGAGAGTTTGTCACAGAGGAAGTTTGTAACTACACCATGTGTGAAGTCCAAAGAAAAGAAACATACATGCTTAATTAATTCATAAATTCCCAATTGGTATAATTATAAATTATTTATGGCAATTAGTTAATCATTACCATTCCTACTCTGGACATATTAATACAACTTTATTCCAGCAAACCATGATCTGTGGGGAAACACTGGGTTGTGAAGAATTGTGGGATCTGGAGCATCTGTGTGCACAGAAACACAGCCTCACGGGGGCTGCCTGCTGCTTTACAGCGCTCTGATTGAAAGAACCTACCAGTCTATTTGTCACCTCTGTCTGCTTTGTTGACCCAGTGAGTCTTTTCATCATCCCGTGCTCCCTCCTACCTCCCTGTCACCTCTCAGTCTCTCTTGTTATGTCTTTTGCCTCGTTGGTGATGGCATCTACCATGGCATTTAATCGTGCTGGTCTCATGGCACTCCTTGTTATGTGCTGCACCTTTTACTCCACTCTCTGTTTGCTTTCTCCATTAATAATTTGGTATGCAATTCTTGCTCTGCAGGGCAGGACTCAGTGTCCTGCAGTTCTGAATTGTTATGCCATTCTCTGGGACACGTCTCATTGGTCACTGTCTACTGAGCTTTCTAGTACCTCCCCCCATTCCTCCCCCGCTCCCTCTTAACCCTCCCTCATGTTTGATCTCATAGTTTTGCTGTCAGAGATTTGTTTCTTGTTATAGCATGTGTTTTCCATCTGCAGCATGTTTTATCCGCAAAGAACAGAATGGGTGTCCAGTAGAATCGAGAAATTGTTTGTGTGGTCAGCAGCTTCACTTTTGTTAATATTTCTATGCCTTTTTCTTTTTTTTTGCCTTTGCACAACAACACTTGTGGTCTTGCCATTTCAATCTGTCATTAGTATCACCTGAATACTCCAGCACCAGAGGGCATTCAGAGGGCTGAATGAGAATATGGGGCCATTACTGGAAATCTTAGAGGGCATGTGTGTTGTGAAATACTGCACTACCATTTCCCATTAGACATCTGTGTGTGTGTGTGTGTGTGTGTGAGAGAGAAAGATAAAGAGAGAGAGAGAGAGGGAGAGAGAGAGAGAGAGAGAGAGAGAGAGAGAGAGAGAGAGAGAGGGTTGCTTGCTAAGACACATTTATGGAAATACATTGACAAAGTCATTTTACTTACTCACCTAATTGTCACCAAATCTGTCACTGTGCCACAGGCAGCTAGAGGTGTCATCTTTATATGATGTGTTAGAGTGGTCATCTTAATGTGTGAATTAAAAGACATTTATAAAAGAGTAATCACTTTCACATACTGTATATAAATTGTAGAATGAGTTATTGTTATTATCATATGTGCTCAAAGAAAAGACAGAACTGCTTCAAAAAAGCAAAAACAGATTTCCCTGATATGTTTTAAAAGAGACTGCTGTCCACTGTGAAAAATAATAACACTGCCAGTTGTTTGTCCAAGAACTTGAAATGACATGAGAGCAATGACTTCAGTGGCAAAGTCATGTTGCTATGAAACTCTTTCAGTCTTGTCACAAAAGAAAAAGTGGAAACACAATTCATTTGTGTGTCTGGTGAAAAGAGGTGGTGAAAATTATTATGGGGTCAAGTGAGCCAGTGGTACAATGGAAAAATAGGAAAGCATTCAATTACAAGGCCTTAGGAGCATGAAGGTTTTGTCCAGTGCCCACTGCTAACACGGACAAATGTCCTGAATTAGCCTTATTTGCTGTGTTACATGTTTGGTTCCTTAACAAGTGCAAACTGATACCAACACACTGTAAACCTCCCTTTTAAATTAGCCTAATTCATTCTGGTAGTGTAAATTGATTTTATTTAGGTACAACACTGAGGAAGATTAGCACAATCAGCCATTTCTGTGAGAACAGTGACTCTGTGGACACGACTGGACAAGGTAAGGCACTTACTAAATTAAACTAAAACGTGGTAAAATCTAGTCCTTAACAATCTTTTCCTTTCATAGACTAACATTTAAACCGTGTTGTTCTTGTCTGATCATATTGTCAGTAACTATTAAAGTGGTACATAGTACATTTTGGCCTTGGCAGAGCTATTTAAAGCTGCAGTGTGGCTAGAAATATAGGTTGTGTAAAATACTGCCAGTTATTAAAATACCATGTTTGAGGACTGGGGGAGGTGTAGAAATAAGATCTATCTCAGATCTCTCTCAGGTTATTATGTAGTCATTGATTATAATACCCAAATGTACTCTGTGTCTGGTTCTGTCAGAGATTTCTTCCTGTTAAATGGGATTTTGTTAGTGTTTGCTCATTCTGTGAACTTTTGTGTTACTCTTTTCTTCTTTCCATAATGTAAGGTCTGCCTTCCCATGTAAAGTGCCTTCAGATAATGTACGTTGTGATATAAAGTGGGTTCATTTTGTTAGAATTTGTTAGAATTTTGTTGGTGTCAAAAGGCCTTTTTAAAATCCAGAGACACTGCACCAACACAACCACTTTTATCTAAGGGATTTTTTTTGCAATGGCCAGGTACTTTCTCATAAATGTCTCATCCTGGAAACCTGGACACAACCGCCACCCAGAAATCAATTGGCTCACAATGTATCTAAGGCTAACATTAGGATGGACCACAGCACCATGGAAACAGCTCATGTCGTCTGATTCATATGTCCACTTGTGTGAGTGTCCATCTGCTGGGAGTCATTAGGTCTGATAATTGTTCTGCACAGGGGCATTTTGTAGCACCAGGTGCACCTTTAAGTGACACCACTGCTCTGGCCTCATGTTTTTAGATTCTAAAGGCATCAACTCCAAATTTAGCAGTGGACAATTAAATTTAAGCTTGGTTTTGTGGACATTTAATACCTTCCTATTCTTCATGCAGGGACATCTGTAACATTTGGATATAAACCAGAAGCATATGGTGGACGAATGTGTTTTCTTGAGTCCCTCTTCCTTAAATAACCTCTCTAAATACTTTTAGAAAAAGGAAGAAATAGCAAGTAAAATTCCAAATTGTGTGTGTATCATTCATCACCCTGTAATATTTTTTTTTGCACAATAATGAATGCTTCACTGGACATTATTCCTTACTTATTCTGCATACTTTCATAATTAATGCGCTTTTTAAAAAACAAAACAGTTTTATATCATATGACAAAAGCTGTTTCTTAAAAAAAAAGAAACAGTGTGTTTGCACATGTTTGTACATTGGTAGTTGTCGGTTAGGCTAAAAAAAATATGAATAGGTTTGGAAAGATCTTGGTATTGGTTAAATGCAAATTTCCTCCTACATAGATAAGTCAAACAATTCCACATTTTTAAATGGTCCAAAAGAAATTAGATTTTTAGAGAATATGTGGTGTAGTTGTGTTTTCGGACTTGCCAGATTAATTAATGTGATTGCAGCAAACAGTCTCACCTTGTGTCTATTAACTAGTTTCACAAACAAATGTTCTGCTTAATAAGCTCATTATTTCTTTTCAATTTCAAATTGAAATATTTCATAATTTTCAAAATATGTTTTTTGGAAAAAAATGTCCCCATTAAAGTTCCACATACTTTACGAGTTCTACTTAAATGTAGAAACTTAATTCAAACTTCAGCTCAATTAGACATTATTCAGCCCAGAATTTTGGAATAGTTTTCAAATTAATTGAAAAGAACTTCAGGCAAAGCTGTGTTACTTGCTGGTTTCATGTACTTCAATGTAGAACTTCCATTCCTCAATTCAGCTCCTTCGTGACATTCATGAAATTTCACTCTATTCCAGAAAGTTACATTTACAGTGTGAATTGTGTGGAAGGTTCGCGGATTGCATCACACCCTAGAGTGGAGAGAGTCAATTTATTCTCCAGTTCCAGCACACATTTCACAATTTTTTTCTTTTTTACCAGAATGTAGTTAAATTTGTTTAGTTTCATACAGTGTGACTACCAAAGCCCAGTGACTTAAAGAATTTGAACTGGAGCTCTGAGTGAGAGGAGAACCATCCAGCATAACTGACCTCACCATCAAAAATTTCATTCCATGTCAGTGGCCATTGTTTCTGCTGGAACCAGTGCTATTACGAGGTGACGTCATGTGTGGTTGTGCTGTATCTTGTCTTCCTCTGTGATAGAGTTTTTTTTATACTGTGACAGCCCTAATGGAAGTATTCAGATTTTAGATATGTTTTCTACATTTCACCCCTCATTTTGCACTAATATTAAACTTCTTTCTAAGGATTCAGACATTCATGTAGAATCTTGTACTCATCATTTCAACTTCTCATTCATTCATACCAACTTAATGCAGCATGCCAGATTGAATTCAGTTTGGGTAGAAAGCATCAATCCCACTGCAGTTTCTTCAGCAACTGCCTTGTCTCATTGATGATGATTTTAACAGCGCAGAACATAGATTGGTCGACATTACATTTCCTTCAAAACATACTGATTTTGTTGCACTTTTGCCTCACAGCAACAAGGCTCTGTGCTCAACCCTGTTAAAAGCAACCATACAGGTTAGGTTAGGTGACTAAAATTGTTTTGTGAGTGTCTCCGTGTGTGTGCCCATGCGTCTGCACTCACTGTCAGGTGGACCTGGATTCATATTTCACCAGCTCCTGGGAGTACTTCACTTGGCTCTTACCATTCCTATTATCGTGATATGATTCCATCCCAGTCCTGGAGGAATCTTATATAAGTAAATACTTTACTTATGTCAAAATTATTTGAGCAGACAGAACCTGTTCTCAAATTAGGCCACATTAAGATTAGACAACACTTTAGGGAACTGGGGGCTGGTGGTAATTTACCTCAACCGTCCTCCAAAATCAATTTGAAAATAGCTGCTCAGAAAGTGAGATCGTTTCCAGTATGAAGCCCTGATGATCTATAGGGCTTTGGAACTGAGTCACCAGTAGTAGAAGGTCAAATGACTCAACTTCTCTTCCTTGGCTCAATGGATGAGGTTATTACATCATGACATAAAATGCATTAAATGTGAAAAAATAATGTGTTTCTGTAGAGCTGCTGGTTTTAAATGAATAGTTGCCAGTGCATTTTTCATTGAGGATGTTCACCTGGGCATCACATGATTTATGGGGCAGTTGTAGCACCTGGCATCAGGGAAATAAGATGAAGCATATTAGCTGTGTGAGAGCTGGTCCCTCCAATATGACTTTGCCGTGGGACTTGATGACTGCTGTCACCATGTCTGACAAACCAGGCGCCACTGAACAAATCAGTCTCCTCCCAATCCCAGTCACCATAATGAGAGCAGACCTGCAGGCAGCTGGAGGTGTATGCGAGTACACGAGTGTTTGTGTAGAGTATGTGTGTGTTCCTGCTTGCAGAGAGGAGAAGGGGGAGGAGAGAAAACTCAAGAGATTAGAGATTTATTGATTACCCTTTGCGGTGTCTCTCCTCCTCTCCCTCCCTTCCTTTCTCCATCTTCACTATAGGTCTTCTATTCTCCACTACTTTATTTATAGATGGTTGTGGAGAGGCTGTGTTTTGGCACAGCAGTGTTACTAGTGACCTGTCGTCTCTTAAAACATAATTTTAGAGGCTTTTCGAGTGGACCAACATCAGGCTCAACAAGTCAAAGGAGACCCACTTTTCTTTTTGTCTTAAAAATGCTCAAGAATGTAACATGTCACTGCTACAGGATACACATCACCTCTGCTGGGCGTTAAAGAGCAGTGACAGTAGACCTTAGCATAATTGTGCTTGTGGTAGCATCGTTTCATTATGACTGTGTTTATAATTATGAATGACTGGGATTACAGCGGGCAGCACAGGTGGGTAAGGGTGCGGGGGCAGGTATCACTTGAGAGGTTATGTTAAGATACACCGCAGGCTTTTTACATTAGAATGCATTTGCTCTAGTGGTCTCCCATCGAGGCAGACCTACACTATATAATTAACTGTATTTTATCCTCATTTGACCAGAAATATAAAACATTTCTCTTGAAAAAAAACAACAACAAAACAGCAGTTTAATGGAGGTTCAGCAAAACTTCATAATGACAAATATTCACATTCTAGTGGCAAGTCCCTGAAGCAGTAAGGTATTTATGGCAAGAGTCATAATTATGGAAGGAAGTAATTTTGTTATAAGGTTAGTTTCCATCCACCATATTTTTATGCACACACAAAAATGTAGCGGAAATATATAATTCAACACATTTTGAACAAAATATTGGATACTCGACTGAAGTGTAGAATGAAAACAGACAGTAAATAAATCATGTCATACAGTACACGAAGCATTTGATTTAAGCTTCCATTCGACTGAAGAAATTTAAAAATTATAGGATCTGTTTCTCTTTTTCGCCTCACAATTTGAGTTTTTAATAGGGCCCTTGTCTTTACATCATTTTGTTGCTCTTCTGCAATGGATTAGCATGAGCTGCTGCGTAGTATTTTAAATAAGCATGTATTTCTTTAGCTGGATTTCAGGCTAGAAACCTGACTATAGAGCCATACAGGGACTGCAGTGGGTGAATGGATTGCTTAATAACTTGAGGGACACAGCAAACCACTGTTCATTTCCTGTTTTCTGTTGACAGTTTAACCATGACCACATTTATTCCCTAACCTTAAACCAAATTATTAATATTGTAATCATTATTATCTCGAAGATGGAATAGAAAACATTTCAGTTTTTGGTTAGCTTAGATTTGAAACACTTATTACACAGTGTAGTGGCGTTTGTAAAATTACACACATTTATATTGGCCACCTATAAGCTTTGTTATGTTATATTATTCTCTTGACCACTGGAACACAGCTTTCACATAAAAATGATTCATCGACCTACAATACAAAGGAACTGCATTATTCTGTATTCAAACACTGCAGAGAGTATCATTCACCTTCATATCTACACACAATGGTGGTATTTCTCACAATAAAACACCAAGTCTGAGAAAAAGTACCCGTTTCTCAACCGGCATCTTTACAACAATGAGGAAACAGGTACACAAAAAGGCACAAAAAAAGGTTTACTGTTGCCCCTTTTACATGTACAAGTAAGTAGTTATTTCCAGCCAAACACTGATCTTTCTCTTAACCTTACCAAGTTGTGTTGTGCCTGGACTCAACATAGCCTGACATTTATTTTCCCTACAGTGGTTTGAAGCAGGTTTGTGAGGCACAGACACTTTATATTGTTATATTGAGAGTGGTGTCAAATCAGAAAAGATCTATGTGTTGTTTTGATGTGTCTTTTCAAATGACAGGAAACATTTATATCACCATATTTCATAAAGCAAGAGGAGGATATACGTTTCATGACGATCAGTCATTTCTTCGATTAGAGTACCATTATATCAACAGCGCACAGAAAATGATACAGGAAGAAAAAACAGTGTCTAATCCAGGGCAGTGAAGGAAGATCACACGAACATGAGAACCTCACACACATCAACAGACACACACAGTCAGATTTAAGCAATGCTTCTAGCCCAAATGAGTATTTAATGTGTCCCAGACTCACATAGTGAGAGTGGGAAGATGACTGCAGGGGGCTACACTGCACAGCGGTGGCTACGTAGCCATATTTCTCAACTTTCTCTTGTGTGTGAGAATCTACAGCGGGGTTTTATCACAGCACATCAAAACACCCCAGGCCT
This sequence comes from Solea solea, assembly GCF_958295425.1. NCBI lineage: Eukaryota > Metazoa > Chordata > Actinopteri > Pleuronectiformes > Soleidae > Solea > Solea solea. Next base: position 12,099,188 of record NC_081138.1, on the reverse strand, counting down.
TGCACACACACTGCACAACTTTGAAAGTCATCAGAGTGCAGTACCTTTCACAGATCGTGGCATGCAAGACAGAGTCACAGCACTCTTCACTCAACTGGATTTAGACTGCAACAGTCGCAGATATTCAGCCTTCCAGAGATACTGAGATGTGCTGCTGCTAGTTAGCATTGCATCAGCGATTCTGTCAGATCTTGTGTTTGAACTAATCGCAATTTATAATCTGGGGCTTTTCGCTGCGATTAAGAAGAAAGTCAGGGGCCAAGATCCTGTGTGACCTTGGCTTTAGGGGATGAATACTTGTTTTAATGGTAGATAAACACTTGCTGGTCACTCGCTGGTCACTTTATAAGGTTTACCTGTATAAGTGCTTGTTAAAGCAGCAATCACATGGCTGCAACTCAGTGCATTTAAGCAAGTAGCATGAAGTTCAAACAGAGCTTTAGAATGGGGAAGAAAATCTACTGGGATTTCCATGCTTTACCATCTCTATGGTTTAGAGAGCATGGTCAAAAAAGAGAATACATTCATTGAGCAGCAGTTCTCTCAGTGTAAACACCATATGTTATAATACAACTTCAGTCGATAATGTAATAATTCATAATTAAAAGATGTTCTGCAGTGTTTGCTCATCAAAAACAGGTACTGTATAGTGGATGGCATAGTCATATTCATTAATCAAAGATATGCACTATGCAGCACTCTCTCTCCTTAATTATGGTTGTAAGGGCCAATTTGAGAATTATTTGTTGAAGAAAATGTTTATTTAGAATACTGTCTATAATGTCATGTCAGTGTCTCTGTTGGATGTTGCATAGTCAAATGAATTTACCACATTTCTCAAGGAAATTTTTAAAACGATTCAATTCATCCTTACTTAAAACTGTAAGCTGTACTAACTGGAATAACTGGACTTGCACTATAACTAAGGAAAGTCTAACACAATACATACATCTTATTGTTACTGTACGTGTTGAGTCTGTGTATGAAAAAAAGGATGCATGCACAGAAGGAATGGGTCTACATATGTAGAATGGGTCTACTGTACATATTATGTATACCTATTCACAATATTGGGAATAATCTACTAGCAACACAGTCTGATCTGTGATTATGTGTGCATCACAAAAATAACACTGGATAATGTAGCATCTGCCATTGCCACAAGTTTAGATGGAACATATTCCAAATGCCTGGAATTTAAATGTAAAATGTGATGAGCGGGGAAAAAAAGGTGAGAGCTGGTAAATAAAAGGCTTAAAATAAAAGTGTGATCTCATTGCTATGAATCAAAATCACTACAGTATTTGCTGCACAAGTTACCACTTCTACTCACTGGACCATTCTGCTCTTCCTAGCTCCCCTTATCATCCTTTAACTCCCTTATTCTGCTGACCAGTCCAGACTGTCTGACTTTTAAGACTTATTCCTCCTCTGTGTGCAGAACAACTGATTTTCAGGTTGAGCAGAAGCTGTCAGGCTTGGCATGGTGGTAAGTAGGTCATTGTGTGAGGGAAAAGTGTGCCCCTTGCTTCAGGTGAAGCATTGTTGACTGCCAGTGGGCTTACCAGTGTTCATGAAATGCTGAAGCCACTGATGGGATGTCAGCAAGCACGCTTCAGTGCAAACAAAGACCTGAATATAACATAGGTGCCTGCGTGCCTGTGTATTCAAGGTATTGCTCATGTTGCACAGAGGTAGAGGGGAGGTTGTCAGTTGTCTTACACTCCATGGAGGGTTCTGCATAAGGAGTAGAGTATTTGTGCTCCCAACTGTGGGTCCTAATTCTCCCCTACTTCTCTATATGCTGAGTGGTAAGCAGAGAGGCTGGAGTTAAACATCTTTGCTATGATGCAGCTAGTGTTTGAACCACCAACCTCCCACTTCACGACCACCAAGCCATTGCTCATGTTGTGGGGACTGAATCTGCTTACTCAGCCATTAGAATAGGAACTCCCACTTGGAAGTTTGAGACTTGCAATTTGACCCACACCATGTTGAGGTTTTGCAACTGGAAATTCCCAGACATCACCTGGAACCAGGGTCGTCTTTCACAAAGCTGTCAATCACACTGGTGTCCACTCACTTGATTAACCCACGTTTTTAGGATCGTTAATTAGTTTTAACTGATCTACAGTTTGGCACTGTTCGGCTTGATTTCAGTGTCGGACGTCTCTTCATGTGACGGCACTCTGACCAATCAGTGGCGGGCAGTCTGACCAATCATCGCATAGTACCTACTCAGCACGCTTTTGGAACCTCTGCTGAGCAGGTACTAAAAATAGTACCTGGTACCAGGTACTATGCTAGTGGAAACACTACTTAAATACGCAATTATGTTCTATTGAAGAAGAGATGAACCTAGCGAATGACACCATGGAATTCTCAGGAAAATATTTTCTGACGTTGTAAATCAAGTGAGAAATAAGCTAATTTCAATAGACTTCCATTAAAATGGATTTATTTCTGCATTTCGCAAAGTAACCCCAGTGGTGGGGTAGCTCAGTGGTTAAGGCCGGTACCCCAGGTGCAGAGACATCATGGTCACAACTTCAACTCCACTCCTGGCAGGTTGTACTTAATTCCCTTGTAAGTCGCTTTGGATAAAAGCATCTGCTAAATGACATGTAATGTAACCCCCTGGTAAATATTCATTATATTCTAACTTCCTACTTCCTGCTTGGACTCGCAATCATAAAAAAAACCTGACACTTGCGTTTTTAGACAAACATTCTCCATTTCATTAATGTTAGCTGAATCTACCATGCCCTGGGTCAGTCTGAACACCAAAGTGTTCATCAAACTCCCAGTAAAACAAACTAACAGTGTAAATAGGATTAGCAATTGCAATCGGATTACTGGATCTGAATTTCAAATTCCAACCCCCTTGTCTCTTACTGGTAAAGTATATGATGTAATGAAATGATGGCTACTGGCCAAAATTCTGTATATAATGTTGATCGTGATCGGTAATGTTGATACTTTTATTTAGGTAAAGCATCTGAATGCCTTTTCCGTCCTGAGTATTTTAAATGAGTGCTTCCCCAGAAATGCTCCAGGTTTTTTTTCTTAGTTTTTTATGTGTTTCACCACAGTTAGTTACGGGGGGAAAAAAACACTCACTCATAGTGGGATCACAAGTTAATAAAGCCTTAATTAATGCAGGGAATGCTCTTTAGACTCTAAGGAATTCCTTTTTTTCAACAATCAAATGAGCCTAATGAGTTTTTATTGATTACCACGACTTCTATAGCTATATTAATTCAGAATGACAATCAGTATTCATAACTGGTAGGTTGTCAGGTTTAACCTTGTTGCCTCCTTGTAAGAGGAACTTGCATATGAATAATCTCTCCTCTCTGTCTTCTGTGTAAATAAATCTATTTAGTGTGGTTATCTTTGACCTCCTCTCAGTACTTGTTGATCCTACATTTCATATGATTTCCCGAAAAGCACAAGGGAGTTTTTTTTTTTTTTTTTTACAAATACCCATCATTAACAATGTTAAATGTTTTTCTAATAATTACAAATGTTGAATGCTACACAAGCTATAGTATCTAATAATGTGACTTTATTTTAACTGATTATTTTTTTATTCAATCAATCCTTAGTTATTTATTCAATAATGTTTGATGGCAAAAATGCAGCTAAGCTGGAGTTGGATCTATATGGGTGTGTTTTTATTAGATATGATTCATTGTGGTGCAGCATCAGCAAACCTCTGCAGTTACATTTTAGTTTAAACTCACATGGAAGTACCAGACTTTAAATAATAACCACGCACCCACTATGCAGTAATAATAGTGAAGAGAAATGAATCCAACTTCTTGTTAATTTGAAATGAAATTGATTTGCACCATTGCTTTTTGTGTGTATGTGATGACAGTGTTTGCTCATTGTTGTACCACTGTAAATGGGAGCAAATTCAACTGACTTTAACTATTTTAATTTACGTTTTATAAAAAAAAAAAAAGAAAGAAAGGTATATAACTTTTCTACAGTGGCAGACAGAGAGAGCAAGAGAGAGACAGTTCATTAGGTTGTTTGGCCTTAACCATACCTCTATGACACTGTCCGTGGTGCTGAAGTTGTAAACATTGTTATTGTACCTTTTCCTCTCCTCCCAACTTTGTTCTGTTGTATTCTCAAATGTGTCTATGAAAAGTTGCAGACACAATAAATAATTAGATGGAAGTAAAAAGAGAATTAAAAGACAAAAACAAACTAAGACCTACTCGAGGTGGGTTGGTGAGGTGTGTTTACTCTTTGAAAAGTCAAGACTCCAAAAAAGGAAAATAAAATCAAACGTATTCTTGACAGCTGTGAAAGAGCTGTGGGCAAACATTCACCCCAGATACCTGTTTAATAAATTATTAGCGCACAGATGAAATGCCTATTTCCCTAACATAAAATGAAGTGGCTTTTGTTCATGCTGTGTACTTTATAGACGTGGCCTTCCTCATATCCATTTATGTCTTAAAAAAATCACAAAAACAATTTATCTTTACAGACTTCAGTCTCTTTTATCCGAGCATTTTAATTATAAAGTTTGCAGAGTAACCATGTAGAGATGTAAGGGTAACCATAAATGTCACTAATTCTTTCAGCTGCATAAATGTTTCATTAGGTTCAAATAAAAATGTACTATCTTCAATCCATTTAAAACCCATTAATTTTATGTCAATATGTGTCACATTTATTGCTGTATGTATTTGTGGTCCTGTGTTTGTACTGTGAATTCTCATTCATGTTTTGAATTGTCTTTTGTTGTGCATTGTTTGATGGTGTGTTATTTATTTTTTCTGACCTACCAGGGACAACACATGCAAAGTAGCCTTTTGGCTAATTCTGGCTCATTTACATTGATATGTTCATCAATATGCATTGTAATAATTACAATAACAATAACAATAATCACTATGATAATAATAGTAATAATATCAAATTAATAAATAATAAATAAATATCAATATCAAATTTCTATAGTGCCTTTCCGGAGAGTTAAAGATGCTTAATTGATTCTCTTTTTCAAATAAATACATTTCAAATTTCAAATCTGAAACAATATTGGTGCCAATTATGCTTCCATTTCTCTATTGTTATTCAAAAATGTATTAACGTTGACTTCACTGAATTCTTTACCGTGTTGGGTTTGTTGTATCAGTTACTGTAGAGAATGTTTTATGGTCTAACACAGTATTCTCCTGGCTTTCATATGGGTTTATCTCTCTGTGTCCTGTGCAGAGGCTCTGTAAATAAAACGGAAGGGATTTGTTTGTCGTGTGAAGCAGTCGGGGCGGAAATGGATTAGTCAAACCTGTATACTGTCAGAGGAATATTAAGACCACACCTACATAAGGTAAACACATCAACTCAAAACCTGGCATTATTCGTTCCTGCAGGTTCTCGTTTAAACCATTGAAAAACTTCCAGTCAGCATCTGTTTGGAAATGTGTAGCTTAAAGTAATAGATGTTAGGTTCCAGCAAACTCATCACATAATCTCACAGTTCATCATTAGTGGGAACAGAAATAAGGACCAAATGCAGACGCAGGCAGAGTGGGAAAGCATTGAAGCACTTTACTGAGAAGGAAAGGCAATATTATAAACTGGAACAAATCAGCAGGTGGCAATGTCAGAACTGTCAGAACTGTATCAGTGTAAAATGATAGACTTAGTAAAGATGTTTACAGGAGAGGAGCTGAAAGAACAACAAGTAAAAGAGATTTTCATCAGTGCAACAAGATGAGAGGTTAAACCAGACCCCATCAGCAGAAAATTATAATGTGAGATCCTTTGATTGTTTTGTTATCCTGGTTTTAGAGAGAGAGAAACAGAGATAGTCCTGAACTGACCTTCCAAGTCCAAGCAGACAGATTTTTTGGAATGTAGGTTATGGCCCAATAAAGAACCCAGAAAGGAGAGTGTATTGAAACTTAATGGCTCTTGAGTTATTTCTGTTGTTTAATATAGACTGTATAACAAATTTAAGGTGATGACAAAGTCTGTGGTGTCTTTGTTGTTTGGACTCTGGACTTTGAACGTGGTGTTACAGCCGGCTCATAAAGTGCAACAAAGGCAAAGCTAGACAAGAGAAATAATAATAACTAACTCATATTTATTAAATTAAGCTAAGAGGAAAACACATGGTGCTGAGGCAGCTGATGGCAGGTCCTACAAACTGCACTGAGCTGGCCAGGTGCTCCTAATTACTCTTCTCAGCACCTGAAACAAAGAGCACACCAAATATGGAGAGCAATAGAGAGGCACCGGGGCTGTCACAGTGGAAATATAACTAAGGGCATTTGCCTTGATTAGCAGCTAGATTCCTATGGAGTCCTGATACTGGTAGTGATGGTGGTTGGTGAATTGCTGAGACTGTTGCAGGGTGTAGAATGATGAATTTGATGAATCTGCAAAGACTGTGCACTGATGAGGAGGTGGAGCATTGGCATAAATGCAGCATGAATATGAAGAAGAGACAAAGAGAAGTCATAAGAGAAGCAACACAATGATAGGATTATAATGGTGATTGGTTAGGTGAGACCAGCTGGTGGACAGCTGATTCTTTTACATCATACAGCTTTGGGTAATGATGATAATGATAGCAAACACTAACTGTGCATTGATAAGAGGAGTGTGAGAACAAAGGTAGCTTCTGACTGAGTTTATGCTGCTTCATCTATGTTTCCATCCTTTTTGTAATGCCAATGTTCATGTTTTGATCTTTCTAAACTGATTTGCAGAAGCAATTACAAATGAAAAACATCAAACAGGACATTTTTTTAGGAAGGACATTTTTGTGAATTTGCTTGATAAATCTTTATTTATGGGCCACATGGTGGTGAGGTGGCTAGCATTATGGCCTCACAGCAAGAAGAGCACCAGTTTGGATCCTTGTTCGACTAAGTGTGTGGAGTCTGCATGTTCTCTCCACCCACACTCCAAAAACATGCTAAATTGGGGCTTAGGCTAATTATTATCATTATTATTATTATTATTGTTATTATTATTATTTTTATTGTTGTTATTATTATTATTATTATTATTATTATTATTATTATTAATAAATAAAGTAAGATGATAAAGTTGACCATAGGTGTGAGTGTGAGAGTGGATGATTGCTTGTCTCTGTGTTGGCCCTGCGATGGACTAGTGACCTGTCCAGGGTGTAACCCCGCCTTATCACCCTAATCACCCTATGTCAGCTGTGATTGGCTCCAGCCTCACATGACCCTCATGTGGAGGATGAAGCAGGAGACAATGGATGGATGGATGCTTTCTCATAGGGTCTGAGAACATTAACATGTAAGCACATGTGATGCATTGACAGAGTGAGAAAGACACAGAAATTTGTAGTTTGTTAAAATCACATTGATCACATTGTCCTTTTGTGCCTTGCAATGCAAAACACAATGCTATGATTTGCAGCAGACATGGTGGAATGAACCCATTAAATATTGCTTAAAAGAGTTAATTCCTTAACATAACAAGATTTGGGTGCTCTCCGGAAATAAAATGGGTATTGATGTGAAAATTCTGACATTTGTCCTCTGAGTATTTGGCCTCGGAGGTGGTATGTGCCTTACTGAGTGCCAAAAAAAAAAACCACTCACTAACAATCTACGGTTAGTTGTGCTTCAAGGCCCTCGCATTTCAAAATATTTGTAGATTGACAAGATTATGGACAAATTGTAACATTATTAAAATGCTGATTTTAGTTTGAAAGTCCTTGGTTTACAAGATTTGCCAGCCATTTCCTTGGTTTGCTCAGAAAGAATTAAATAATATATTATGTCCTGAATTACAGGATATATACAGTATATTGTGCCTTTCACATCTATGACAGGAGTATACCGGTCTTGCTAAAATCCAGATCATTGTGACATAAATGTATTTCAGTGCTCCTTTATTGACTCTTTGATTTAGGGCTCTGTCAGTTGAGACCGTGTTCCTCCAAGTCATAAAGTCAGTTACAGTTTTCAGACATGAAAAGTGTCTTTTCTGTTTGTCCCTTTGTCTAGATGAAGAGGAAAATGGGTGTAACTGTAAATGAATGCAAAATTAAAGAATGGATGGGGATGTAGAATTAGTTCCAATCAATTAATTTGATTGGTGTTTAAAAAAAGCAATTTTAAGGAAGCAAGTTATTCTCTCAAACAAATTTGTGAGCTTTTCAAATCACTAATTTTATTTGACCAACACATGTTCAGCTACACTGGCTTAAAGATTACTTTGTCAAAAATGTATTCAATGTCCTAATTATTTCCATATTGTTCTGGTGTTGGTCGTGTGTAATGGTTTAATGTTCTGCTCCAGCTATACGGGGTTGCATATTTCTTTTAAAGAAGCTTTCTGCGCTGTAACTCTACAAGAAAACCAGAGAGGAAAGTGCTGGAGGGAAGTTTGATGTTTGTGCTCGCCTGAGCAACAAGGGGCAGGATGTTGTGCATCTTTAAATTCCCAATCTGGAGGCTGCAAACAGCCCAAGGTGTGTGTGGCACAGTTTCAGTTGTACACAATGGCTTAGCAAAACAACAGCAACAACAGCAAACATAAGCAAAAAAAAACTATGATTTGGATCCATTAAATTGTATTGTATTTTTTCTTTTTTGAATAATAGCAATAATGTTAATAATAATCATAATAATATAGAAGTTTTGAGCATAAGGTTCAGAGTTTGGGCCCAGGTGGTGCTCAAAGTCACTTTTAATGGACTATAGGGACACATAACTGTTTAAAAAAAAACACAGCAGCATAAAACGGATGTGAAGTAATACGATGCTAAAATAAGGGATCATAAGCAACTACATTACATATTAAGACCCAGTGGATTTTTATGCAATCTTAATATTGTAGTAAAAATATGCTTCAAAAGTACTAAATCTGTTGCACGGGTGATACTATTCAAGACCAGATATAATATATAGACAGGTAATTCATTTTATTGCTGTATTGAAGCAGCTTTATAACTGATAGTCATCTTCATTTAATGTAAAGACAAAAAGATCAGACCAGAGCTCAATCGCTCACAAATGAAGTGTCCATTTTCTATCTCCCATACAAACTAACAAATGAGCAGCAAACTTAATGACAGATGCTGTATAAAATGTAACTGACGATATTGCCAAGTGCATATCGCCAAGGGGTTGTTGTTTAAGTTTACTCTTAAACACCACAACAGTGAGAACATTTGCTATGCAGTCAGTTAGATCCAGAGTTTAAAACTCTTTTTAGCTCAGAGAAGCAAATGAACAATGCTCTTCAGACCATCCACATTGCTCCTGTTAATGTAGTTCTCTGTGTTCTACGCAGTTTGCATCCATATTGTTGCTCCTTCTTTCTTTTCCCTTTCTTCTCCACACACACACACACAGGTCTGTGCATCTATCCCTTTACGGACATGCATTGCGTCCCTAACCCTTAACTACTTAATACCTAACTCTGACCTTAATATACCAACAATACAAATGTTCAAAACTTAACCAATTCTATAAAATGAGGTTCTGTCTCATTAGCACCAGGTTTGGTCTCCATGAGGACTATAGTCCCTAACCCTAACCCTTAACCAACCCCACAACCCCTGACAAGGCCTTAGGGCTGTATTTACACTGCCCAATGCTGATATGTCACCTCTATCTGATTTTTTGGGGGACCTGCTTACATTGTCCAAAAGTGACCGATGGCTGATATCCACATTGACATTGGTGAACACTTGGGGAAATAAATCGCAGGGTGGTTGTGGTAACTGACCAGAAAGTGTTTATTAGACTGAAAGGGAAGTGAAAGTGGTGTTACTATCACATTTAGAAATCCTTCTTACTCGCTGGTTAAAAAAAACAGTGAGTCCACTGGTTTGAGTCCTCACCCTTCATTGCACAAGTTGAAAGAGAGTCTTGTGATCATAGATACTGTACACGTGTATTTACATCGTTCTACCGGAAGCATTTACAAGGGAATATCTGATCCCTGACTTTTCAGCCCCAAATGCACATGTCTGACTTATTTCCACATATGAATGAGGCCTGAATCTGTTCCAATATCTGAATCCATGTGTCACACTGTCATGGGTCATATCTGACATGGAAAAGATCAGAATTGGGTCACTTGCACCATGCAGTGTGTAAATGCAGCATAAATGTTGTGAGGGCCAGCATGGTCAACATGTCCTCTCAAAGATAGGTTTGCATCAAAACTTGTCCACCAACAGCAGCTCAGGAATACAAAGAAAATTCTCTTGCAGAAGCGTGGCCTTTATGGTTAGGGTGAAAGCAACATCTAGGCAGCAGTTATGTGTCATTCCTCACAAGCATCATGTCGACTGTTGAGAAAACTACATTTTGAAGAGAAATGGATATGTAAAGAAAAAAAAAACCTGTTTGAATATATCTTCAGGGTTGTTTCCCCACTGCTTCCTTTAATCAAATATATTACAAAAGTCATCGGGATATTTAGTATAGGGTATATTAAAAACCAGCAGCCCTCGTCAGCAGGCTGCTACCATGAGAGCAGATTTAAGGAGCAAGATTCATTCTCCTGAGACAAACAGAATACATGACTTGAACATCAAAGTGTCACGAGAGAAAATAATTCATGAGACATGTGGAATCAAACTCACTTTCTTTCGTGTAGTATCATGAAAACTTCATATTTTTTTACTAATTACTGTCCACAAGAGTTTCACATTTTATTCATATATGTATGAGTAGTCTAATTATGACCTTAATCGCACTAATAAAATGATATGATATATTTCTGGCCCATGGTCTACACAGGGCGCTTGAGATCAGAGCACCAATATTCACATACCGTGAATATTGATATTAAAATATTCACCTGTATTATACATCGCATGCCCAGGAGTCAAGAACATACTGTAGTAGGGGAAATTATTCACAGGGAGATTGTTGGAGTGGAGCAGAAACATCTCTTCCGTTGCGAACACATTTTGTGATGTGTGTGATAAAGTGGGTAAAGTTTAAAAAAGGAGGCAAATAAAATAGAAACCGTAATTTGCACCTTCCATCACAGGCTCTGCTTCAAATACTCTACTACTGTGAGAGGAGACACTTCAGATGGCTGTATCATTCCAGATACTGTAAATCTGTTTGACTGTTAAAATTTTGGCAGTGAGTTTTGATTACAAATTCCAACTGAGATGAAAAACAAGTACAAGAACACATTTGGGAAAGTGTGAATTCTACAGAACACAGTTTAACAATTTGTTGATTACATTACATTACATGTCATTTAGCAGACGCTTTTATCCAAAGCGACTTACAATAAGTTGATCAAAAGATTAGTTGACAGAAATTTGCATTTGTCATTGCATTTGAAACGCACTGAATTGTTGCTTTATTCTGTATCATGAATACAATACTGTGTATTATCTGATATCTAAAACTGAGGATGACACATTGAGGAATAAATATGTGTATTTTCACTTTTTTAGGGTTTTGCACTTAAGAGAGTGAAATAATGATTAATTAGTTTAAAAATTATTGATCAATATTATAATACACACTCCACAACTTGTATGTAACATGATGTCTGAAAAAGCACCAAGCTTTTTAACCTGTCTTAACTTACTATTAATTATTAATAAATACATTATTTATTATTATGACTACTGGAATAAAACCATTTTTCTTATCCAAATACAACACAGAGAAGTGGGTTATGGGTAACCACAGGTTGCACACTCCATCTCAACAAGGAATTGTGTCGATCTGCAAGTGGATTTTTCCAATTCTTGCCAGAAGGCATGGTTTAATATGGAGAGGAAACAGCTATGATGTTATAAGGTTTTATGCAGATTTTATAAGGTTAAAAATCAGCCACATGGAGACAAACTTGCACTCACTATACACATTTTATACATTTAAATACGCCTTAACTGATGCAGCCTCTGAGAGAACAGAAACACTCTTCAACTCTATAGCACCAAAGTCTCTTAGAAATGACATTTACAACTTAACAGAAACAGCAGATATGTGGTGTAGGAGATGTAATCAGTGGTTGTCCGACGAAAGAGCTTTGGTTAAGTAGGGAAGACTACAGTTTATGGTAAATGTAAATAAACATGATGTGTCTGCAAGTCACTGCAAGAACATTTTCTGTGTTGTAGCAGGTCATGATCTTTCTCTGTAGCCTCAACGAAGAGCTGTGTGAGCCTGAACACAACCATAAAACTGGTAAATAATGTGGCAGTCACTCTAAGTGAAAATTATAGGCTACTGCACACATGGCTCAGGAGGCACAGTCTGCCTAGTTCCAAGATGATTGAGATTTACACAATACAGAACAGATGTATGTGTGGTTTCATGAGTGTGCTGGAAAAAACAAAGTTATGTGCATATTTACATCTTAATGCATATATGCCGTACACAGTACAATGAATTTCATTAGAAATAGAGCCAAATGTGAATCCATACATAATTGTTTTTTGAGTAAAGCCTTGAATAACATATGCATAGCCCTGTAGGAGAGATGACTTAAAAGTAGACATGCAGCCAGAAATTAATAACAGAAAAGTTTTATCAATTACTGGGAGGTATATCTGTACTATTAAGGAAAATATAATTTATTTGTGATATGTTGATGTCTGTAACTTCTGCCACCAAAACACTGTTATTGTCGCTATCGATATCAGATTTACCCCACGCCTCAGGTGAGTGTGCAGAGTTTTCCAAATCCATATTCCAACAGTATCTCACTAGAACCAGGCTTTAATCCCTAACCTTGAGTTTGCTCATGTCTCGGTTTTCTAGTGTAGCTGTTATGCTTCCACCTTGCTTCCATCAGCCGTGATGTAAAATGCATCACTCTGTGTCGTATTGAGGAACACAGTGAGTCATGTGCAGCTGACAAGGCTTAATCAGCATTGTTTGAAATCAATTGACAACGGTTTGAATGTAAGGGACATTTATTTATGTTGAGAAGTTACACACTGCAGCTTTAAGGACAAACATGTCCTGCTTGGCTGGAGATGTAAACTGTGTCCACGTTGTCATATGATCAGCTCTGAGATTTATTGCCTCTTATTCTCAGCATTACCCTTTTCCTCCGGTCTGTTTTTCATATACTAATCTTGTATATGAAATATTCACATCATAAAAAAGTTAATATCGGTTTTGGGTTTAAACCGGTCACCACCCAGCACTACTCTGGGGCATAATGAGGAGCGGTTGTGAGGAACAGTGACCCATTCTGCTGAAATCTCTTCTCTGCCTGAGCGAACAGTGCCCCACATGAGTGCTTTTTTCATTTTTGCCTTACCCTACTTTTAGCTCAAGAGCTCATTAAATAAGATTTTCTGTTAAAAACTGAAAATAGAAAGAAAAATGCATGTGTATTATGATCATGCATTTAGCCCTGTAAGTCTTTTTGAGAATTTGAGAAAGTAACTGTACAGTCTGATAATGAACATTTTCTACAGATGAAGCAAAACAATCCTGCATCATAAATGTGCAACGGCCCCTTTCTGTAACTACCGACCAGCTTCAGAAATAACAATGTTATTATAATAATTCTATTATATATTAGTAATATATAACACAAATAATAATAGTACTGTGATACACTGTGAGAATGTCTGGGCCTATTTATGACACCAGAGAGTATGTTGTCACTGTTGATTCCTCTTTTTTTTTTTATTATTAGTGAACCAAAATAAAAAGTGACTTTAAAGAAAGAGTTTAGCATTTTGGATTAAAAATAAATATATAAATAATAAATAAACTGATATCAGTTTAATAGGTGTTCTTGATGACACATCATGTTCATTTTATCATTTACCTGATTTTATTTGTTTTGCTAAATTATAGACTGATTCTTTGCATGCCACAGCGGATTGTAAAAAAGATATATCAATAACGCAAATATTTTTATGCACCAGCATGTCCGTCTGTGTGTGGTTTAAGTGTGTTATTTAACTGACAGCTTTACGCCTCCTTGTGTTTCCTCTGCAGCTGGGAGGATGTGGTATACTCGGGGTGGGGGTCTGGCTCTCAGTGACCCAGGGAAGCTTTGCTACCCTATCATCATCCCTTCCGTCCCTGTCAGCAGCCAACCTGCTCATTGCAGTCGGGACCATCATCATGGTGATCGGCTGTCTGGGCTGTGTGGGTGCTGTCAAAGAGAGCCGTCCTCTGCTGCTGACGGTAAGTCCTTCATCAAGATGGTTTTTGATGCTCTTGTTGACTTTAAACACAAGGCCATGTTACGTTTTTGTTGATATAACAGGTAGCATCTGTAACTTTACATGAGACAATAGGCTCTGGGAATCATCAGGTGATGTAAGACGCAGGGAATTCAATCTGTCCTTTTTATGACAAGCATTTACATTCAGTCTTGCGTACAGCTGCCACCTCAGGGAGAACACAAACAAACATTTGAGATATGTAGGCACAAGTCTTGAATATTATAGCTTTAAAAGCAAGCAGTAGATCAGCACTGATGGAGATTTAAAAGTTACCGCTGAATCAGTTTGAGTGATATGGTGCACGTTCAACAATGTATTTCAGGTTGTCAGATACATAAAAAAGTGACATCTTGTGTGAGACTGAAGGCTGGTAACAGTAATGGTGAAACATGTTTGGCCCACAGACGGCAATTCATGAAGGGCACTACTCAGAATATTTAATCAGTGACCTTTAGCATTTTACTACGGTTACTGCAGTCACTATCAAAACATTGTAGAACAAGTTTCTGGAACTCATGGACCTGCACCTATGTCCAGTACACTGTGTTCATGCACATACACATGCAGTATTATTTTATTTTCACTGTCCCGCCCGTTTTATTTGGTTAATTTTATGTGTGAACAAAAGACAGAGGTTGGGAGTAAAAGTGTGTCTGCTCCGAGCAGCAGCGGACACTTATCACATAATGAGAGGAGACAACATGGCAACACTATCAGACTGTAAAAAACATTAAATATCTTTCTGTAGGACAGGCAGGGAGAGAGAGAGTGCTGCCTTGGCTGAAGCTTTCAATTTTGCTTCCCTGTCCTGGAGAAAATGATCCAGTGTAGCTTATTTGTGTTTAACTCTCTCCACTCTGCTGGCAACCCATGTGTTGAAGTGCAAGCTGGGTTATTGGGTGGTTAGTGATGGGTGGCTCATTAGACCAGAACACCACACCGTAAAATTAACAGAGTTTGAAATTGTATCAGTGAAGCCAGTATTTCAACTTAACATATTTCCTTAAACTCTGATGACATACCATGGCTCCTTTAAGCTTAAAAGGTATAATGAGCTTATTTTCTTTTACACTTTTAAAGAAAACTCTTTCCGTAACCCTAACAGGTTGATCATCATTTAGTTAATGTTTTGTTTATTTAAATTAGAACCAATGCAGATAGCCCACCACAACTCTTGATTACCATAAACACAAACAGCTAAATAACCTCCATTACATTACATTACATTAAGGGACATTTAAAAACATGTTTTTTACAGCTGTGGTTGTTGCCGCAATGGTACTTTTGTGGAATTGTTTATTCGCAGAAAACCCACTTTATTACATTAATTCATTTACATTAATGCTACAGGCTGCCACACAAATGAAAGCCAACTTTCCAATGTTAACATATTCATGTTCTTTTTTTTCTTTTTTATGTATAAGTGAAATAAGCCAACACCATACCTGTGTATTTATAATCTTTCAATTTGGGGCTTTTCATATTGTTTTCACTGTCCCTTCTTTCTAAACTATGGGCATCAGAGAAGAAGCAAGTTCTCACTTCAAAGTTTTTTGCAAGTAAAGATAGATGTGGTGTCAAAAGCTGGCAATCAAGACAACGGTTAATGTTATCTATTACTGTTGTGTTCCAATTTGTTGTTAAATTGTGGTGAACTCAATACTATACTGATACCATGGAATGAGTGTGGATAGAGGTTGGTTTAATTAGCATGTCTATGAATATGCAAATTAGCCCCACGTCATTGATTCATGAGGCCATGAATACTAAATCAGCAAAGGTATAGAATATTCAAGCCATTTCAAGCTCACAAAGGCCTTACTTTTTCTATGCAGTCCATTTCAGGAAGACACTTGAAGAAACAAAACAGGAAAAGGAAAGAAAAGGGAAAAGGAAAAAGGAAAATTACTTTACATCTGCATTTGTTATCTGAATCACATGGACCTTCCCCAGAACTCAATGACACATTTAATGACAATGACCAACAAACGGAATAAAAAAAAGGTATGTATCACTTACATGATACTTGCCAAAACAAGCGCAGATGGCATTCTAATTTTGAATGAATTTCAAGTTATTTCCATGTCAGATAAAAAGGAAACGTTTACTTGCCTGTAGTTAAAAATATGAAATATATTTCAGAATATTCAAGTACAATATAAACAACTTACAACAACTTCAAAACACAGATAAAAAAAACAACAACAATAAGATGAGGGTACAGCACAAGACTAAATGTCAAATGGACGTCAAAGGAGCTGTTGGAGTAAAGAAAGTATTTGGAAGAAAAATGTCTCAAAAGACAGCCTATATGTATTTTTAGAAGTTGTTTACCATGTGGATTTCTTGGCAGCAGGACTATCCAACACTGATGTGAACTTGACATCAAAAATCAAACATTTTATGTTGTCATTTATGCAGACTATGCACTGCATGAGCATCCGTTTTAAACTGAGGTGCATGAAGTTTTTAATTTACTTTTACATCTGCTAATTTGGCAGATGCTTTGTTTTTAGCGAGTATAGGGACACTTCATAACTATTTTGGGGAAGATCTCTTGGGGGGTGGGGGGGCAAATAGGAATTAATCATATGAAAAGTGGCACAGCAGGAGTAAGCAATTATGAGCTCTGTGGGAAAAAGACTTAGTGTCGATCATTAGTGTGATCCGTGACATTTTCCCCACGGTGACCACACCATTTCCACTGCTGTGTCAATATAATGACGGTGGGTGAATTACAGGTCTGCTTAAATGAGTGACAGAGCAGCCCATTTTTCATGCAGATGAGGAAAGACTCTTCTCCCTTCAAATTTTAGAGCTAATGAGGAGGTTGATCGGTGATGAGGGATACAGAGAATAGCGACATCACTGAGATATTTGAAGAATCACTGTAATTACTGCTCATAAGACTATTATAGCTTTGGGCCTTTTAATTTTTAGCATCACACATCCGAGTTGCTGGTTTTCTGCAAAGACATCTCTTAATTTATGTTTCAATGCAGAGCCAGTTTCTGCACAAGCTCTGTTTGGCAGTATAGTTCACCAGAAAATAACTTTTTTCAATCACATTTGTGAAACGAGGGGCCGCATTTGACTATTTGAAATATAGTGGATGATTCCAATAACAGGTGATTGTTGGATCTTGGAACCTTGGGCAGTTACATTTTGAGTCTTCAGCTCAAAATGTCAGTCCAGTTGCTGGGCTGCAAAATATCAGATCTGTTCATTCAATGTTGGAATGACTGACTGGGTAATGCAGAACATAACATGCATGGCTCAGGGATTTAAAGTCAATCTTTACTGAAAAACACAAACAGGATTGATGCACAGACACAGTCGTTCAGATTAGGCAAAGGTATCCAAAAACACAGCAAAACTTGGGACCCAAAAATGTAGTAAAGTCAGTGAGTAAACACTAGAGAGAATGCTGGTACGCTCAGCTGAATCTGATGAGATTAGCTGGTGAGAGGAGAACAAAGGCACTGAATCTAGACTCCGGTGTATCTAATTGCAGGGGGAGCATGCAATCACAGAGGCAGGAAGCATATGAGATGATGATGATACAAAATAAAACAGGAAGTGGCAGCTTTGTACAACAGATGGAATCAAAGACAAACACAGGATTTGAAAACTTGAGAAGAACAGTCATGAGGTACCATTAGTAACATCCGATTACAAAGCATACAATTTGGTTATGGAAACAACAGAAAACATATTCAGAAAATCTTACCACACTGACAGCATCTCCTTTAGTAGAAGACGACAGTCACCCGTGATCATACCATGAACAACAATGTTTGGCTTCCTTGGGATGGGGGAAAATCCTAAAACATACAGAAAGAAGTGCCTCCTCAAAGTGCCACAAAATAAAGGTGTTTAAGAACTCTCCATCCAACCATTTTTTTAACCATTTTTGTTTGTGTTGCTTCTTTTTCACGTACTATAAAAGTACTTTGTACTTTACTTGTACTTGGTCTGTTGAAACTTGAGTTTATATTTTCACAAGATACTTTTGATACTTAAGTACATTTAATGTGAGCAACTTTAAGACTTTTACTCAAGTGATTTTCTTATAGTTGACTTTAACTTTTACCAAAGTCATTTTCAGATATGCTATTTGTACTTTTACTTAGTTATTTTTATACACCTCTGCCAAAAACAAACACTTGTGTAGTAAAGAGCCCCTATCCAGTCAGCAACTCCTTTACAGAACCATGGAAAAAACACTGCAGTCCAGCAGAAGCTTTTCGTGGCGGTTGACTGCATCCATGCTACACTCACTGGTGGTCAATTTTTCCTGAATCTCTACATCAAACACAATGTTGATGGATGGAGTTGTTCTCAACTCTCTCCTCATATACATTTTTAATGTAGCATCAGTTTTTATTGAATTTGAGAGTGTGGTTACCTCATACAAACTTACTACTGCTTACTACATGAAGCAGTGACTGATGTGCTCGGGCTAATGCATGTTCACTGTAAATTATGTATAGGATCAATTACTTGCGCATTACTTTAAGAGTCACAGTAACATGTAGTATGGCTTCACAATTGTGAAGTTACAGTTACCAGCCGCATTCATTTATTATAAAATGAAACTGTGAAATTACAGGACACAGTAGTCTCCTGTATATACACAATACGTAATTTGCTGTGGAAGTACAGTCATGTTTTGCAGTGTAGACAATTTATTTGATGAAGCACCACTCTGACATATAACCACATTTGGAACTAACTCAAATTCCCCGTCAAGCCACTTGGGGACAATTAATCAGGATAATGGGTAATTTAAGTCAAGTTTCACACCAATAATTTTGGTTAATCAATACTAGTACTAATACTACAGTAGTAAGTCAAAGGTCACTGAGGAGATGTGGCCAATCTGTGATCTAATCTGCCCATGGATTAGTCAGAATGGTGAGATCTCTGTGGTGGAAATGTTTACCTGAGACACAGACACAGTAGATCTAGCACATGAAAAGGTTATCACCTCAAAGGCTTCACATGCGCTCAAGGCTTCAAGATCCTTAAAGTTATTGATTTTGAAGATGCTGATGGACTGTGTGCCTGACATGAATGGTTTACCAGTCTTGCAGCTCTGTCAACACACAAAGGGCCACTGCAGCTTTCACACTGCGCAGAAATCACAGAATGGCTGAACATAAAGAATCAATCAAGGGCCTGGACTTTGATTACAGTTCTTATCCTGTGGTCCTGCTAAAGCATCATTCTCTGATAAAAAGGAATATCAACGCTGCTGGTAAAGCAGTCATAACAGTAAAAACAGGGTCGCCTGTTGAGTGTGTTATAGTGCACTATAGGTATTTTCATCATGCATGCAAGCTGCAATGTGCCTTTTATGTTCTTTAGATCCGTTAAAGCTACTTAAATGTAAGAGTAAATGTTGCTACATAAATTCCAACTCTCCAGTGACTAATTGCAGCACAGTTTCTCTGCTGCTGCACTGCAATAAAACAAGCAGCAGACTTCCACATCATTCAAGGAAAGCCTTATCCTGGGAAGTTCTTTTCTGGTCTTCAAGAGTCATTGTCCTGCAGATTATTGTGAGTCCCTGAAGGCATCAGTGAGATACGAGTTGGCTGTGGTTCATTAACTCTCATGAAACAAAAACTCAAATGGAACAGAAACCTGTGGGAGGATGGCCCTCTCTGAGTGGAAGAGAGTTGTTCTTGAGGAGGATTTTACTGAGTTTAGTATTTGTTGCAGTAGGTTAACATGCTTATATGCACCATTACACATGTCAGTAGTATCTTTATCTCATTAGGTTGCACTGGAGAGCAGTAATGTGGAAGGCTTATAGTCTTACTTGATCAGGGTGAACAATGAATCATTTTCAAACTCACAATTCAAAACAACAAATTAGCAAATTTAATTGTTCTTTTTCCATTTTTTCTATTCCAATTTAAAACACAATACTTATTTGAAACTCTTTGCATATAAAGTATAGAATTAAATATGTTGACTGTATCACCATCTTGTAATGCTCCATCATGTTTTAAGTTCTTTACAGTAAATATTGTTATTAAGCAACATTGCAATTATATTACCAAAATTGTTCAGTCCCATAACTGATAATAAGAATTGTTTGGGTCAAAAATGATCGCTTCTTGCTTTTGCTCCACTATAGTGATAAATAAGGAGGGAATTCAGAAGATCAAAGCAACCACCAATCTAAAATATGAAGGCATTTTCATCTTCTCAATAAAATACAAATACATGTATCAGAAATATTGCCCATCCTATTTAGGAGGAGCAGTATTCATATATTATGATATCAGCACTTTTACTTAAAACACGTGATTTCCACCACTGAAGGTATATGTTTAAAAACATGGAAATGATATATGACAACAATTTAGTAAGCTGTACTGCCTTGTGCTAAGTAAAACATTGTTTATAGTCATGTTGTGTTTCCTCTTATTCCAATCTTCCATAAATCTTTCCTGTAGTTAGCTGCTGGAAGCCACTGCTGTGCAGACAATAATGTACGGTATTTCAGTTTGAATAATGACAATTCAGGAGAAACATATTGAGGCTTCTTTGGCCCTTTTGTAATGAGACCTGATACTTTGTTTACACTAATTTATCACAGTGACACTACAAGCACTCTACAAGAACAATGCATACTTCACTTTTAGGTTTTAGCTGAGGTGCTGTATATACAGTGTCAGGATCCATTTACACAAAACTTATTTCATGATTATAGGAAAGGAGCAGACACACATTTATTTCCACTGTCTGCTGAGTCTGTCACTTAAAACATTTTGCTTTGCTGTGCAACAGTCTTTCAAAGTAACTTATCTTTTGTTGGAATTTAAACTGTTTCACTCACAACAAAATGCATTTTTCTATGATTACCCTTTCTTCATAGTTCATTGACTACTGCATGTAGTGTACAAATAGTAATCCATTCATTGTAGCAGTGTGAAATTCTGAAAGCTAATTCAATTGCTCTCTTGTGTTTTACACAAGTGAATTGTTGTCCTCTGTCATCCTACTGAGTCTGGCTGTTGCTTGTAAGTCAAAAAGGAGGGATTACATTACTTAGTAGGAGCAGATTAATAGAGGAAATATTCAGACATATGCAGATAGTTAGTCAGATTGCCTCCTAAATGCTTGCAAATATCAGTTTCTCATTCATAAAAGATGAAACAATGTCCCTTTTCACTGTCGAGTTTGAAGGTTTGGATTACCCAATGATGTGCTCATGAGATTTATTGTGAACATGTTGTAGCTATGGACCAATGGCTAATCAGAGCAAAAAGGGAAAGTGAATATTGGCATAAATGATTTGCCAACTGGCTCCAAATAAAGCTGTCTGTTGAAATCCTGATGTCTGATTTTCCTGTTCACAGCAGTTTATTTTTTTCAGAGATTTAAATTAATTGCGTTCACTCGTGGTCTTTTCTTGCAGATGGAAAAATGCACAGTGCTATTTAAGGAAATTGGCTGAACCAATAATTTAGTAACTAATTGGTTACAGAGATTTGTAAGTGTGTGTATTTGACAACTAAAAGGGTTGTTGTTGTCTGCAGTGTTTGTTTGCTAGCACATTTCCATTAGAACTCAGCAAGTGACAATTAGTGAGTGTAGCTTTCCCGTCACATGGATTCATGACCCATCTGTTTCTCGTGGCTAGAAACAAAAGAAGAATCGAAACTTTAAGTAGTAAAAAAAATCCAATAGGAAAGGCTTAAGTGCCTGTGGTAATGTGATTCTGTTCTGTTATTCTTTACCACAGACTTTATGTAAATTTCAAATAGTGCAGTTGCACAGTCAACCTTTTATACTCTCTTAACACTGTGGGAGGAAGATTTTCCTCTCTGGATCAATAGTAGGTCAAGAAACCAAAGACAAAAAAATAGCAGGGATTCAACCTTGACTTATTGACATTTTTTTGTAAATCTGCTTCAGTGTGTTGGTCAATATCGTGGACTTGTGGTGAATAACAACATTTCTTCTCTTGGCTGCATTTCATTTGACATCAGACTTTTTAAATATTCAGCAGCTAAAAAGGCAGAATTTTCTCATTCCACAGTAAAGCATATTTCTTCACTGTAATGTATCCTAAAAATACTGCCAAATCGGGCTTACCTGAATTTCAACACAAGGCAGAGCATGACATTCATACAATAGAATCTGACAAAACAATATAAATTGATTTCAGACATATTTGAGAACACCTCCTGGAGAGATAAAGAGTGTAATGCAGACAGTCTCTCACCTTTCAGTCAGACCACCGTACTTTTCATTCTCTCTGAGCTCAGTGATTCATGAATGCAGGTGCTGCCAAAAGACCCCAGAGGCAAGTGACAGCTCATTGACTGCTCGATGTCAGTCTTGTGAACTCGCAGCACTCACATCTACTGTCAGGAAAATGCCTGCAACACACAGACCTGTAGCCTTGATGTTAGTTCAAAAAAAAGAAGAAAATCTGTGTTGACCTTCTGAGACGGCAGCTATAGCGTCTCTGTACTTAGTCACTTTGAGCCAAATCCATATGTCAGCATGCACAGACAGTAGTCACAATGACTGATTACATTTACCATATTTGCCCTCTTTAAATGTTAAAATGCTACAGATTCACTGTAGGACTGCTGTCCTGTATAGTGAGGCTGGAATGCATATGCTATAAAGAGTCTGTCCTTGAGTCACTGAGAAGAACATACAGTTGAGGACACTTAGTATCTGACTCAGCAATGAAATGAAACAACATAACTTTGCATTAAAGACACATCATGTTGTTTTAATCGTCATAAGAAATTCATGCTGGGAGGTCTGTTAAAGGTCCACTAAGCAAAATTTAGCAGGGTCTATTGGTAGAGATTGAATAAACAGCCTATGGTTGAATTTATTTTTTCTAGAAAATAGTGACAGTACACATTAATGAACATGTAAAATTGCCATTCCTGGGGGGAAAAAACCTCACATTTTTGACATTGCTGAAAATCGGCAAAAATTGGCACATGGATCAGAACAGGTGAAAAATCGTATGAAATAAGTGAAATATGTAAAAGTGGTGCAATGTAATCAGAAGCACACCCAAAGGTAAAACCCAGTAGAATAAAGCAAGTTGCACCAAATGTCACAAAACTTGATGGAAACATGTTACAACCAAATTTGGCGTCCATCTTGGCAATGTGCACATTTCATAAATTACCGAACCTGTCTGAGCACGTTAATCATAGTAACATACAAAATGTGTCAATCTGTACTATACACATCAAACATGAAACGTTATCAAAAGGTAACAGCACATGGCCTGTAACTTTGCCGTACATTGACCAATCGCTCGAAACTTCATACGTGACACAAGAGCCTTTATTGTTTCCATTTGTAGTCCCTGGACAGGTTGATGTAAAATGTTTAACATACAAACATACAGAACGACACCTCAGCCATAAACAGACAAATAGATTGTATAGTTTGTTTATTTTGCGCATTATTCATTTATTTGGATATGTTGTATAAATGCGTTCACAGACCTGGTTAGTCCTCCTTCAAAATGTATTTTTATTCTTTCTAAGCTGGAGCATTCCCCAAAAGATGATGGCAGATTGTTACACGATGTGCTGCGTTTTAATGACAGAGCATTGTCATCACTTTAAAATAAAAAGTTTTTACCGCTTTATATGTAGTTCAGGCATGGGTCTTGTATTGTGGAGGCTGTTAACTTGCCCAGTTATGTTTCTGTGTTTGAGTTTTGAAGTGTGAGCTTACACAAAAGAAGAAAAAGTTTTCTGCTCACATAACATCTATGCATAAATTGATGTAGAAGAAGGAGGAAATGGCAGCGGGATTTGGAAGTAGTAGTAGGAGAGAGTTTAGAAAGAATTTACATACTTTCCGGTGTGCGAAGGACACCATAGTTCCCTGAAGTGCTTCTGAAAATGGGAGAGGGAGTGAAAGAGTCTCTGCAGTCTCACCATTCAATGGCATGAATTCTTACTCACTGGACATTAAAAATGCATAATTTATTGTGTTGAGTGAATTTTTTAAGATATTTTTGTCTTATCATTCCAAGTAACAACTAAGCAATCTAAAATTTAGAACAATTCTAAGTGGAAGGAATTGCAACACACTGCTTACAGTATTTAGATTAAGTTAATATGAAAACTTAGGTTAGTTGAATTAATTCAAGATGGATGCATCCAATAGGCAGCTTACCCTGGCCACCAGAGAGGAGTCGGCTAAATGGGGTGGAATTAAATGTGTCTCTAAGACACTGAAGTTATAGAGGAACACTGTTGCATATATCATCTTTTCCTGTTTGTCCTTGTCTTGACCTGTTGACTTGAAATATCGAGGTTGAACAATCTGCAGCTCTTTGATCGCTCTTACCTCACCGGCTCTTTTTCATTTAAATTTTTTGGTCTTGTTCACTCACATATTTCGCTACACCTCATTCAGTCTCGACAGATGCAGGCCGATTATAGCGATTGATGTTGACTTTACATTTGTGAAATTACCCTCTCTCTTTCCTTTATGCTCCTACAGTTCTTCATCCTCCTGCTGCTCATCTTCTTCCTGGAGATTCTGTCCATCATGCTTTTCTTCATCTACCAAGACGAGGTAAGAGACATTGATTGGTCCCATTGTATTGTATCCTGTGATTTTCTCAACCTGAGCAGCATGATATGCAACGGTGGAGAACACTGTCCAATTTATTCATACAGATTGCTGACGTTAAAGATTGAGGCTGGCACTTGTAAAGCCTCAGCAGGGGATTGTTTTGAAGTTCTTTCAAGCGCTTTAATTCACTGGTTAAGAAAGGAGCATGTCAGCTGACATTCTGCATAAAAGATGGTTTGATGCAAGAATTTTTTATAATGTTGACATACTCTTTGGAGAGATGTGACTGAGCTACAGCCTAGGAAATACATAAACGCACTAGAGTCACACGTTCTTTCCTTGTTAAACGTATATCATCTTGTCTATTTTCTGAGGAAGTCAGCCAAGAGAGAGGCTGTTGTTGAGCTATCATTATTTTATTATGAGCTATAATCCCCTCACATTCCCAGGTAAGGTTTAATAATGAATTGTAAGGGCCATCATCTATCCATAATATATAAATAAATAAAAAAATGGAGGTCAGATTGGATTTGTTGAAGATGAAAAAAAAAAAAAAACAGATTACAATGACATCACAAACAGCAAAGTCGAAAGACTCACATGAATGCGTTGGAATTGTGCCTTCTTTCTGTCTTTAAACATCCATCACTACAGAATAACAAACATAATCCTGGCAATGGATATTGGCTGAATTTAGGGAAACTAGTTGACCGGGGGGGATTAAATTCCCTAAATAAGCATTTATGCTACAGATGATGATCTAAAAATATATCACAAAGTTCTTGAAGATTATGTGTAATGCAGAGCTATTGGATCGACTGAGTGAGTACAGAGTTACATTTCTCTTCTTACCATATGAAAAAGCATTAACAATTTATTCTAATTAATTATTATAGTTAACAATATTAGAATGAACGCATATTATCATTTAAATTAAATTACAGTATCATGACAAACGAACAAACAACACCACTAAACAAATTACTGGCAATAAAATTCCTGATGACGTTAAAACAATCATCTTAACTGCAGATCAATTTAGAATTTCTAGATTTTACCATTTATTGCCACACAATGCTTATAACAATTTTCAGAAGGTGACATTTTCATATTTAGTCTTTATTTAATATTTGATGTTGTTGCAATAATAATTGGTTGACTTAAATGATCAAAGTATTTCAACTGTGGGTTTTTTTCAAATAGATGTCAGGCCCTTTTTTTTAACACCGGTTAACAGAAATTGAGTGTCCTATAATGAGACAGAGATAATATTGAATAATCAAATTGTTCAAATAATCTGCAGATGCTGTAATTTAATTTAGAGTGCAGTATACTGTGAAAACCCCAGAGACACAACATATAAACACCATCAGGTGAAGTGGACTCAAAGTGTGAAGCTCCACCATGAATCATTGGCAATTTCTCAACCTCTTGTATTACATTATTCATGTGTTGGGAAGGAAACATTATCCCCAAAGACTTAGGCCAAGGCCAATGCTGACTGTAGACTAATGCCTTCGTACGTTTTGGAAGACAACATTGTACTTTGATATTTCCTCTTAAAGTCTGTTTGTGAATAACACATGGACCTGCGTCTACTTTGCTCTGCTTTTTGCTCCTTTGTTCTGGCTTAATTATATGATTACCTAATGTGTTGTATTCCCATTGCAGAGTCCTTTTCTAAACTTTAGCTCCTTCTTGGATCTGCTCTGCCTTTAATGAGTGTTGTCTTTTTGTCACAACACACCTTTTTTTGTACGTGTGAGTGTTGGTTTTTTTGTGCTCACCATTATTCAGCCTCTGAATAATTCAGTTTTATCTATACCCAGGAGGCGATTAGTGACAGGAGAGAGTGAAAAGTTATAAGGACTAAATATTCTGCAGAGCCAGTGCATCAAGGTAAATCGCTCTCACTTAAGAATAGGTGGCCATTACTAAAATGCCACTGATATTGTGTGAAGTGCAGAAGACTCAGCAATTCTCCATTTTATTCTGCTGTGTAATGTGCCATTTTTACAGTATAATATCAAACAGTAGACGGAAATGTAACGAAAACTAAAAATAAGATAAAAAGTTAAAAAAAATGTTCACGAGGATATAGATTATTATTAGAAGGGAAATGTAACTGCACCACAATATGTCAAACTTATTTTTGTAGGGTTAAACTGTGCTTATGTTACATAAGCTTCAACTTCAGGGTTAGATTTAACTGTTTTCCTGTGATCTTTTATGTGATATTGAATAAAATAGCACTTGAAATGCTTGGAATCTCATGCAAGCAACTTGATGCTGAGCCACTAATACCACGTCTTTTTTTTGTTGCCATTGCAACAATAGGATCAATTCAAAAACCTCAACTCCTAATCACCTAGTTGTGTGTAATTTCATCACTGAATGCAATGATTGTCTCTGCTGTAAACAGTTTGCTGGTGTTCCAGACTTGAAAATGCCTCATAATGAATGCACATTGATTCTTTGCCACTGCTGCGTGTAGCACAAACAAACCTTGAATGATGGATGAACATAAGACACGCATCATGCAGAGTTGTTTCTTATGCATGTGATGAAGAAATTATTTAGAAAAAGATAAGAAATGCTTAACTTCGTACATCTTTGAGAATTATTAAAATCTATTCTGTTTATTCTGCTGCTGAGGACTATGACTCATTTCAGGAACAACTGAAGTGGCAGTGTGCCAAGATTATGCCTGTACTGCTTAGTGCACCATTAAACAGAAGTTATTTTTAAATCTTTTATATGAGATAAAGAGGATTACAGCTTTGTCTTGACCTGCATTTGAGTGTTTAAAAGTTCAAAGCTCTTAGCTTACAATCTAGTTTCTCTTCAGAAAAGAAATGACTTTAAATACAGAATACATTATAATTACCTCAGATACTAGATGCAAAAATATACTCATATTATCTACATATGATCATTTATCTTCTCGAGCATCCCATGGTTTTCAGTGCACCAGTTTATCCCTGATAACCAGAGCTGGCTGCTTTTTGCCTCCTCCATCACCATGGTAACATCCTAGAAGCAGGCCTGCATTTGCAGCACAAACTGATGGCATCTCCCCTTATATGCAAAAGCTCCCAGACACCATGACTGAGACAGATCAAATTGATGCATGCTGAAGCATTCCGTCGTAAGCTTTAGGCATGGTCACACTCTGTGGTGCAGTTTATTACACCTGCTTTAGACATGATAAAAGCTCCATGCCACCACTGGAAGCGACAAACAGTTTACAGATCTTCTACACACCTGAAACAGTCACCATTTGTTTCATTTTGTCAGTTACTTAGGATGATGAAAAGATCTTTTAAGGTTAATTCCACTGAACATGAGTCAAAGTGAATAGTGTCAAAGAAGAGTGGAATAATATTGAAATCTGCTGTATGGGTATTTCATTGTCACTGGGAGGACAAAAGATACCATCTTTCTAGAGATTAGGAGACTACCACCTACCACTATTTTCACGACTGGTAGGGAGTATAGCACAAGCAAGTTGCAGAGAAAATCTAATCTCATAATTATTTCAGAGGTGTCTGCATTGGCTTCCTGCTCTTCTGTTCCTATTTATAAAGTCTAATGAGACGCACAGACCTCTGACATGTGGTTAAGTAGCAAATTATATGCTCACTAGAAAAATATATGTGTTTGCCTTTGTATTCACACATTTTACCGTTAGGTTTGACTGCTATTTTTCAAGCGTGAGATTCAGTTTGCTAACTGCAATTCAAAAAGGCAATATATTAAAACCAGGGAGACCAGAGATCATTAAAATAAACTTTTAAAAATACCTGCATCTAAATTAGGGGCAGATTTTCTGAAAAGCCAATTCAGTTCATATCTTCCTACAACATAAATAAAACAGTGTAAAAAAGAAACTCGTTAAATAACAAGGACAACTGCACAAGAATGTCTAATTAGCATTAACAGCACATGCTAGTTTGATAGCAGAACAGGAAAGAAACAGCCTGCAGGAGTCCTGGCATGCTTTTAAAAGCAGACTGGGACAACATCCATAAAACTGTGAGCCTTACACCCGCATAAACCAACACTACAAGGTCACAAAAATCAACTGAACAAATCCAGGATCTCAATTCACAGTATGCAGGTAAATACAAACAGCCAAACCTTACAGAACACAGTAGACTTCAACCGATGATGATTTAAAGTCACATTTCAGGAGAAAAACTCAACTCAACTCACACAAATCAAATTGGCTACAGTCAAGACTACTCATCTGGATCTACAGTTGCTCTGTTTTATTCTTCCGTCATTTTCCCAACTCCCCTTTTCTTAAAGATGAAGCAACGATTGTAATTCAAGTTGACTAGCAGCATGACACTGAGTATACATAGTTTAATAGTTAAAGAAGTTATTAATGTGGCAGCCTGAAGCCATCCTTAGTCGACACAATCAGTGTGAACTGTGAACAAGATAGCTTTTTTATCAAATTTATCAGGCATACGCACATGCACACACACACACACAGGACCAGGGTTTGGTCTCCATGAGGACTACTGGTCTTGACAAGGTCAGTGTTTATGCCAGAAAAGGTCCCAAAGAAGTAACAAGTACAAGTACACCCAAACACATTCTAGAACAGCATTGTAATGAGGCTACTCATAGACATGTTGTATTCACTCGCTCCTTACCCTAACTCAGTGTTTCTCAATCCTGGTCCTCAGGGCCCTGCATGTTTTAGATGTTTTAGATGTTTTAGATTCAAATGGTCCGCCCATCATCAATTTCTGCAAAAACCCGATAACGGCCCATTCATTTGAATCAGGTGTGTTGGAGCAGGGATCCCACGGATTGGGAAACACTGCCCTAACTTTAACCATCACATCTGAACGGCACAGGTGTTTTCACTTAGTCTAATCAGGCGTCGACTGAGGATGTTTAGGCAGAACAATGCAGGGGACTGCAGGGGAGTTGTTACCAACCCTGTGTTCTAATGCTTTAACTTTTCATTTAATTCTATGTTTAAAAGTGTGACTGCACTCTCCATGGATCAGTTTCTATTTCTGTGGCGCGAGCTTTTTCCTTTGTGGAGGTGCTAACCCCACACCCAACCCTCCTTCTTAAAATATCAGTCAAACTCTGTTCATTGTCCTACTTTATGGTTAGATGTGTACTGTGTTTGTGATTATATAGTCGTAGCAGTATCAGTGTCATTGTTTCATCTCCTTTGGCAACCAATCGTGGCTCTAACACTATTAGTTGATCAAATAAGAATGTTTCAGGGAAGATCAATATACACCTATTTGGATAATTGATTAATTTTTGAAGGCAAACCAGCTTCCTAGTTTCCATGTTGGGGGTGGAGTGGCTCAGTGGTTAAGACTGGTACCCAGTGTGCGAAAGACATCATGGTCGCAAGTTCGACTCCACCCCTGGCTGATTGTACTCAATTCCATTGTCGCTTTGGATAAAAGCGTCTGCTAAATGACATGTAATGTTATTCTATCTTTCTGTAGTCAAGGAAATAAACTAATCAATCAATTCATAATGAAAAATAATTATGTGAGGTGTAACTTTTTTGTGTGTAATCCTACAGTTCTTCTAAACAATTTTGCATTGTGATATTTTATCCAACATTTATGCACTGATTTTGTTACTTTTATTGAATAAATAATATCAATTATTTCTGATAAGTGTCACAAGCTGACTCAAGGCCCGCGATAAAAGAATGCAATATAAAAAAGGTTGTGTGTGGCCATGTTGTATGCAGCAAAAATTTGCGAGTGAGAGAGAGAGTCTTGGTGAGACTTATATATTCCTTTAATGACCGTCCTCAAGTGCAAGTTGCTGCAGAAAAGGTCAGCTGACCCCAGCAGAGCAAGCTGAGAAGGAAGGCTCTTAACACAAGAAAGGTGAGCCTAGCCATAATAATAGTGTAATATAATGCCAGTGACTATATTTAGCTCAGGAGCAATATTCCAGGATAAAGAGTAAAGCTGCACTGTGTAACTTTTTTGTTGATGATGTTATTATTCATGACCACAACAATTGTAACATTTGTATGGAGTGTTCTTCATCTGAACACAGGCTCTGTCTATACTATTAGACCTGACGTGGGAGCATTTGTGTTGTCAACCAGGAGATTTTAAAGTGAAGTACAATTCACATCTGAAAGTTTCTGAGGGTGCTTCGTTGTGTTTTCATAATCC
Organism: Solea solea; assembly: GCF_958295425.1. Taxonomy (NCBI): domain Eukaryota; kingdom Metazoa; phylum Chordata; class Actinopteri; order Pleuronectiformes; family Soleidae; genus Solea; species Solea solea. Next base: position 12,068,213 of record NC_081138.1, on the reverse strand, counting down.
AACCTGTTTGCAGCCGTCTCAACTTTACTTGCACATTGTTGCTGTTGAGTCATTTCGTGTTGACATAGAATTAATGACTTCCTGAGTGCAGCGCAGGAATGTTGCTGCGTGACACAAGATCTAAACTAAGCTCTTCTACAGTAAGAGATACAGAGAAATTAAACTTAATCAGCATCATATATTTATATTAAAATGTTGCACACCACAATTTTAAGTCAACAGTCTGTCTGAGGTTGTATTCACACCTAATAGTCCACTAGACTCAGTACGATTGGGGACTCGGTTCAAACTGAACCTTTTCAATAACATATTCCACTCCTCGCCTGAGGTGGCACTGCATCAAGAATTTCTGAAGGAGAAGAAAACTCATCTGTTGATTAATGCAAAAAAACATTCTGCCACATAAGAGCAAAACATGGAGCTGCATCGCTTTATGTTAACACATATACACTGCAACAATGGGCCCAGAAATGTATCATCTATCGTTCTACATGTGCGTATGTTCTGGTTGTGTTTACTGACGTTTTAGGCGGACCAGAGTTCGCTTTTTTGGTGCGGATCAGCATCCGGTTGCGCATTCACACTTATCCAAATGAACCGGTTAATTAGGTTAAGTGTGGATATGGTAACTTGACCATTAGCATGAATGAGAAAGTGAATGGTTGTTTGGCTCTATATATTGGCCCTGTGATGGACTAGCCAACATACCCTGTCTTTCACCCTATGTCAGCTGGGATTGGCTCTAGCTCGCCCTGTGAGTGGAGAATTAAGTGGTAGAAGATGGATGTATACATTTGAAATGGATTATAGTGCCCCTGGAGTTTTTACAAGGTTAGGATTAGGGTCATGTGATGTAGACATAAGTCATCGGGCTACGCTCTGCAACAGTAAATAGGACTATAAATGGATTGTTATAAGCAAATCATGTGATCATATTAATCAGAATATTTTACGTATTTCAAATAAGGTCAGAAATAAGATTACTGTTGTAAGTATTGCTACTGTTGGTTATAGTAGAAGCGTCTGGGGGTTGTGGTATACTGGAGCCAGTGGAATGATTCATTTACTTGGTAAAAATGAAGTGAAACCAGCCAATAGAAAATGCTGACACAGAAAAGGTCAATACACGTGATAGAAATGACTGGAGATACCTGCCGTAAAGCATCTTGATAAATTTCCCCTGAGGTGCATATAAAGCTGTCAGCCAACCTGCAAATTATATTAACGATCCAAAACCAGATCACTTGCAGAAAAGCGGTGTATTTGTGTACACTCATGTAGAGAATTTTTTTACATTCGGATCATTAAATTACATCAGATAAAATAAATCTCATCCTCTTTGTATTATTTTATTCATAACCTCTGTAGAAGCTCAGACACAGATTCAGTTCATCCTGAGCAGTGTGAGCAGCTGAAGGGACATCAGTCAGACAGATATACAGTATCTATGAACGGCAAACACTCTTTGACACCAGCAGTGATACACTGCAGACTTTCACATCTGCTGGAATCTCTGGCTTCAAATACAGATTGCCATAAAGGTCCTGGCAAAAAGTTTCATTTTGACACAGATGGATTGAAATTAAAGGAAAAAAACTTCTGCTTTGAGATTACTTTAACAGCTCTGTGTCCTCGATCACATTCTGTAGTGATTTCAAAAACAAAACTTACCACCAGAGAAAATATACAAACAAAGGATGCACATTTATATGAATGGCCAAGAGTTAGTGTTAGTTTGTAGAGATGTGACTTTTACATACAAGGATTCAGGGTACTTTGAGCGTGTGAAACTGGTGTCTCCTCGATACATTTGAATCTGAAAGAAAGAAAGAAAAAATACTTTCACTTTTGAGTCACATTTAAATGTTTTGATATCGTCTTTAAAGTGCTAAGACGCAGAATTAAAATTTTAACACGAGAAATGGGAAAACTCCCTTGAACGTTATCATTAAATGAAAAGCTCCAGAACGGCTATTAAAAAGCTGCTAAACTGGAAAAAAGGAACAGTTTATTCAGCTACACATTTGAGTTAAAAATTCAAATATATCTTGGTTTTAGCCCCGGAAATGTGAAATAAATATAAATGAATAAATAAAAGACATTGCATACTACAACTTCTCTTGTATATGTCCTTGTAAACTCTAGCCAAGTACAAGCTAAAATCTTTGAAATGATTAGGGAAATATTCAGGTAATGTGCGCGTATACATGAACAAATTCTTCTTAGCAGCGTGTTGGTGTTCAAGCCTTGTGACTTTATCACAGTTTGACTCTTTTCTGTCATTCTCAAATGCAAAGTTGGAGTCCACATTATTCTTGCATGTAACACCGCACTCACCAACATTAGTTTAAGTGTGTAGTATATCCTGCCAGGATCATTTGAGCCTCTACAGGATGTTAGACAAGAGGTCAAAGCATGAGGTATTTGCTCTGCAGCTCAGCAGTCGACCGGTGAACAAGGTGCCTGTCATGGGGCAGCTGTGGAGGTGATTTCCTATCTGCTTGCGTGACGTGTCAAGGTGAGGTAATGCTGCCGTAAAAACGGAATTGTGAAGAGCTACGGCCGGTTTAGATCCCCAGAACACCTCATCCACTAACCCCAAGGGTACAGAGCACTTAAAAATGAATCACGACAATTACAACATCTACACCACATGTGGTCGCCATGAATCTCCTTCAAGCTACCATTACAACATTAACAATGCCTGCTATGAAAAATCAGAATCACCTTTAATGTCTTTACTTAGTATTTATAAGCAATCTGTTTGTGTAGATCAGGCATGTCCAAAGTCCGACCCGCGGGCCAATCACAGCCTACGGTGAGATTTTGTATGGCCTGCAGCTTCGGTTTTATAATGTATTTATGGTCAGAGAGGCACCTGGACTTGTGTAAATTGTCAAAAATTATTATTTTTTGTTATTTTTCACTTTATCCATTGATGAAGGTCACCTGGCTAAAAATCCCATAATAATTTAATTTAATGAACACTCCATTATTCTGTTTCCACTGTCAAAAACACTGGCTTCTTTATGTACAACTACATAAAATCTTCAGTGACGCTACAACCTTGATCTAACTATATACAACAATCAAATGAATGCAGTAATGAATTGCTGAAACAGACAAAAGGAAGAAAATAGCACAAAACTAAAATTCTGTCTCTCACAATCACTGTCCTCTCGTCTTCCTCCTACCAAATGGATGAAACAATGTTAACAATTTAGGACTGAAAAGTACTAACTGGCTTCTTCAAATGCAGGTAAAGTGCAATGACTCATTTTGTACAACAGAGTTCAAGCCTTTCATGCGTATCTAGGACTGCAGACATACGACACTCTGACATCCCCTGACATCGAGGGTGATAAGTTTTACACATCAATACTGTTCTAGCATCCGCTGCCAAAACATTTTAAGTCATCACAATATTAAAAAATGCGGTCCGGCCCACTGTCTGAATGATTTTAAAGCCTTGGAAAACTGTAATTTTGTGTAGACTGGAGAAACTTGGTGAATTGGATAAACACCCTGGCTAATTGCATCACTCAAACACATCCACATCAGGGCAATGGCAAATTGAGATGATGAGTAAACAGACGAGACATTTGTTGTGCAATCCTGAAATGTATGTATATGACAATGGAATGTGCAGTTGGGCAGCTGCAGATTATAGAGAACGGTAAGTATGGTAATTATCTAGTGATTTGAATTGTAATCAGGCAAGAGCCCGATATCATGAAGGAATACAGGAGGTGAGCTGTAAACAAACTGGGAAATGTCAACACTCCTTTCAAATACATTTGAATAAAGACTGAAACATTCACACATCACACAAAGAGAAACTGAACCCAATCACTGATGGTAGTGGGTGTTTGGAAAGTGAATGTTTGTTCAAGGGTGAATGTTTGGACAGAGAAATGTAAGTATAAAATGACTCCACTATAGAAAAATCACTGTGCTTTTCTACATACATTAATCTATCTCTTGACTGAACGTGCTATAGTACGATGGAAGTTTGACTTCAGCTGAAACAAAGGCTGGAATCATAATTTGGTTTGCATTAAAAACAATAAAGATACCATTTTAAATCTGTCTTGGCATATGCCTGTAATGCAGTAGTATTTCTAAATCCATTTAACCATTATGTAAATTACTTTGGGCACATTTGAGCAGCTTATTCCTTCTTGTTCAAGTGCAAAGGACACACGATAGAAGAATCTTTGAAGACTTTTAATTATTGAATGAGAAACTGTGAATGAGTAAATGACAGTTATGTAAAGGATTCACTGTTTCCCATTGGTAGATTTTTGCAGTTTACAAATAAGGTAAGATATAAGGTTGTGGATGTCAGGATACATCCAACTTCTGTCTATAATCTACTTCTGATCATTACCAGAAATACAAATAAGTGAATAAACAGACCCTCTAAAAACATATATACAGTTAATTTTAATAAATAAGAATACAATAAGAAAATAAGAATATTCTTGAGTATACAGCCAATCATTTAGCAGCTTTGTAGTTAGGTTGCAGTAGTTGCTATGTGGGTTTGTTTACAAGGGAGTAGCATGCATATGTATATGTATATGTATATACTGTATATATACATACGTATATATACATACGTATATATATATATAAAATGATTAATGCACATCAGATTTGCCCATGTTTATAATGATGAAGGAACAGTTAAGCCATGTATCTTACCAGTGTGTTTTTATGGTTTTGACACATGACACATAGAAAATATGGAATGTCTGCAGCCATAGCGTTTAAAGCTTCCTCTTTTTCTTTATTTCTCTTCACCATAAATAATTCAGCTCAGAAAGCATTTTTTGTCATTATGGTGGGATTTCCCATCTGTCACTCACAACCCAGTCAAACCAAAGAATCAAACTGAGACCAACTGCTTCAGTTTTTGAAATGTTTTAAAAAAAAAGTTTAAATTCAAACAATTACATTGTATGTCTTTAGTGAGGATGCTTTCAAACGTAACAAAGGAATGTATTATTTAACTTCACACAGCAAACTGGAAAAAGCCATATATCAAATCAACATTTAGCATGAACAACATTTTAAACAACACTAGTTGTGCACAGCTGTGCTCATGGTGCTTTGCAGATTGCTCCAGCATTTCTGAAAAAAATTGGTTTCTTGGTGTTTTTAGTTTTTTGAGTCACCGTGCATAATTCCACGCAGGTTAAAGATCAGAACTCCTTGGACCATATCATTAGTTGCAAATCTGTAGAATTAGGGGATGATGACATTGGTTTGAATTTTGGGGTCATTTTCACACTCCAGAATAAATGTGGGGACCAGTGGTATGCCTCCCTCATGGCACTGGGTGATGGATCAGAATATAAACAACTAACGAGCTTAAAATTACACAGAACTCAGGACGGTTCACTCTGTCCCTGAAAGCTATGCTGTCCTCTGCTGCTGCTGCTTCTTCCACTGATGCTGCTGTTACATTTTAAATGCTTCCTACCTCCACACCCAAAGACCTTGTTTCGACAGATATTGTAATTGTTATATGATTAACAATTGGAACATTTCATCAAATATTCATCTTAAGTGTTGTTTTGTCAGGACAAAATATCTAAAAATAAAAAAGATTTGACATTTTTTGGAAACTGTCAACAAACGTCTAAAAAGCAAGATTTTTGGGCCATAAAGTTCCTGCCGTACTGCAGCATTTAATCGTAATGCAGTTCAGACACATTTCGTCTTTTAGAATTGTGCTGTTTCTTTTGATTTGGATATTGCAGTTGTCATTTTGATTAACCTCTGCATGTGTTTAGTCTGTGGGAGGATGTCAGAATCCCCAGGGACAAAAACCCACGCACACACGGGGACTCACTTGCAAACCGGGATTTGAGTCGATGACCTTCTTGCTGTAAGGCAACATTGCTAGCCACTACCCCGCCATGTGTGCTTTTGTTCAACATTTCAACTAAAATCCTTGCACTTACTTTGACCTTGATTAAGGTTGTTCAAGTATCACTCTTATCACCTCAATTCTGCTAGTTCTCTGCCTTCCCACTTTAGTGGCATTGATTGCCTGCTCACATAGTTTGCCAAGTGTAAATCAGGAGCTGATTAGAAGCAGAGACTGGAGAAGAGCTGGGATTGTAATTGATTTGACTGAAAGACTGAGAGTCGAAACTTATATTTTAAATAAAACCACTCAGAGAAGATGTTTTCCTTCTTGGATCATAACCTACATCCCCATCAAATTCTGCCACTTACAAACAGATAGACGGACAAACATGAGAGAAAACATAAACTTCGTATCGGTAATAATTTACTATGTATGTCAATGCTAAGCCATTGGATGAAGTTACAAGTCAAAGACAGATTTTGCCTTGAATTTGTCAATTCATTATTCAAGGAGCACGATCAGATTTCCTTCCCCTCCTCAAAAATGTAACAGTTAGTTCTTGAGCTTCTGATATAAGAGAAGATTTGCTCAAGTTCAAAATGTATTGATCAATTTGTCCTGAGGCACAAGACAAACATCCCTCAGCAGCATGGCATTCTGCCTGGAGTTGGCTTTTTTTGGAACACCTCCAAAGATTTAAGTTCATATGCCAAGCCAGGGGAAATAAAGTGCGAGTCAGACATGTGAATAATATATCGACAACCAAAACAAATTCTCGTCAACCTTTCACTTAAATCCAAACCAGGTGGCAGCGAAGGAAATATAATCTGAGTTCCCTGAGAAGAACGATGAAATGAAAGTATTATCATCAAACGGCCCTTGTCAATATGTGATCGCCACATATAGTTGGAGGCTGCAGTGGGACGTTTAGGTGCGTTCAGACATCACAGAGATGACACATCTGAAATGACTGCGGCAATTTAATTCAACCTAGAGTTTGGATTATTGTCCACAATTCAGAGTAGTAATTCAACGTCCTGTGTGAATCAGTAATGTTCAGATGATTTTATAGAATCTGTTGACGTCATTGTAGGAGATCTAGATGTAGTGTCATCCTGCAGTGAAATAACGTGTTCTCTGGAAATCCAGAGGGAATATGATCACACATCTTCCCTCTTCTTTAGTGCTTTCGTCCACATTACTGCATCTCTGATTCTGGCATATTCCTATATTTCTGACACAGGTAATGGATATGAACTCTTCAGAGGAAGTGCGTTAATTGAGGTGTTATCCCTCTCATAATTTCGTCTCCTCTGAAATCCACTTTTGTGTGTCTTTTGGGCATAATGTCCTTTCTCCTCTGCTGCTTCCCTTTCTTTGTGTGCTGCACTGATGTTATCAGGGGTACAATAACCATATCACTTAATCTGTCCCTCACTGATTTTGCTTTTATATATTCTGTCATTCATCACCCTCTGGCTCTTCCTCTCCCTCTTTACCCCACCTTACTTTCTTTTCCTCCACCCTCTCTTCCTCTCTTTACCTTCTCACATCCCCGTCTCTCTGTGTCTCCTCTCTTCTCCTCCATGTATCCCTGCCATATAAATAATTAATGGCTCATCTTCGACTCGCCTGTTGTAGTTAAAGGGCGACTGAATTCCTGAGGACAACATCAGTACTGAGCTAAAAGTGCAGCTGTGTTGTATATGTGCAGTCAGCTTGCCGCACTGTTACAGGAGTCAGCTAATGACCTACTTAGATTTGAAATAAAAGTATTGCTTTTTTTCTTTTCTCCCTTTTTATCTGCACAGATTTTAAAGACTCAAAGCTTTATCCCGTCCACCCGAATGGGACATCAGGCCTCTCTTTGCTGAATTCTTACATCAGTCTGGAAATTGCAGTTTGGAAAGAGTTGTGATATCATTCAGCATCTTATAGCGCTAGTCAGCAGCAGTTCTGTATTGCAAGAAATGTTATTGTGATTTTTTGACTGTAAATATTACAGTTGCTTACAAAGTTATGAGGAAATATTTCCTCATGGTGGCAATTTGTTTAAAACACATCTTAAAGATATATAACATAAGAAAAGTAGATAAGGTAAGGATAGAATTTATATTATAGACATTAAGTTATATGGGCTTGATGTTTACAGTATAAACAGGACTGAACAGGAAATGTGAAATTACAGTATAGTAACTGTTTATGCTGTGGTGACAACATAATCACAAACTGGATTATGTTCAGAGGCAGGCTACATTCTTAAATGCCACCAAAGTAGCCAGGTGATGGTCATAAGAAAAACCCAACAGAAGTTCATCAATACAAGCTCAAAGGAAAATGAACAAACAAAGATATGAAGTCAGAACCTCACTGTGTTCATAATAGTGTGTTAGATACCATATACAGTTGTAAACAGGCTGAAACTAAATTGGGGGGATACAAGGATACATGTTCCACATTGACAAACAGTCATCACACCCAAGACAAAATTGTACCTGGCACTTTTGTTTTTGCATGTTGTGACTGTGAATGGAAACAGTGTGTGCCACAGTGGTTTACTGCATCAACTGTGTTTTGTTTTCTGCAAAATATTTATAAGAAAAACAAACTGATTGTGTCAGATGGAACAAGGTATGGCTACATTGACATCATGTCTGCATGTATGTGCTTCACAATCACCATGTCATTACAGCATTTTTCTTCCTTTCTTCCGTGTAATTTCAGTGTCATGTTGTCGATCGTCAATTCATATTTAGCTTTGTTGTCTACATTATTAGAACATATTGGATCCTTCGATGTCTTCCTATCATTGTGAAGCAGAATTCAATAAGCGTTGGATTATTATAATTGGGAACGTGAGCTGGGTTTAGACTGTCGTGAGACAGGTTAGTTTTACCCTAGTGATGAAAAGTAATCCATATGTTTCGCTGCACACACGTGCTGTATCATCTCAAAGAAAATAGGCCTTGACAAAAGTGTTTATAGACAGAATATAAGATGAGTGTATATTTTGCTCTGCCCCAAGGCTTTTTCCTCCAGATAACGTGATGGCAGAACTCCTTCACTAAACTATCTAAGCCTGTAGGCATGTTATGACATTTGATAAATGTAAACTGAATCTTCAACTACATATACAGCATCTTAAAGACACCGTAATGAAACTGTCATAATCACTGACTGTCATTATTTTCTATTGTACGAGCTGACATCCAGAGTCACATATAGGGTTAAAGCTGAAATAGTCAAGTTGTTATGCTGTTATTGTGTTTCATTATGTTGATTTTGCGGGAAAATGTCAACTTTCTCGATTCACAGCACAAAGGAACTGCAGTTCTATACAAAACACTGCAGAGAAGAGAACAGTTCACCTGGCATGTGTGGATCGTAGCAGATGTGTTTTACATGCAGGGTTGCTTTTGATTTTGGAAGACATCTCCGGCTCTGCAGGGAAAGTACCTGAATGCATTCTCACTCTGGTGTCTTGCTAATACAGTAACCAACAATAAAAGCCTGGAACTGCTATGGACCGGAAAGTTGTCTGCTGCCTCTTTAAAGGAAAAAAAATAGATTGTACTTTTGGTAAACAGGAATTCTGTGACTGAAATCAGTGTGACCATAAACAGTGTAATGAAGCTGCAGGCGCAGGGAGGAGATCTGGGTCTGCAGGATCAAAGATTCTGGCAGAAAAACAAAACGTTTAATCAGTGAACCATTTACTGATGGTGTTGCAAAATATGCTAATAATGTCCTTGTTGTGTGAATAGAGAATAAATCTGGTCTTCATTATGGTTTGTGTAAATGTGTAAATGACACGTGGTTGTAAAATAATGACAACTCTGCGTCCTGTGAGCTGTAGTGGAAGGATACAAATAAGGTAAAGATATATATTCTCTTACCAATTGCATTTCTGTCCTCATAAACCATGTAAGTCTTTTAAATTCTCCTCCAAATCCTCACATTTGCCAGTGCATGTAGTGTTTGCAGAATATCCACAGTGTTATGAGATTAAATATGGGAAACAAAGACCTAACAGCCCAGCAAGTGGTGTGTAAATCCACTCAGGTGTGTGAAGGGCATGTGGTAAGATCAGAGTGAAGTAGAGAACTTGATTTATCATCCGTTTTACTGCCTGGGTGTGATGACATTTGTCTCAATGTCAGATTACACTGAGCAGAAAGGCTTTGCCACGTAACAGCCTACCCTGTTCCTCCAATATACTCCATGATATGTCAAAAAGATAAGCCTTTACTTCACTAACTGAGAGCACGGCTTTCACTCATTATGGCGCCCTGCAAATACATACAAGACACAAACAATACCACCAGAGTATTTGCAGCAACCTATCTGAAACATTTGATTTAAGTTTGTGTAAAAGAAGGCTGCGTTCAGTGTTGGAGTGTATCAGCACAAATCTTTAACAACTGCCTGGCGACTGAAACAACTCATAGTGTAAAAGAGAGCAAGGTCAATGGAGATCAATGCGATTGATGTCTGATGAAAGTGACCATCTAAATGTGTAAACAAGGATGGCTGGCCCTGTGTGCATGTGTCTGTGTTTGAAGTAACATGATCGTGTTGCCATTTTAAATGATAGTGTTGAGGTTCTTTAACTGCAAAGCGTTCAGTTTATTTGAGCGTGTTTATCTTTGTGGCTGTTGTCACGCCCGTCATTAGCTGCTTTCTGCAAAAGCTGATTCTGTTAAATGCTTTTATCTCGTTTGTTTAGCTTCACACTGCTGAAGCAGAGCTCCCAAACTAAACCCACATAGTAGCCTGTTTACTGAACTGCAGATTATGACCCTGCAATTATGCTTTGTGTTGGTTCAGGCAAACGCAAATTCAGCCCATTCAAGTTGAGCAAAGTGCATTGTCCCCATTGTTGACCTCAATATATTAGTTTTATTGTCTTGTAAGGACACTTGAGGAAATATGAGCTGAGCATAAACAGTCCCTCTGTCTTGAGTCACTGACTGTGTGGAGTCAGGTATAGAATGTACTAACCCTTGTGTGTCATGTTTCATCTACTGCTGAAATCACTTTCTGTATTTTGAAGGTCTGTAAATGAATGTGCATTAAAACAACCCATGTACACAAGACCATACAAAAGACTGGGTCTCTTATTCAGCCATGCTTATTCAGCCTTGCTGTCAAAACGTAGGAAAAAAAAAATGAATTTAATATTAAAAAAGTTGTATCATTCAGTTCAATCTGAACAAATAGCTCTGCTCACTCACACCTCATTTAAACTTGCATAATCATAAATTGAATTCATTATCCTGTTCTTGTCCTGTTTTCTCAGATTGATCAATATGCCCAGAGGGATTTGAAGAAGGGCCTCCATCTGTTTGGCACGGAAGGCAACGTGGGTTTAACCAACGCCTGGATGATAGTGCAAACTGATGTAAGATGTGGATCTCTTTTAATGTCTAAAACAATTAAAAATATTTAAATGGACTTATTTCTCTCATGCACACTTTGCTGTGATGGTTTAAAAGACACCACAGTGCATCCATTATTGAACTGATGCCATTTAGCAAGTCAAGTCCTCCCAAATACCTTGTTAGAAGCTTAGGTACGTGATGTGCTGCCTGCATTATTTATCTTGACAGTACTTACTTCTGCTATTGGCACAATTATACCACTTGTACCACTGCAATCACATCAAATTAAAAAAGAGAAGCCGACTATTGAAGGGCCTTTTAATTTTACATTTCTCCAGTTGGTGTAAGATTTGAGTAAAACAGTGTAATCCTCTTTGTAGTTAATGGGATCTAGACATATATAGACATGCTGATAAAAACAACACAGCATTCTTAATAAAGAAAATGCCTCCATCAACAGTAACAAGCACTCAAAGCTCTGGTAAAATGCCGTCAAAGAGATAAATGGAAGCATCACAGACTCTCTGAGGTAACCTTTGTTTCCATGCAGCTCTTTCTATGATGTGTGTTTGTTTCCCTTTAGTATCATTTCAGTGTTTTAATTCCAGTGCAAAGAATGAATGATGTGAAAAACTGCACTTTGGAATAGGGGAGTTTCGGGCATATACTGCTGCTGGTGGTGAATGCCTTCAAGGGTGCCTTCACACCAGCACTGATGCAGTTTGAGATAAAGTATGTTGTTATTTGGCGCTATACAAATAGCATTTAATTTGATTTCATTCAAACCAAGGAACCAGACTCGAAAGAGGTGGTCTCAGGCTGCTCGCAAGTGAACTCTGGAGTGGTTCATCTTTGAGGTGAATTCCATCCACACCACACAGCTGAAGCACAGCATTTAAAGCTACAATCTGTGTGTTTTCATCCATATTCCCAGCGAGGAGATGAGAACAAGGAACTGACAACAGCATGTCCATCCTCCAGGTCTGGGAAGTTTCAGTTCTCTGGAGCCTCCTCTGTAGGTGAAGAAGCATATTTAGCTCAGCTGGCGTCTTCTTCCTGGAGCGTCATGAAGGCACTGACTCACCAATGTTTCTTGGCAGGGGTGTGTAATGGGGGCACATGGCCCAGGAGGTGAGGGCAGCACCTACATGCTCAGAACCCTCCTGCCCACAGAAACAGCAGCGAGTCAACTGCTTTGTAGTTTGCTTTCCACAATGTTAACTGAGCTACATATGCGTATATACATATGTATATACATATACATATGAGTGCTTATCTGCAGAGGAGGGATGAGCCTGTAGCCACTCCGCTCTGCTCCTCCACTGACCCACGCTGCTCTTGTCAGATGTTTGCTTTTATTCACCTATTGACCAAAAACTGAATGTCATTTCAGTGCATATGATGATTTTTTACAATTACACACATAGTGTGTTTGAGGTTTGTCTTTGTGAACGTGACCCAAACCAGCCGAGAAATTAAACAATTTATTTAATTCCCATCAGGGGCACACTATTGAAGCAGTCTTTAGACTTTATTTTCAATTCAATGCAATTCAATTTCAATTCAATTGATTTGTATAGCACCAAATCACAACATATTTTATTTCAAGGCACTGTATATAGTAAGGTAAATCACCTTGACAATATTATAGAGTGCAGAGAAAACCAACAATTCACATGACATATGACACATGACGTGACATATGCTGAATTCCTGGTTTTGGCCTGTATATATATATATATATATATATATATATCCATCTATGTATATATATATATATATATATATATATATATATATATATATATATATATATATATATATATATATATATATATATATATACATAGATGGATGTAAAATGGATCTGTTGTGAAGCCTCAAGATCTCCAATCTGGTAGACATGACAGTTTCTTAAGTCACTAGTGATTGTGACCATTAACTCCTCAAGAAAATGTTCACTGATGTTTTAAATCAAGTGAGAAGTAGACTCATCTTCCCACAGACTTCCATTCAAACAGAATGTTGATGCTTAACTGCTACTCCCTGGGTTTCACTTCATGTGACATTACAATTCATGAAAGGCAGATTTCCTTGTGCCCATGAGTCAAAAGGCACTTGTACTGCCATGCAAATGAATGCACATTGTGTGTGTGTGTGTGTGTGTGCGCGTGTGTGTTACTGTACTGAAATGTTCCCTTTTTTGCATACTGAATGATAGCATGAGGAGAATTTGGCTGAACGAGCCAACCATTTAAAATCTGTGTGCACCAGTGTGTATGTGCACTGTCCTCACTGTCGGATCAGCACTGCTGTATGATTGTACGGGGCTCCATCTAGTCTGAGTCTGGCTGAAATGAAGACCATTAAACAGCAGCTCCCATTCTGACACTGTTCTCCCTGCAAAACCTCCTTCATACATGCTGAGTCATTGAATAGATAATATAAATGGCAGATGTCCCTGGAGCAAAGTTCATCCTGAATAATGTAAATGGCCACTTTTGGAAGAGAAGAGGGTCTATATACATGGGAAGCAGTAGTAAAACATCCAAAAGACACCAAATGCTTGCTCGATAAATCAGTATGGGTCACACGCCACACTGGTTGTTAAGCTTTTAGGAGATAGAATATGAATATTTATGACTCTATGGACTTGTACTTGTGATTTGTTCTTGAAATTTAAAACGACCATCTACCATAAATGCTTTCTGGTCATTTGAATTCTGCTGTAGTTTATGATAAGTTACAATTATGATCCATTGTTTAAGTGGAGATTTGAATTAACCAATTCCTAATTCAAAGCACGGAGCTTTGTTGTGAGCAGCAGAGGCAGCATTGTCCCTGCATGGAATTAAAGTCCACTGAATGAACAAAAATAAAAGGCACTTTATCTTTCCCTGAAGTGCGCTGATGAATTGAACTGTGGGGAGAGCCATGAAAAAAAATCTATTCCAATCACTGGGGGGGAGATGTAGATAAAAAGAAGAGGGTGGGTTTGAAAATGATATTCAGGCTGTGAGACAGATGGTATGAGAATCGTACAAAAGTTCAATATGAGCAAGATTAAGTGTTTTCTATGTTCAGAACATATGAATTATTTTGGTCAGAAAAATCATTTCCAATGCGATGATAAAACGAGGCCACGCACTTCTTCTTTTCTTGCAGTTCCGTTGCTGTGGTGTGACCAACCTCACAGACTGGTTTGACGTTTACAACACCACGCGAGTACCTGACTCCTGCTGCCTCGAGTACAGCGACAACTGCGGCCTGGACAACCCTGGAACATGGTGGACAGCGGTAAGACAATCAAGTTTGTCAAGTTTTACATTTTCCACTTCCACTACATAAATGTGAGTAGGAGGGGCTATAGAATTAGATTTGTGTCAATATTTTCAATCAAGAATTTTTAAGAAGCAAACAACCCTTTATGACTTGGGCAAGCAAAAGTCAACCACACAATCAAAATAAACAAATTGTAAATAAAATATAGATTTAATTATTCAAAAATATTGTATTTTATTTGTTTGAGAATGCACTTTTTGTTTGCAATGACTAGAATTTTGTTTGAGCTCCCTCACTTGTTCTTTGCACTCTCTGATTTGTTCTTTGCACCGTGGCTTTTTCTTTGCATTTCTGACCATGGGCGGGCCTTAGGAAGCTGCCTGCTGATTGGCTACTGAGTTGTAGACCGACAGCTCAATAGCTAGAAGTAGTCACAGGCCTAGAGTTGTTGTCAACTCTATTTTATTTGTTTTCAAACAAATAAAATAGAGTTGTTTGTTTTCAAACAAATAAAATACAATACTTTTGAATGAGTAAAAGTAACCAGTACACCACACGGTGGTGTAGTGGTTAGCACTCTCGCCTTGCAGCGAGAAGACCCGGGTTCGAGCCCCGGTTGGAACAAGGGCCTTTCTGCATGGAGTTTGCATGTTCTCCCCGTGTGTGCGTGGGTTCTCTCCGGGTTCTCCGGCTTCCTCCCACAGTCCAAAAACATGCAATGTGGGGATAGGTAAATTGGACACTCCAAATTGACCATAGGAGTGAGTGTGAGAGTGGATGGTTGTTTGTCTCTATCTGTGTGTGGCCCTGCGATGGACTGGCGAACTGTCCAGGGTGTACCCCGCCTATCGCCCGATGTAGCTGAGATTGGCACAGCACCCCCCGCGACCCTCTGGCAGAGGATAAAGCGGTAGATGATGACTGACTGACTGACTGACTTTTGAATGAGGGCCACACGGTGGTGTAGTGGTTAGCACTCTCGCCTTGCAGCGAGAAGACCCGGGTTCGAGCCCCGGTTTGAACAAGGGCCTTTCTGCATGGAGTTTGCATGTTCTCCCCGTGTGTGCGTGGGTTCTCTCCGGTTATTCCGGCTTCCTCCCACAGTCCAAAAACATGCAATGTGGGGATAGGTAAATTGGACACTCCAAATTGACCATAGGAGTGAGTGTGAGTGTGAATGGTTGTTTGTCTCTATCTGTGTGTGGCCCTGCGATGGACTGGCGAACTGTCCAGGGTGTACCCCGCCTATTGCCCGATGTAGCTGAGATTGGCACAGCACCCCCCGCGACCCTCTGGTTGAGGATAAAGCGGTAGATGATGACTGACTGACTGACGTTTGAATGATTAAATCGATATTTATTTGCATTATTTCGTGTATTTTAATTTTGTGGTTAATTTCTGTTTGCTCAGTTCAATAAAACATCAATTTAATCATTCAAAAAAAAAAATCTTTTATTTGATTTCAAGCAAATAAACTATAATATTTTTGAATGATTAAATCGATATTTTATTTGCATTATTTTGTGTATTTTAATTTTGTGGTTGATTTTTGTTTGTTCAATTCAATAAAACTTCGATTTAATCATTAAAAAAATATATATTTTATTTGTTTTCAAGAAAATAAACGACAATATTTTTGAATGATTAAATCAGTATTTTATTTGCATTATTTTGTGTATCTTTTTTGTTTGCTCGATTCATGAAGTGATTGCTTCTTAAAAAGTTGTGCTTGCTTCATGAAAAGTGTTGTTGTTGAAAATATTGACACTGCACACACACAACCTAATTCCACAGACGGGTTTCCCAACACAACACAATCTCACATGTCATTTAATACACATTTAGTACCACAAGCAGAAAGGATTCAAAAATTGAAATACAGTTTGGACATGTTTTATTTGAATGCACTGTCAATAATGTATTTTTCTTGTGATACCAAATCATACTGTTACATTATTCTAGTCACTAAAGGATGTTTAAAAATGTGATATAGAATAGTTATTACCTATAGCTAATATTAACAAATATTTCTCTGTCAGTCAAAAAGCCTTGGCTAATTTATTTATTCATCATTAATTTATTGACATTATCTTAGCTGTGACCTCAACAACAACAACAGTATACAACAGTAAGAGATTAAACATTTCGGTCGAGAAGAACATTCTGGTGTAAAGGTTTTTTTTTTATCTCACAGTGGAACAGTCCAACAACAACAAACAAAAGGCAAAAAAAATCATAACCTCCTTAGCAGAGGCAATGGACCAAAGAGCTGAGGTTCACTATGTTACTACATCTGTGGTGTTGTTCTTCACATTTCAGTGGGCGACCTACACTATAGTCTTTGTGTCCTGAACAGCTAAAAAGCAATAAGCCTCCTGACAAACGCATTTGAAACATGTTCAAAGGGTTTAACGTCATCTGTGTCATGTCTTTGAGGGTAAACATGACTGTTGGTGCTGGTAAAACAGCTGGAAATGATGTAACACTGGGTGTCTCTGGTAGCATTGCTCAATGCCAAATGACAAACTGATACATTTGTTTTTACTTATTTTATTTTCATTTTATTGAGTGTGATGAGATTATACATTCAGAACACAAATAATCCCAGAATTATTTCAGTCAATTCTACAGATTCTCTCTTTCAGTAAGAATAAACCAGCTCATTTTTGACCAACCACAGATTCATCTTTAAAATTCCCTTTTTGTCTATTGTCCCAGAGAAAACTGTTGTCTTTCTGACTTCAGAGCATCGTCTTTGAACATTCCACTGCAGTTTCAGAGGCTCCATCTGACAGAATCGGCCGTCTTGACAAATGATATCCTCTCGGCAGTTGATGCATTAAATAGTGTAGATTTTCAATCAGCTTTGGACACAGGGGACCACACCTTTCAGATGCTTAAATGTGTGATAGGTGTTCCTGTCTCGGTTTTTCTGACAGAGACACCTATACACTGTGAGTCACTGTGTCAACAGATTTATCTTCAGATTTATTCAAAGGTCCTCTGCCTGTGGTGGAAAGTCATTCTCATCCTCGTTGCACAGTTTCCTGTGGGACCCCTCTGGGTTTGGTTTTGGGCCCTAAGCTCTTCTTTTATTCACTCCCAAAAAGACCTTAGAACAACTGTCACTGAGAGACAAAGTGTCATTGGAGCTTCGGTTATGCCAAGGTGATGCCCATAGTGAAACAATAGATGATGTAAAAGCTGTAATGCGTAACTATAAATTAATATCTGTTGCATTCAAACCATTGTCAAATCAACTCATACAATGCTGATTATCAGCTCCATACGAATATCTCTGTATTTCCCAACATAGCAGCGTTTTGGTTTTGTGTCTGTGTTGGACCACGACTGACAGAGGGAAGGCAGGGACATAACAGCTATGCTAGAAAAGCAAGACGGCAGTGAGCAGTTGGAATATGGACCTAGAATTGCCCTTTTAGAAAGTTCTGCAGACTCACCTGAGGAGTGGGAAGGTCTGATGTCACTGCCCGCCTCCTTGGCTGAAAATGTCAAGAAGCAACCATTAAAAGTTTCCTCCTAATCCTCATAGTCGTGGCTCATGCAGAGAGGCTCTCTCTGTGTGTGTCACAAAGCTACATCAGGAGAAGACATCACAGCGGTGTCTCTGTCACTCACTGCTGAAGCTCATTTCATGTCTGTCCAGCAGCTTGTTTTTGAGCTTTAGGTCGTAACAGCTGAGAAAATCACAAAAGAAAATCAGAAAATCACAAAGAACCAAATAACAAAGAAAAAGTAAATGGAAAAAAAAAATCTAATTCAGTTCAGCCCTTTTTTTGAGGTACAAGGCAGCGCCATCATGATTTTGTTCAATGATTGAAATTGCAGTGTACAGTGTGGGCACATTTTGTATGCTGGATTGAAAACTGCCCTCTTACACCACTGATTATTCTTATACGGCACATTAAACATTAATATTCCATCCAAATGTTGGTTTGTATTAACTTCAATGTTGGGTGTATTTTTGTCCGTCAGTATACACACTAGTTAGCCTCGTCTGTTATGATGAATCTGCAAATACTAACAACTTTTTTGCTTGTAAAACTATTAAATTTCTCTCCAAGCAAAAGCCTATTGATGTGATGTGATTTGCAGGCATGATAAAAATTAAAATGGCTGGAGTGATACAATTAAAAAAGTTTTGGTGTTGACACGTCATTAAAGACAAAGAGGCCACTTTTTGGCCACTTAACACAATGAGTCTACATCTGTTCTCCAGCCGTGCTAAAGCATTAGCTGCACATAATGAGTGAAGATGATGAACCATAATGACAACCAGATTTGTGGAGCCCCTGCTGTTATTCAGTTGTTGCAACAAAAGGGTAATTTTCAGAAATCATATCAAATTTTCCAGATGTCACTTGTAGAGAAGGTAAATGGTTTATTAATCTGCAGACAGGAAGTCAATCAAAGATTGTCATTTTGTGTTCAAAACAGTATTTGGAATGCGTGTAACATCAGAGTTATTTCTACAATCTGGAAGCAACAGCTGGGGAAAAACACACTGTCCATTTAGTGGCTGTTTTATAGCTTCACATGAGCTTCATTGGCAGATGCTGCTTAAATATATGCAAAATAGAAGAATAAAAATGCATTTACACCTGGACAACATGCATTTGTTGACTAAAATCATGTGATGTGATCAAAAGCTCTACAGTAGATACAGTGAAGTTCTGATCTCAATCTCAAGTATCAGATCAGAGCTGATCAGAGTATGTTTTATTTTACTCCGCCAGCTGCAGGGATTTATACTGTGTCTGCTGTCGGCTACTTTTTTAACAGTGACCAGGCTCTTGTTGTTTGCGCAGAACATAAATGTGACCGCTGCGTTATCAAATCACCTTTTTAACAAACGTGTAGAGAAGTGACGTTTTCACATGTTTCGTTAAAGTTGAATGACATGTTTTAGCTCCAGTTCCTCCTCTCACTCTCCCTGGTTCTCTACAGTGATGCCTGCAGCCTCACGACAGCAGCAGTGCAGACAGATAAAAGACAAGTCTGTTATTCTTTCTCCCTGAGCTTCAGTCAGGAATATTATTTATTTTACTGGCAGTGACCTTTTTTTAAAAAAAAAGAAAAAAAATCTGGTATCTGGACAAAATACTCAATAAATCCTCATCCTGCTTGGGGGCCAAAAAAGCTGATAGGGACATCGATTTGATATAATTATAATTATTTTAAAGATTATGAAGTATCATGAGTGAGACTTTTTGACATCTGTACCTTATTCTTCAGTTTGTAAATAAAATAAGTCTTTAGAGATTTATATTTGAAAAGGACAGATCAGGTTCACAGCTGCAGAACAGATAGTAGCCATTCATCCTAAAATACATCACAGTCCTCTTACTGTAATGCCATACAGTTTTGCAGTGCAGTGTCATTTTCCACTCAGTGAAAAAGGCCACATTGTAGCCAAACTGTGGCTTGCAGCTGCTTCTATATCTATATATATTTTCACTTTTAAGAAATGAAAGGTGGCTTTTATAATCATTTTTCCACCAGTTTTTTTTTCTTTTCACCAGCCTCCACAAAAACATATTAAAGATTTTGTAGATTTATGCATATTTTCCTCCTTCAGATGACACTTAGTCCTCAGAAGTTCTCGTTAATGTGAATTTTTAATAATCAAGGACTCTAATACAGTGTTTCACAGTCAAGCATAATTTTTTTTTTCTAATGATGCCTGGATTTTAAAATATGTATTCTATATTTTAGCCCACATATATTTGGACATATTCCCTTGGTACATATAGTATAGTGTGCCATTAATGAATTTCTCTGTTGAGTCCAAGGTGATAAAAAAGTAACTGAAGCCACTGACAGGTTTACATTGAGTGCTTCAAGGCAGATGTAAGTGTTTTTGTCTATTCACGCACACATATTACCTTTCATCATATAGTTTTATAATGAATAAAGACGACTTCTTTGTCTCTGCTATAGACCTTTGTTGTTGACAGCTGAATGTTCATGAACTGAGAAACTAGGATTAAAAAGCTCTTCATATTTCCATTGATAGAAAACAGAAATAAACAGAATGAGTCAGTCAGATGGGCTTGATGATGCGTATACATACACACAAAAACTGCTCTCACAGTTTGAAAGCCCAGAAAAATGGCGTGTGTACACTCCAGCGTGTATAGGCAGTTACGTCTGGAAAATGTCTTTTAAAATAGCTTCTGTTTTATTTCCATAACAACTGTGTGGGCTGTGGTTGGGAACAGCAGAATCATCACTACAGTAAATGTCATAGCACTGCATTTCGAATGCCTAAACTACATACTGTTTTCTAGATAAAGTGAGTTGACCTCGATTGTGAGTGAATGAGAAAAGTAGAGTAGCTGCCAGACAGTTGAACAGTCAGCTGAAATTCATGCAAGTTTGAAAAGTGGCATCCTTGGACAAACATCTTACATCTTATAGACAGCACACAGTGAGACGCTTGCAGGTTTGATTATTGTGTTTTTAATATAGTGCTGTGGCCGTGCATGAACTGACCAGGAAGTCTGCACTGGATGTCAAATAAGAAAAGTCTGAATTAATATATCTCAGATGCAGGTCTGTGGTGCATGTGGGCACCAGTTTGATAAATAACTTGTAAGCAGTGTGTAAATTTGGCAGGACTCTCCATATTGATCCAGTCTGGAATTATTTCACCTTGGCCTAGGAATATACTGTATATATTTTTTATATATATTTTTATTTTTTTCACTGCTTAGGCAGCAGTGAAATGCAGAGTGTGAAGAGTATGTTTCACTGACAAGATATTTTAAAATATATACATATTACAATCTGGAAGGAAGGAATGTCTGTAGAAATGAATAATTTAATCAAACCAGCAGTGTAGTCTGCTATGACAGCAACGTTCCCTTTCCTGCACAGTCTATGTGCAGCTGTGTTTTTTTTAATATATAGGGGGAGGGAACAGGTGTCAATGGCTTTCAATTTGACTTGTTAACTTTACTCGAACCTATTGCTTCTTTTCCATCCCTTCATAATCATGACCTCAGTTTTCTGTCTGAATGTATTCAGACAATGTCAGACGTGAAGAATGCAGTGTTGTCTCGTGTCTAAATAAAAACCACATGCATGTACTGTTCCTGTATTCACACAGTTGACAAAGACGTAAGTAAGAAAGAGAGTTTTCCTAAAGAATATCAAGGACAGAAGAGGAGGGGGGAGCGGGAAACAAGGATGTCGCCAAACTATTTTTAATCAACAAATCCCAGACTTTATTTATACAGTATTTTTTATTTTTTTATATTTTATTGTATTTTTTTTATTTGTATATATATTTTTATTCAAAGTGCTTAAAAACAAAAAGCCCCCAACCCCCAGGTGCCAGTCACTCATCGCCCACCACTACTGCATGTGAAGCAAGTAAACCAAAAGAAACTGAGCACAGAACTGACAAAAATCAACATCAAATGTCTCAATAATCAGTGACGACAAAACACTGGAGACCAATAGTTCTAGTCATTGAACCGACATCAGTATGGAAAATAAATAGTAATAAAACAGGAGATAAATAGATAATGAAAAGCTAATAACAGACAAACATAGTTACCCCATAGTTACAAAGTGATCACCTCTTTTTCTGCATTCCTATAATATTTAAAGAATCTGGTCGTCGGTCATTTCAATTCAAAGCTCCGTCTGATTGGAACAATCTCCCATGCCAGCTTAGGTCCACTACTTCTCTTCATAGTTTCAAAGCATCACTTTTAATCCACTTGCAAACTCCTTGTTCTTGTTTCTGATTTTTCTTTTATTTATTCCGGATTAGCTGGAGTTAGGAGAGCCTTGTCTGTGTGTGTGTGTGTGTGCATGTATAAATCCTGTCATTTCTTTCACTGTATTTTGTATTATGTGTATCATTTTGTTGAAGGACCCCCTCGAAAATGAGATGATTCATCTCAGGTGCTATCCTGAATAAATAAATTCAAATTCAAATTCAAATCCAAATAAATGTAGAATATAAAAGTAGGTAGTGATTATTAAATAAAACAAAAGCAGACAGCCATGTGTAATTTATACATTATATTGTGTATATATATATATATATATATATAGCATTGCATCAAAGTGGTGTGTTCACAGCTTTCTCACTTACTGTATGCGTGTGTGTGTGTGTGTGTCTCCACAGCCATGCTACGAGCGAGTCAAGGACTGGCTTAATGAGAACCTGGTGGCTCTTTGGATCTTTGCTCTATGCACAGCACTTACTCAGGTAATTGCAGCTTTTAAGTTTTATTTTTTGATTTTTTTTTTTTTTCTTGATATCTAGAGTACATTTGAAAACCAAGGCTCTTACTTTGTTACAATACTTTCAGCGTCCTTTGCGGTGAGTGCAGTACTGTGGACAGCAGGGGTCATGTGTCACCGCCGAGGACCGCATAGTGTGGTTTAACTGTCCGTAAAAGTCTTTTATTTCCTCTCCAGCCAAGTTGAACGTGATGGGCTTCCAAAATGTGAGAGGAGAAAAATACCCTTCTTGAAAACATTGATCACACGAGGCTCCTGTGGATGCTGCAGGCTCTTTTTTTTTGTCACTGGTTAAGATTCTCTTTCTCCTTTGAAAATTCTTCATGCAGCATAAGGAAGCCAGTCATCTCACATTTCTGTGATGTTTGCAGCTGATTCACACTATTTTACGACACAGATGAGTGTCACACAATTACACTTTGTGTTCAGACAAAGATGATAAAGTACTTGACTCTTAAGGTTGAGCACATGCTCTCAAAGGGACAGTTTACAGGCTTTTGTGCTCACAATTACTTTATTTTCTATGGAGCTGCACGTCATGAAAATATCTACTGGTCTTTGTTTGCTCTGAAATAAACTTGAACTTGAACCTCCATCTTCCAGGAAAAGCGTCTGAATCAATTGGTGAAGAAATAATTTTCGTCCATTCACACATCAAGCAGCAAAACTGAAATGCAGTTTTGGTTATTTTTCTCTGTTGAATGTGTTGATTTTATTCTGTGGTGAGTCTGGTCATCTCAGCAGCTCCCCAGTTCTGGTTGCTTAGTAACGATGGATGCAACAGGAACGCAACCTTCAAGCACGAAAAAATTAAGAAAAAATAAGAAAGAAAAAATTCATTTAGACAATCTAAAGAAAACATAAAACATTTTAATAAAACCTAAACATACAACTGAACATGTTATGTTCTCATGTATCATAGTCACAGGGGGACATTTTGGGGAAGGTGTTGAAGCCTTGATTACAATCAGTGGAGGGTTGACAGGAAAGGGCCAAAAACTGTTCGAGCATCTATAGTTTACGCGATTAGAATATGATATATAATAATATGTGCATATCATATGTGTAATAGACTATTTAAAACAGAACAATATGGTTGTAGAGAGTGTGAACCTTGTAGTGCTCTTATTAAAGCATTTCTTTATTCTCATTTAATCATTTACCATTTACAAGTAGTTTTATGTGTTTGGACCTTTGAAGCTTTATTAAGTGAGTTTATATTTATATAAGTAAGAGTTGTCAGAGACCAACTGAGCAAACTGATTTGAAAAAAAAAGGCCAATTGGTGTGCTATCGGGGTTCAAACACACACTGAAATGAAGAAAAATACACTGAAACCATATTATTACAACTGTTAGCTTGAATAATGAATATCTTTATGCCACTCTATATGCATATAAAGTCTCATCTCCTTTTATTCACCTGTGCTCTCAAAATCAGAGACCGAAACCCAAATACTGAAACTGTGAAATAACTAAGATGCATTTTAACTTTGAAAGAAAGAATTCTATTCATGCATTTAGTGAAAAGCTAATTGAGATAATGGGTTTTCAAAGCCTTTAAATACAATGGATGTCTTTTGCATTTTATGAGGGAAACGAGACAGAATAAAATGCAGAAAGATACTCCTTGATCTTATCATAGAAATATAAAGATGACTGTTCACCAGACAATGCATTACCGAATAAAACTATAGGATATAATGCTTACATATACTTAAAAAAAAGCAATAACAGAGCATCCACTTCCTGCAATCTGTGCATCTCATAGCAGAGCATCCAGATGCTCTTTTTATTGTTCTCTAAGTAGTAAACGTAATGAGATTTGAATATAACATGATATAGGGAATGAGCCAAACAGACAGAAGAGTTTACTTTCATGCCACTGTGACTTGGACATCTGATGCTTTCATGCCTGATTTGTTTTCTTGTGCAGATCCTGGGTCTCGTCTTCTCCATGACAATGTTCTGTCAGGCAGTGAAAGTAGAAACATTCTACGCCTAGCGATTGACCTCTCTGCCCTTCAGCACACTTGGATTGTTTCTGCTCATCGATGGTCTGACCCACCCTCCTCCTCCTCCTCCTCGTCCTCCTCTTCCTCCCCCATCTTCCTCAACAGACTCTTGTTTCCACTGCTTGTCCTCTCTGTGACATTTGCTCTTGGGTGTCACCGGTTCACAGTTTTCCCTCTATCAACAAGCACAGTGTCAGTGTAATTCCTGAGTTGGTTGCTATGGTTTGCTTTGTGTCGAAAGCTAATTTCCGTGAAGCTGAATTATGAACATGCATTATATATACAGTATATATATATATATATATATAAATATATATAAAAAAAACTGTAACCCCTTTTTTAATGTGTTTTGTTTTAAATTATTGTATGGTTTGTATGTGTCTTCAAAATGAGAGCTGCAAATGGGAAGGTGCACTGTGTGAAGTGCTGCAAGTGCATGTCTCCTGCCATGGTGTCTATTAAATGTTCTGGCTCCACTAAACAGCTCACACGTCATCTTGTCATTTCTTAACAGGAAACACTGAAGGGGTTTATGTGCAATCCTGCTGTAATTATGCATAACACCCTGAATGACAAACTGGACGGATGGGGAAAATTTGCCAGTACCGGGAATGTAAAGCTGTAAATATTGTCCCTCTACTGAGACAGACTGAGTCAATAAAATATTTTCTAGCACCTAACTAATCAGGTATTAATTAGATATATCTAATGAAACCAACCGCTTTACGACTTCACGCTCCATGGAACATGTGGCTTTTTTACTGGGTAGTTTTACATGGGACACGAGGATTGCACCACCTACAATAAGAACATTCTGCTGGAGGAATGTAAATGAACAGTAACCTCCAGACTGCTCAGAGACATTTTTCCACCAATAACAAAAATTCACCGGCAGGCTTTGAAGCCCCTTCTGACCCTTTTGTCTCCATAAGTTAGTTTTTTTCCCTTCTTTCTTAGATCATCAGATTTAATCCAGGGTATAAGTACTCTGTGACACACTTTGATTAAATGCCCCCCTTGGAAAAATGTTATGAAAGATAAGAGAAATGCTGGAACAGCAGTCACAGCAGGTGTATGTGACTCCTCTATCCATTTGTTAGGATTTTTCTTTCTTGGTTCCTTTTTTCTGCTTTCAAATAGTAGGAACTTTAAAGTACAAAAGAGCCAGAAGTGAATTCATCTACAGAAAGGTTTAAAATATGATGTCCAGAATTATAGCACATTTCACAATAAAAACACACAAAGGTGTGCACTTTCAAAACACGGAAATGGGAAACATTCAATAGAATAAAATAAACAAAAATGGCTTAGAGAAAGAAAATTGCTCAAGGCCGTGATAGTAAAGTCTTATGGCTGTCAGAAAAAGCCATTCTCTAAAAGTACATTTAAGATTTAAAGGCCGTAACTGAGTGAACTGACCTTGCCGCTCAGTGAGACAATCGATCAGCCTCTGGTTTTAACCTTAGTTTGGTAATAATATAATATATAATAAAAAAATAATATAGTTAGAAGACCCAGACTGTTAAGACAGCGTGGTGAAAAGAGCTCAGGTATTAACTCCAGTGTCAGATCCCTGATTCAGAACATTGAATGTGATTACACACTGGACTCTAAAAGAGACGGCAGAGAAGGCAACATTTGTGTCACAGGAGAAAAATGCTTTTAAAATGATGAAATTATGAGACAGCATCACATTAAAGAAACAATGTGATGATGTGTAATGTGTAAATGCTGCCGACATGAAGCATCATATGCAGCTGGGCTGACTGAGAGAAGCAAAAGAAACAGTCAAATTCATTTTAGTTCCCTTTGTTTTATGTTTATTAAAGCATCTTTTTACAAAACAAATGATCAACAACCACACACTCCTTGAGAAAAGCACTCAAGCAATTTAATTGCTTATTCAATTGAGCAATTTCAACAATATTATGCCCAAGTTTACCATTTACACATGTGCATAACAACGTACAGATCACAGTGGATCAACAAAGGCACAAAACATTTAGTCACAGGGATCTGGAACTGGAAAATATAGTATATACAATCACAAATTCATTCTGCGGGCTGGATCAGACCCTTAGGTGAACTGGTTCTGGTCCACGGGCCGTATTTTTGACACCCCTGACGTAAAGCCACACTGGAGGAATTCATAGGATAAATGATCGTAAAAACAAAGAACTCTCACCTTGCAAACAGTGTTTGTACAGATGAAACCATAATCTGTAAAGATCAGTCAAACATGTCAATCATCAAAATGGTTGAACTCAGCGAAGTTAATATTTGGGATATGATTATTGCAGATCTGTATTGTGTGTTGCTTTTTTTATGACTGCATAAAAGACGGAGAGAAAAAAAGAGATATTTGCATGTTGACAAATGTGCATATTAGCATGATAGTGTTTGGGTCTTTTGACTGAAATGAGGGTGATGATAAACCATTTTCTGGTTATAAATGAATAATTTCCACATTGTCCTCATCACACTCCAAAAATTCACAGCAAATGTTCTAACATTTCATCCCTAATCGTTGCCTTCTGCTTTCTTGCAAATGTGTTGCGTGGTTACACGCCACCACCAACCTCTTCACAGCAATGTGTTGTCAGTCTACAAATGTTAATGTGACATGAATCTCATTTTGCCAAAGTGTAATGCAATCATTTTTTCCCCGCACAAAATAAACAAGTGCAATGTCTGCATGGTTTGCAGAAAAGCAAACTAGCAACATTTTTCTGGGAGAGCAGTCCATCCATCCATCTACTACAGCTTTATCCTCCACATGAGGCTCAATCTCAGCTGACATAGGGCTGTTGGGGATCAGCTCATTCAAGATGGAGTCACATGCATCTTGGATGGAGAACACATGGCCCCTTGCTCAGAGACAAAGAGTGTCATAAAACTCAGTCAATAAAGATCCCTTATCTTCCACACATCAGTGGGAAACCCACCTCAGTGGTCACTTTTGGACATGTGACCCCCATGAAACAGGCCATACAAAAGCCAGGTTTCCCCTCTTTTCGCCTCTCTTCTTCGCTTCTCGTCTCCATCTCACCGGAGGACACAGGCTCCTCTGCTCTCCCCTGCCCTTCTGGGTGCAGGAAGGACACAGACGTCAGCTCTTCGACTGAAGACCCTTCAGCACAGAGCTTAACAAGCTTCCAGCAGCAAGAGACCCTCTCTGCTGATCTTCAAGCAGGCCCGCTCACAGCAGCCTGCTATCCTCCCATCAGAGGCAGCGACACCAGAGCCTGCCTAAGGATCAACCAAGGATCCAGAGCCAAGTTAGCTCCAACTAGCTAACTTTGTGAGGAGGAACCCGAGCCACAGACACCAGAAACACAGTCAACCATCTACTGTTCCTGGACCAACAGACAGCACCTCAAAAGGACACTTTGGCATCTTTTAAGGACTTGGTAACGTAACTGGGCCTAGCATAGCATTACACTGCTTGGCTAAGCATAGATGAAATGTTGTACTGAGCTTACTTGCTCACATAAAGTGTTGTTGTAATGTCTAGATTTAGGTTAATATGATGTTAGTGATGTCCATGCTTCTTAGCTCTCAGCTCTAGATGTGCATGCTTCTAACCACTCATCTAACCTGACATCTCACTTTACAAAAGTAGTTAACCAAGAAACACAGCAGCCATGCGGTCAAGAAGCCATCTTTGATTCCGCCATCTTGTTGTAGTTTCTTCGTCAACCGCCATCTTGATTTGTAGTCTACCTCTATCTGACTTGACCATTTGACCTGCATACACACAGACTCTCTCTTTTTCACACACATACACTGTATATAGTTACATTTAGTAAATATTCTTGTTTATATCTTTGATGTCTTTTTAATAAATGTTTTATAAAATATACAGTCTGGTCTGATTAATATTGCACAAGTGTGTATATTGCCAACCTCTTCCCTGTAGAATTCCAATCCTTCAATTCACCTAACTATTGATGTAGTATTGTGATTTATCAATTATTAAGTTAATTATTAATCATAATCCAAATTGGTAGTCCGCTTAATTTATGAGACTGTTTTTGGAGGTTATGAATTAATGGTTCATTCAGAACCGATAGTTCTCCTCTGTTTGAGAGGAGTGGTGCCCCGATTTGAGTTTGACTCAACTTTTTATAAGAAATTAATTATTCCATAATTAATCAATTATTAATATTCTAAATTCATAACCAATCACGCCCCTAATCCCAACATAATTGGTGCCCCGTGTGAGGCAGGGTACTGTTGGCAATTTATTCATAATTGTGTAATATTAATTGACCATCATTTTGGTCAATACACCAGGTAGATTCCCCAGACTTTGACTTTGGCGTTTCACTAATCCTCGACTGGAGTAGACTTCAGTTATACAGGATGTACCTTGAGTACAAATTAGGTTTACTACATGTAACAAAAAAAACATTTTGGTTATTGTTATCATATTGAGTCCTATGATTTTAACTTGTCTTTCAGCTTGCTAATGTTGCTAACTGTCCAGTTAACTTGATCTGTAGAAACTCGACACTGAAAATCTGGTTGGTAAATTAAGTGCTCTTTCTTTAAATAACACACAGCGTGCCACAACCCTGTGTCATAAAGCTTGTATTTTGTGCTGTTACTGCCGTGCATTTCAGCCAAAGTGAGAATTGAAATAGAGCCACAGTGTGCTATACAGCCCTGTGAAAATTGTGTACCTTGCTGTAACATTCATGTGTTTCAGCTTGAGTTAAGTTTAAGATATTTTCCCCTAAATATTTTCTTAAACCCTGCTCCCACATTTCTGAAGCCTAATATAGCTACTAGTCAGTGCTTTAGCTGCTTCAAAGAAAGCTCCTTTCCATGTGGTAGACATCTATATTGTTGTTAGCCAAGGGTAGCAACACTACACAGTGTTCCTCAGGTTAAAATAATAACAAATTGATTTGTTTGTTGTATTTTACAACTTGCTTAAACTCCTTCTTCTCTAGACCTAAAAATGGAGAATCCCTGTGTAGAACTGTTTGTTTCATCTCTTGCACAGAACCTAAAGACTGGTTATGTTGAGTTCATCAACAGGTTAAGTTTAAATGAGTGCAAGGAGGAAATAAACTCTCTCATCTATAACAGTGTTGATGCTAAGAATGCATCCAAAGCATCATTGTTGGAATGCTTGCTGCTGAATTTCCACAGACAGGCCAGCCTTTCACTTCAGAGCAAAGCAGCTCTAGAGAAAGACGTTGAGTCGCTAAGAGTGCAGAATGCTTGCCTCCTCCAAGAGGTAAACAAGGCCAATAAGAAAGCTGTGCGCTATTTATTAGACCTACACTCTGCAGAATCAGATCTTTGCTTCCACAAGGAAGAATTGTTAAAGCTTAGATCAGAACATCTCTCGACACCAGAGTTGTCCAGCAGATGTGACTCTGGTTATTCGGACTCACAGCCTCCCTGTAGTGAGCGTTTAACTCCACCACACAAGAGTGGTGAAAAGTTTCTCAATGAGCTTAACTCTTTGGGAACAAAGTCATATAGATCTGACATTTCTGATAAAGGCAGTTCAGTC
This sequence comes from Solea solea, assembly GCF_958295425.1. Classification (NCBI taxonomy): domain Eukaryota; kingdom Metazoa; phylum Chordata; class Actinopteri; order Pleuronectiformes; family Soleidae; genus Solea; species Solea solea. The sequence goes on along the minus strand of NC_081138.1, from coordinate 12,037,842 downwards.
TCTGGTAGAATTTCTACCCAGAACCCCTTTTATTCACACATGCATGACACTGCTTTCCATGCTCACCTCGATGGAGAGGGGGTTAGGTCAGTTCAGGACTATCCCTCCCCCTTTTCAGGCTCCTCTCTGCAGCATCATGGTGATAACAGCCATGCAGGCTTCACCTACCCCCCAGAGAGAACAGCAGGAGCACATGAAAGACATGCTCAGACCTCAGAATGTTTTCGTTTTAAGGTACTGGAATCTCTTGCAAAAGACATTGATCATTTTGATCCAGACAACTGTGATCACAACATTGACAACTATTTTACTGAGATAGACCAAGCCCTTATGGACCTTCCCTATGCAACCGGGAGGGAGAAGATTAAACTTGTAGAGAAAAGCAGCTCTAAAGCAGTCCGCAAGTTTATACAGGAACTTCCCCTCAGAGTTAGAAATAACTACACAGAGCTTCGTCAAGCTCTCATAGAAGAATTCTCCTCAAGTGTGGACGAGATTACTTCCATGGCTGCAGCCCTTCAAGTTAAACATACTCGTCGCGAACACCCGCGTGATTATTTCCAACGTTTGAGAAAGGTGTATTTTCAGGGAAGAAATGCCCCTAGCTTGGAAGAAAATCCAAATTTTAAGTCCCTGTTCGTGCGCAACCTTCACCCATGCATACGCACTCACGTTGTGTTTCAGACAAGCCAAGGTAAACTTTCCATGCTTGAGATAAAGAAAATATCTCAGATGGCTTGGGAATCGGTTGTCCCACCACAGGCGAGAGATAAAATCTTTAAACCTGACAGGTCAACTCCAAAAGTGTCACCCAGACAAACAATTTCAAAATCTCATCCTCACAACAGAACAAAGGGGGGTGACAAAAAGAAGCCTAGGGACAGAAAGCATAACCGCCATGTCCACTGGCTGCCCCGAGACAGGCACTCCCACAACAGAAGTTGTTGGAGACCATACTCAGAGATTCTGGCCCAAAGACATGATCAGCCACTAAATTACTCTGATGATGACCGCAGTATCTCAGAGTACAGTTCAGAACATGATCATGACCGATTTGACAGTAACAGTGAATCTCACCGCTTCTCCAGCTACAGGTGTTATAGCCCTAAGCCACAAGTTCCAGAAAGCTTTAGATACTAGAGCTCCACACTGGAACAAACCCTTAGGACACAATCCAATCTGTCCTGAAGAATGTCCATTCCTTGTTTATTTTAATTTTTTCTTAGTTTTATTAGATGAGTAGGTATCCGGATTTTGGGTACGCACATATGACAATTTCAGTGATTCTTAACACTGTAATAACCAGACTTATTACGTCACTTAAGAAAACCACTGCTCAACTTTGTATTCTTGGGCAAACTTTGTTTTTTTACTTTTTGTTTGTACCCTTCCAGCTGTAGGATAAGTTGTACACTAGTCAAGGACATCTTGTTATGACCATACAGGGCTAGTTATGATCACACTGATATCCATTTACAGTTGCCACTCTTGGTATTTACCATGTTAACACATCTAACCTTCCTCTTTTTACTAACCTGATAAAGTTAGGTTTTTTGTACAATGCCATTTTTGTATGTTCTTCATTTGTAATATTACTGCTTAGCCAAATTAGAGTTAATCAATGCCCAGATGTTACAAAGTGAATGAACTGATTTTCCTCTGGACTGTACACTGTGCACTCAGGATCACACATGGAGTGAGATCCTGAGTCCAAGGGGGGATTGTTGGGGATCAGCTCATTCAAGATGGAGTCACATGCATCTTGGATGGAGAACACATGGCCCCTTGCTCAGAGACAAAGAGTGTCATAAAACTCAGTCAATAAAGATCCCTTATCTTCCACACATCAGTGGGAAACCCACCTCAGTGGTCACTTTTGGACATGTGACCCCCATGAAACAGGCCATACAAAAGCCAGGTTTCCCCTCTTTTCGCCTCTCTTCTTCGCTTCTCGTCTCCATCTCACCGGAGGACACAGGCTCCTCTGCTCTCCCCTGCCCTTCTGGGTGCAGGAAGGACACAGACGTCAGCTCTTCGACTGAAGACCCTTCAGCACAGAGCTTAACAAGCTTCCAGCAGCAAGAGACCCTCTCTGCTGATCTTCAAGCAGGCCCGCTCACAGCAGCCTGCTATCCTCCCATCAGAGGCAGCGACACCAGAGCCTGCCTAAGGATCAACCAAGGATCCAGAGCCAAGTTAGCTCCAACTAGCTAACTTTGTGAGGAGGAACCCGAGCCACAGACACCAGAAACACAGTCAACCATCTACTGTTCCTGGACCAACAGACAGCACCTCAAAAGGACACTTTGGCATCTTTTAAGGACTTGGTAACGTAACTGGGCCTAGCATAGCATTACACTGCTTGGCTAAGCATAGATGAAATGTTGTACTGAGCTTACTTGCTCACATAAAGTGTTGTTGTAATGTCTAGATTTAGGTTAATATGATGTTAGTGATGTCCATGCTTCTTAGCTCTCAGCTCTAGATGTGCATGCTTCTAACCACTCATCTAACCTGACATCTCACTTTACAAAAGTAGTTAACCAAGAAACACAGCAGCCATGCGGTCAAGAAGCCATCTTTGATTCCGCCATCTTGTTGTAGTTTCTTCGTCAACCGCCATCTTGATTTGTAGTCTACCTCTATCTGACTTGACCATTTGACCTGCATACACACAGACTCTCTCTTTTTCACACACATACACTGTATATAGTTACATTTAGTAAATATTCTTGTTTATATCTTTGATGTCTTTTTAATAAATGTTTTATAAAATATACAGTCTGGTCTGATTAATATTGCACAAGTGTGTATATTGCCAACCTCTTCCCTGTAGAATTCCAATCCTTCAATTCACCTAACTATTGATGTAGTATTGTGATTTATCAATTATTAAGTTAATTATTAATCATAATCCAAATTGGTAGTCCGCTTAATTTATGAGACTGTTTTTGGAGGTTATGAATTAATGGTTCATTCAGAACCGATAGTTCTCCTCTGTTTGAGAGGAGTGGTGCCCCGATTTGAGTTTGACTCAACTTTTTATAAGAAATTAATTATTCCATAATTAATCAATTATTAATATTCTAAATTCATAACCAATCACGCCCCTAATCCCAACAGGGCGAAAGGCAGGGTACACCCTGGACAGTTGGCCAGTCTATCACAGAGACAAACCATTCATCCTCACACTCACACCTATAGTCAATTTGTGTTCAATTTGCCTAATCCCCAAATCTGCATGTCTTTGGACTGTGGGAGTAAACCGAAGAACCCGGAGAAAACCCACGCACACATGGGGAGAACATGTGTGTTTGTTCCGACCGGGTCATGAAACCGGGTCTGGGAGACCAGTCCATCTGGCCAAAACGTCCGTAGACAAAGAACGAACATCAATTGTGGGTGCATTTCAGATTTTAGAAACTGGTCTTATATCGAGCAAGCTTCTGTTGTTATGCAGCAATGCAATTTTAAAAAAGCAAAGACAAAGATAAAGATAGGTTGTTTCCTCATTTCACTGACATTGAACACACATGTGACACATACAGTATGTTTCACACACACTGTTTGGTCAGATAAACACTATCGACCTCTACACCTGTGTTTTCATGCAGTGCTTCAGATAATCTTATTAGAAAATAAGTCAAGATTAGTTGTGCAGCTCTTGAACACATATGGAGTCTCGAATGGCTTCACAGCAGCAGCAATATGAAACAACAAATGAAAACAATAAATGAAAATGACAATCTTCAGCCTCGGGCCATTAGTGAACTCAACAACAAATTCCCACTAAAACCTCACCAAACAACATTCTCTCTCCTGAAACCAGACCTCAGTGAAAAACATGTGTACCTTAGCTTCTCCCAGAACAGAGGCCTGTGCTTCACAGTATTTGTGTACATGCGTTTGCTTGGAATTGGCTGGTGAATGTGATCCCAGGTATGAAATAGAAAAATAAGCTGTTTTGGTGGTAAAATGAGCCTTGAATACCACTGACTTATGTGATTTATGTGAAGTTGGAAAATAAAGGTACACGTTGGCCTAGATCAGAGTTCTGAAAACACACGTGCTTTGGAAATAAAATGGGTGATTTTGTTGTTGTTATGTAGTTGTAGATCAAGTGGCAATTGGTTGTGACGTCACCCATTTTGAAGCCATGTTTACTTGTTATAAACTTTGTTGTGGATGGATTACTCAGTCAGATCAGGGGCCTAATTGACACATTCGATTTTTTTACTGCTTTTAATCAACTTCCTTTAATTAAACAGCACTCACAAAGTAGAGTTGATTATGAAATCAGCCACACAGTCCACATCCACATGGTGGACATCAGTGTGCGTCGTTTATGCCACAGTGGGTGTAACATGAGTAGAGAAATGAAACGTGTACTCGCATTAATAAAGCTGAGAAAAATATTTCCTCACACAGCTGTTGTGTGCCTCGTGTCATGACATTCTTCACTGCAGCGAACACACTGTGGCATTGCGTTCCGACAGCACTGAATGTCAAAATGTTGCACAATATCAATTTTCCATCATCCAGAGGAAGTTCATTTTCACTGAGCTTGTTGCACTCACCAAAATTAATGCACCCTCAGCTCTCCATGCATAACATCCACAACAGCTCTATCTTTGCACCAACTGCAACTAAAATAATGACTTTGGAATTCATACAGTTTCAGCAGTTATTGAACTGATATCACCTGCTTGGGTGATGCCACAGTCACCAGTGACATGTGACATGGAGAGGCACTGACTCAATCACAGTCAGATTTACAAATATATGAACCCAAACCAGTAGTTTATTCACTATTTATTGGCAGTATGCACATGTTTCATATCTATAGGTAAGGTGCATTTACAGTATAATGGCAAGAGTGGAGAGAACACATTTGCTCTGCACCCTCCAAGCACCTGTTGGGCTCACATGCGCCCCCTTCCAGTGTGGCAAGGTACTGTCTGTCTCACCGTCACATGCCTTTTCATTGTAGTTTTATGTCCGATCCGCAAAACAAAATATGTCCCACACATTCATGAAAGATAATAACCAGACTGTGGAAAGTCTGGGTGTCTAATAAAGATTAGATTAAAGAAAACAAAGATTATATTGGCGACATACACAGAAACAGGCACGCATGCATCAAGGCTCAGATTCAGGAAATACACAACGTTCAGGGATTTTAACCATAAAAATGATCAAAATGTTGGGAATCAAACAGAAAACAAGGCAGAAGGAGCATTCGCCAGGGTCTGCAAATGCAGGCAGAAGGAGCATCATTTAGTGCAGGATTGTGGCTGGTGCTGCTACTAGCAACGGCTCCGTCGCCAGTAGCAGATGTTTCTGTTGGCACAATCGTCCTCCTTCCAGAAGTTGTTAATGATACGAAAAACCATCATATGTTCACATTTCAGACTCGCCAAAAGCTTAATTAAGTAATTTAGATGAAAGCCACTGCAAGAAGCCTATAGTCTTAAACTGGTGGCTTACATCACAAATGTCTCTGCAGGACTTTCAAGAAACATGCAGGTGTTCCCTCTTAATGAAAATGGCTCTATGGCTTGGCAGGGGCCAATCATAGAGCCCTCAAATTATTAACAGGCCTTTAGCATCTCTGACCATCAAGATGCATTCACTGACCTCCAGGAAATCTATATCGTACTTAACTTTACAGATGTTAACACAGGTGTATTACACATAAATAGTGCACCTGTGCCCCCCACACGAAGGTCTGCCAGGTGTCGTTTTTTGAGTCTCTACAGTGTGGATGTTTTTTATGACACCTGTATGTGCCAAGTGGCCCATTGTTTTATAATCCTGTGGGAACATCTATTAATCTAAGGTGTGTGTTACCTACTGTATTCAAGCACAGACACAGGGACCTTCAGCAATTCCATTAGTTGGGGAATGTGGATACACATGCTTACGGCAGCACAGCAAACCAAATCCCAGCGTCTCCCGGCTCGACTTCACATCGTCGCTTCAGCAGATTCCTGACGGCCCCCTCACCCCCCAATGCATCATTCATTATCATGTTCACAGGCTTTCTCACATCATGTGCTTGAACAGCAAAACATATCTATGTGCTCATTCCCTCGCCTCTCACCTCGCCTCCTGCAGTTCGAGTGTGAGCTCAGGCTGACTTGGTAACGCAACAAAGATGAAGGGTTTTTTCACACTGTGGGAAAATGACTGTAATTCTGTCCGTCTCCTTCCTGCGTGAGTTGTGTCTAATTTGTGTCACAGCTCATGAAAGAACACTACATCTGTCAAAATCCGGAACTCTCCAAAGTTCATCAATCATCCTATCCTGTCATTTCTTTCTGTGCCCAACTGCAGAAATATAGTGTGCAGAAATGTTTTTTCCACAGACTGATGTGTGACTTTCCATTGCAGTAACCTTTTTTTATGGCTTTTTTGTGTGTTCAATTGTTATCTGTTTGCAACACAATGTGATCACTGTATCTCATTTTGGGTATATTTATAATCAGATCATGTCTTTTTGTGGTTGTTTTGCTTCTTACAAATTCCATGCTTCTGTTTTATGTCTCTTTGTTGCCATTAGTGATGTTGTGTGGTCTCTTTATGTATCTCTGTTGTCATTTTCAGTGTGGTCAGTTGACAGACTTAATAACAGTCACTTCAATCGAAGTCTTTGACCCGTGCCACGCACATAAACTGTTTTGCAGCTCACCTTCATAGTTGCTGGTTGCATTGCTCTTGTATTTCCCCTTCACAACCACATCATTTACAAGTGACAATGAAATTTGAATAAATGAATTATTAAATTCATTAATTAATAACTGAATACTAAACTGAAAAAAAATGTTGTGAGACAAACTAAAAAACATCTGAAAATATAAATAAAAGATAAGAATATAATAATTTACATCAACAAGCAAACATTTGCCACACCACAGAACAATAAACTAAAACTACATCTAAAACTCCTAATTCCATTGCTCTTTGTCTGAAAGTGTCAGAAAGATGAGGGAAAAAGGCGGCATTTGCATGTCTTGCACACAGTGCCAAAAAGCTTGTTGACATGGTAACCTCTCACAGGGCTAGCTGTTGAACTGCTGCAGCTGCTGAGCCAACCTCTGACTGACCTCTTTGAGTGGATCCTCCATGATTGCACTAATTTCATTGGAATGGATATTGTTTTTGTGTTTAGAGTTTAGGCTTTAACACAGATGCTCATCAAAGTCATTTCCCAAATTTAAAATGTGGAGCACTCCGTGTCAAAGGCACTGTCTGTATTGTATGTGGTAAAACTGTGCAGTGTGTTTCAGCAGAGTTGTAAGCAGAATATAGACTGTTTACTGGCTTGATCTGACTTTGTTCCAGTCATTTAAACATGAAATGTCAGACTTGGCTGCCGCTTCTGCTTTTGACCATCCATCAACCTCTGACTGCATTTGTTTAAACATCCACCAGTCAACTGACACAACACATTACAATGCAATTTATAAGCAGCAGAAAAACCCTTCCACTGAAATGAGTTTTTACTTTTTTCAGGAGGGGAGCTGACTGATCATTTTAATTGTCCTTAAATTGTTTTCCCTCAATGTCAGCTTTGTTTGACCTTGGTTTACAATCCATTAAGTTTCTTTTGACACTGAAGTATGATGCCAATGTTAAAACTACTGTCATGATCCCAAACTCAGTGCCTGCACTCTGGTAAGAAGTAAATAGAGATTTACCTTTGGTAAAACCTTGAAGTGTGAGTGAAGCTTCGCTTAAATTAATGTTCCATGAAGTCAACTCATTGCACCTTTAAAAACTGCCACACAGACCACAGTACATTTGCTATGGTGTTTATTATATTTTTTTTGAGTGCACTCACCAAAACGTATGTGTTATTGTTTTAGAACATTCTGTTTTTAATGGACAAACTAAAGACCATTTGAGATTTAATGATAATGAAAGGCTACTGGAGATGCTTTAGCAGGTAGGATGTGTTGCTCTGGGAAATGGGCCAAAGCTGATTTGAGCACAGAGAAGGGAGCTGAGGGATAAGTCTGAGAGTTGAGTTCCAAAACTGAGCCGGGTGGGTGCAGAGTGAGGCAGGTGGGATTGATGACAGGAGCCAGGTTTGCTAATTACAGGCACAGGAGAACAGTTATAAGAAACACATCCAAAATACACAGAGTAAGTGTTCAGAAAGATTCAAAGGTGCCTGGATACACAACTGACTTTGCAAACAGAGTCTATGGTCTGGCAGAGGAGGAACCAGGTATTTGTAGGCAGAGATTGATGAGGATGCATGGCAGAGGGAAGGGGGAGGAGAGAGAGAGAGAGAGAGACTGCCAGCTGGGCATGAGCAGAGGCCCTGATACAATCCTACACACTGTACCTTTAAAACATTCAAATGAAAGCACAAGGGAAGCCTGTGTCAAACTCAATCTGGCCTGTCATATAATCATATTTGACCAGTGAGATAGTATGTTCTGTCTTTCCTGGTCCTCCACTGACATACAGTAGGACCACACATCAGGTTACCTTGCTGTATAAGAAATAATGAGTTCAGCCAGTTACATACAGGCCCATGTTCTGTTCTACTGGAACACAGCAGAGGAAATCAGGGTAAGAGAGATGGAATTGAGATGGAGTTCAATGGAAATTCATACATGAATTTCAACAATATTTACTTTTACATTGATGTTCTGTTGTGGGTACTCCAAGTGGTGTGTATACTATATAGTTTGTATAACTTATATAACTGTGGTCCAATGTTAATATTTAGCCCTTCTGAGGCTACTCCATGGGTAAATCAATTTGTGTCTTAAAGCAGTGTGACTCAATCCTGGTCCTTGTCATGTATGTTTAAAGATGTTTCCTTCTCCAACACACCTGATTTAAATGGGTCATTACCAGAGTTGTCCATTTCAATCAGATGTGTTGGAGCAGGGAAACATCGACAGGACAGTAGGTCTTAAGGACCAGGATTAAGAATCACTGCCTTTGAGAAAGGTACATTTGAGGTAAAAGAGCATTGTTCTTTGTGGGTGCCTTTAGTATGCCTTGCTTCAAAGAAAAAAGGCTCTCCATTCACCAACTTTGTTCCATCAACACAATGAATTTAAATTGTGTACGTAGGCCAAAAAAAGAGTTAGCGTTGCTAAAACCTAAAGAAAATATAGCCTCTAAGATAACTAACCAACCATCCATCCATTTTCTACTGCTTTATCCCACACATGAGGGTTGTAGGGGACGCTGTGCCAATCTCAGCTGACATAGGGCGAAAGGCGGGGTACACCCTGGACAGATCGCCAGTCCATCACAGGGCCACATATAGAGACAAACAACCATTCACTCTCACACCTACTGAGACCTAGACCTAGAGACCTAATCCTCGAATCTGCATGTCTTTGGTCTGTGGGAGGAAACCAGACAGCCCAGAGAAAACCCCAGCACGAACATCTCTTGTTGCAAAGGCAAGAGCAACCACTACACCAAACATGTGGCCCCTAAGATAACCAGATATTTTTATTTTTGGTTCAGGTGGCTTATGTTTCACTTGACTTGACAAATAAATTTGATTCAATTCAATAATTTTGATATAACTCAGACGGTGCATGCACAGAAGAGGAACCTGCCAATCTACTGTGCAAGTCCTCCTATAGCAGAGTATAATAAAAACAACTAGAGCTGTTCATTATTTCCTCAACTGTCTTTGTATGTGTTTGCAAGAGTAGCAGAACCCTTTAGCTGAAAAAACATTGCAGCTGTAGTGTCGGACAGCATGTTATGATACGCATAAAGTATCGCCCATGGCACCAATAAGCAGCATTCCCCAAGAAGGCTGTAAATGATTTAAAGAAATAAAATGAGTCAGAGTCTTTTCTTTCTCAGTAGCACAATGATAATGGGTGCAGTCTGTCCACTATTTAGTGCTGAGGAGACAGATTTGGCCTCGGATTTCAATATAATGTTCAACAGGCCAAAAACATGTTTTGTGAGCCCACTGTGGTCTTCAAATTTTACCACCAAAATACTGTTCGTCCTTTCGTAAATTTGCAAGAATTACCTCAAGCCATTCTTGCGATATCATGTTCAGAAGACTCATGCAGTGCCTTCGGCCACTGGCTGCTGTCACCAGGCCAGAATCCTAATAAATCTGCATGTTAGGAAAGTCTAGTTTGCTGATGTTACTCTGTGGCCGAAGGCACTGCCTCACAGAGCGGCTCTGGCTGCAGGCTCTCAGTTTTATTTTGATAAATTCAGTACCAAAATGACAATCTGTCCATAATCATAATTACAAACCCTACAGCACAGGCGGCTTACCACTTTGTCTGGGATACATATACTGCAGAAAAGCATTATCAGGAACTGTCTATGGCTCTCCCTCTGCAACGTAAATATATGGACTACCAGATAAGCGTCTCAATTTAGCTATCAGAGAACGGGTGTGTTGTCTCGACAACTTAAACAAATTGATATCCACCACCAACAAAGGACACCTTGATTTTAATATTTCATAACGTATGATATGTCAGTGGTGCCAGTAGAATAATGTAGAGGCACTAGATTAATAACTTAATCTGCTGCAAATGATCTGAAAGCATGTGCATTAGTGCTCTCTACAGCAATTTTTAATCAAATGGTATCTTAGCAATGGAGTGGGATTTTACAGAGTAAACATGGTGCTTTTTGACTCTAATATTAAAGAGAGGTGTTTTTTTGATTGAGATTCAAGGATTTTTTTTCCCTTTCCATTAGCGATAGCACCTGGTACTTTCTTTTAGTACCTGCTCTGATGAGGTTCCAAGCGAGCTTGGCCAATACTATATGTGACGTCGTCAGACTGCTGGCCCCTGATTGGCAGAGAGCGTCGTCAATGGAAGAGAACAATGCTGAAGAAATGCGTTAATCTGCAACATTTAGCAAGGAAAAGTCTAAAATCTCAACTTTCAACAGAGGGGACTGATGAATTTAGCGACAGCGCGACACCACGATCGCGAGCGATGAGCCGCATCACAACCCCATCTGCTGTCTTCCAGTTCAGTTACTGTGTCAGATGGAGTCTGTGCTCCGGTCATGCAGGAAGTACTGAACAATTCTGTGGACAAATCTTTTTAACTAACTGAGTCTAATGATTCAGTACACAGAAAACAACTGCTTTATAGTCTTTTATAGTCACTATAGTCTGTGTGTGTCGTGTATAAAATGACATCCCGGCAGTTTCATGCAGCCATGCTATGATAATTCCACCCATGCTATAGCAATAGACAACCATACCAAACCGTGCTGGAACCGTGTAGTGGAAAAGTGCCAATACATAGCCTGTTTTCTGTTAAGGTGATGAATGAATGAGAAAGTAGCAGAAACAAGAGCAAAGTTCTGCAAAGTGCAAAATGTATATTTTCCCAATCCAATTTTAGAATATCTCAGTCATAAGTGGAAATATTAAATTTTACACTTAAAGGCCAAATAAACTAAACTAAACTAAAAAGAAGACAAACAAAACAAACACCCAGGACCAGATTTACTGAAGCTGCATCAGAGACTTGCAGAAGGATCCCACCACTGAGGCAGACTCCCCCTCAGCTGCTGTGGGACAGGGAATGGCACTTACAAGATGTGCCAGAAAGTGGGGGGCTCCCGGCCAGAGCCTGATGCATTAACCATGCTGTTTAAGACTCCATGAAATAGTCCACTTCAGAAAATACTGGGTTCATCCAGGGACGATGTGGACTTTTCCTCTTTATTTCTCAATCTTTTGGGAGGCTAACTTTCAGTAAGTGAACAGGGGTGAAGGAGCAGACAGAAGAAAAACATAGAAAGTTTTCAAAAGTAAACTGGATTTGGTCGAGTCCAGTGAGTCCAGTGATTCCTGTGATAGGCAGGTCAGGATCACTGCAGGGGGCACACGGACCGACATGACTTTTGACTTCTGTGTAATCCAAATGAAGTGAAAATGAACAGTAAAGGTTTCTTTACTTCTTTAGACCTCCAAGAATATCTCTCTGAATCAAACTACAATAACAAAGCTAACCATGGTTCAACTGCCTATCTATATGTTTGAAATTTGAATATCAAAAAGAAAATCAAATTTTTTATCGTTGGTGGCAGCAAACCATATTAAAATGATTTATCTAAAATGGTATTCAATTCTGTAGAGATGCCTCTAGTATCTGCAACAAGATTCTTGGGAATTGTTGTTGATGGAAGTTTAAATTGGAAAGAATGAATAGACTATGTAAAAAAAAAAGTAAATAAATAAATGAGGGTTTTTCATCATATTACTTTAAACCATCTCCTGAATCTTTAGTTTAATTTATTCTTATCTTTCTGAAATATAGTTTGGGGAAGTACATTTCCTACTACTTTAAACAAAATGTTGGTTCTCCAGACCAGAGTCTAATGTATCATCTGCTCTTATTTATCCATTAATGTTTTTCAAATGATGGATTATTTTGTCTCATCTTCCAATAAAATATGCCTTCAAAATTAATGCATAATGCTTTTTAGACACTATTTAGTTTTTATTTTACTTTATCAGTTATTGTTGCACTATATTATTTGTTGTATTATATATTAGTTCATTTCTTTTGTAACTATTTTATAATAATAATAAGTGTAGTTTCAGCATAGTGTCTCCAGTGAGATTCTGTATTCAAATAAGGCAATCTACCGCTCCCTGCGCTGTATCCATTATTATTTTTTATCTTTGCCATTTTTGTGTATTTTATTGTGCAAAACAAAATAAGTCAAATCAAATTGTGTGAGAAGGAAGGGGGATGAACTGCTAACAAATAATAAAGACAACATAAACTAAAGGATGGGTTGCAAGTAGACATGTTGATTCATCTTTAAGGTTCATAAGCTTAAACCTTTGGTCAAGAGTTTAAACTCTAAGCTGCAACAATAGTTTATACCATAAATCATGTATATTGTCTCATTTTCAACAGATTTCAGTCTATATTATTGCACTGTCCCGGGGAGCTCCACTATTGTGCAAGATACTATTATAATTACTTCCCTGAGCCATGCTGTTGTGCTGAGTGTCAGACTGTACTTTTACATTATCAGTGACAGTGACACAATCACTCTGGTCTATTTTGAGTCAGCCTCAACTGTGTTCCCACTGTGTATTAATGTTAAACTCGAAACATCGTTGCATTGTAAGGGGAATTATTTATGAGCAAATGTGACATTTTTAGTGATATGCATCTTCAGTGTGTGCTGCAAAAATGGGGCTGAATGCCACACGCACTGTGGGAAAGACATGAAGTTGTCGAGATGTGCTGACAGTGAGTAAAATACAGAATTGCATGCTGTTGGTCTTATCCTTAAATCTCATGGGCGGCCTGGAAGTGTGTCAACCATTGCATGGTGCAGTCTGTGTTCATTTTGCTTGAAAAACTTTAGAAAAGAAAAGAAAAGAAAAGAAAAGAAAAGAAAAGAAAAGAAAAGAAAAGAAAAGAAAAGAAAAGAAAAGAAAAGAAAAGAAAAGAAAATGTCCCATCAAGGATTCATTTTAAAGTCTTTTTATACTGAAGAATATTATAATATTAACCTGATAAAGACAAAAGTCTGCATAAGAGTGATTTCTTCCTGTTAACCTAAATAAAGGACATAAGACAAAGAAATAATCACATTATATGATCATATATGTATTATGACATATACAGTGTGGACATAATCAGACATGTACTAGACATTTTCCCCCTCTAAAGTAAAATAAACGCAAAGAATGTGATGCACACACTGACGTTACCACATACAATGAATGTCTGTACTTTGCACCAGTTTTACTGGAAAGTGCTTTTTTCTATGCTCTTGTATTGTTTGGGGTTTATGTGGTGGTAGTGTTGGGGAAGGAGGATCCAGTTTGAAACAACTACAGCTTGTATTGTTTTTTTTATCAAGTTCTACTTCACTTTATTTTTACTTCTTACACTATAACAGCAGCAGCAGCAGCAGCAGCAGCAGCAGCAAGAGACAAGACCTGAACTTGTTTTTTTATCAAGCTGTAGCTTTTACACAGCATGTGTGTATACTGTGGGTGGAAATTGCTAATAAGCCTCTCAGGTGTATAATTTCACTAATTATAATATGAATCAGAATCACACACAGCTATTTTCTGCATGGAGACTCTGTATTAACTCTGTCATGACGCAAATGCTGGACATGGCTTTAGGTTTAGGACATTTTAGATACACACAGAGACTTATTTGAGGAAACTGTAGAACTTTTTCAATTAATTTATCAATTATGATTTTATATACTGTACATTAATACACTTTTGCAATATCTGACATCAGATGAGGTATTTCATCAAAGGCAGGAGTTACATGTTATCAGACACACACAAAAAAATATTTTAGAAACAGTAGCGCTCAATAATTATATCTATCTTAATGACTGTATTTTTAAATATATTTCTTTGGTGAATGTATTTTTTGAATTATTATTTTTGTGAATAATCCAATAAAATTAGACAAATTAACTTGTAAACCCAACCCAGTATTACCTTCAAAAAGAGAAAGATTTAACATTAGAGCTATTGATGTTTTTTTTTTCCTGCTGTGTCAACATTAAAAATAAATGCTGCAGTAAATGTTTAACCGTCCTCTCTGTGTCCTGTTTTCTCCCACATTCCCTTCATAAAGCATCTCTGCAGTGTGCAGACACGTTTGCCACATTTAGTCCACATGAATCCTTAATGAAAAGAAAACCTCTCAATGATAAGAATTTCCATTTAAGTTTAAACATAGAAGCTCAGAAATCGAATTTTACATCAACAGAAAGACTTTAGAATATTTAAGGAAAACAAATTCATTTCATTTCATGTCAGTCAGATCGCATTTATTGTTTATTTATTCATCGAATCTCTTATTGGTTGTGAAATGATATTTGCTAGTTTAGCTTGGAGATGCTGCTGCTTTATACATTCATGAAAAAGATTTAAATATGAAGAAGTGTGAGGACTCACACACTCAATGAGTGTTGGAACCCCAGAGAGAAACAAAGGCGTGTATGCCTCAGGATTGTGACAGGAGGACAAGAATAGCTCAGGAAAACTGGTGGAGGATTTCCCTTCCTAGGTATTGACCAGTTTGACTCAAACCCTCAGAGAAATTTTACTGGAGCTAATCTACACTGTATTTTAGTATCCTCGGCTCTAAGAGCTGGTATATGTTCCACGCTGTTAGTTTGCTGCAGACGAACAACAAAAATTAAAGGTCAGCTTGAAGAAACAACACAGTTTCTTCGGTTTCCAGGTCTGACAATGAAACAAAAAGGATACTCCCACATTTAGTAAACACAGTACTGATGCAAAGACCTTTAAACATTTTTGTCCATTCAATGTTTCTTGTTTGGATGCCCAGGATGCATTATTCTTGCAGCCAGGCAGCAAGTTTTATCGAGTGCTGAACCAGAATGCTGTTTTCATACATTAAACAAGGTCAAGACCGTTGAGTGCACATGGTTTAGGTGCATTAAAACCAGAGTCCCTCAATCCTGGTCCTCAGGGACCCATTTCCCTGTGTGCATGTTTTAGATGTGGCCCTGCTCCGACACACCTGATGCTCTTCTTCATTCAGTGCTGCAGAAGCCTGATAACGACCCATTTATTTGAATCAGGTGTGTTGGAGCAAAGAAACTAGGGTTTTGCAGGGCTGTGGGTTGAGGAACACTGCATTAAAACAGTCATGCTCATATTGAATAGAAAACGACTAATTCTTTCAAAAATCAAAACAGTTGGCTTCAATAGAGAAAACTTCCAACATATTTGGTTAATCATTTTAATGTATCAAACAAACAAATAACAGTTTCTACGATCAAATAACCCGTCAATTATTTTCTCATTCATTGTTCAAAATTCACTAGATTAGGGTTTCGCAATCCTGGTCCGGGACCCACTGTTCTGCATGTTTTAGATGTTTCCCTGCTCCATCACACCTGAGCCAAACAAGTCTGAAGTTATAAAAAAATGGATCCTCTGGAGACCTTGAATGTCTTTAACAAAATTTAATTGCAATTAATCAAATCATTTTATGCCATTTACCAAAATAAGTCCACTGCACTTACATTTTACCTGTTGGCACCACTACATCATAGAATTCATAAGAATCTATTCTCATGGGATCATGGATTACCTGAAGAATTTCATTACTATCTGAAAAAGGTTTCAGCCTGGGTTTGAAAAAATAAAGCAATTATCAACATACACCAGAAAAGACAGATGTTGAGGATAGTAAAAGTCAGAAAAGAGACAAACTGAAACACAGGTGTTACCAGTACTAAAGCAAAATTTATTAAAATAAACAAAGAAAACATCACACAGACAAAATAGCTATAAATCTATCATTTACCTCAATTTTGTTCTCATACAGCGTGTTTTACTCCAGACTTCAACAATAACCTTGAAAAGTGTCAATTTCAGATTTAGAAGGGTGTAGATGATCTGCTATGACCTTTAACCTGCCCGTCACAGTCACATGTTGTAGGTTTATCTAGTTATAGTCAGACATTATTCCACACAGTCGCACACAAACTCATCACTCGGACCAATGTCTTTACTTTGGTCTTTTTGTTGTTGTTGTCCAAACATGACAATGCACTTTGCCTAAAGACAGCTGACTAAATAAGCAGTGCTACACTTCGTCCAGCACAGTCAACAGTTCACATATCATTGAAGTCTGAAGGACGAACATGCACAGACTCTTTATTTTTATTTACAAATCTGCAAAACCCAGTCCCATCCCCCTGCCATGTTGTTTTTGTGTGGAATTCCTCCTCTGGACGCTCCTCTCAATCAGCAGGAGTCCAGGTGGCAGTGAGGTTAGTGAATCCTCGTCAGCTCTTCCACAATCTTAATCACCTCATCCACCGTGGCTTCACGTTTCATGCCGCTGCCGTCATCGATCTGAAATTGAACAACGCCGATGAGCTTTCGCTACTGTGACAAACCCCACTGGTGTTCACTTACACCACATTAGATGGACAAATAAGTAGGTACTTTTTTCCCTTTTATTTATCTGCAAATAACCTAAATGCTTAACTACCACAGTTATTTTTTTTATATATATATAAATAAAGTAAACAACCAAAGATTTACTTTAACTGCAACTAATACTTGCAAGATATTTGACATTTTTGTAGTATATTGGGTTTTAAAATGATTTATTTAAATATTTATAACAGGTTTTTTTTATTATCTGGTCTAAAAGGAACACAAAGAATTGCCTTCATAAGTTAAACGTGATTCCTAATTGCAATTTGAACAACGCGAGAAAAGACTCAAGCAGAATATAGCACCACCTGTTCTACTATGAAAGTTATTGCCCGTTCTTACTCACACAAGAGCAGGCAGCTAATAAAAACTGTCAAAACACAAATGACAACTCACTGATGAGTGTTACACTGATTCTGCAGCAGATGCTTCTCTGGGACCGGTGTTCGTTTGCCTTGTTGTTATTAAACCAACTATCATAACCGTGCCCATTACACTTCACTGCAGGCTGTACCAATAAGCTGGCAATGAGAACTCATGATTAAACTGGCTTTAATGCCCTTTTAACAAGGGTCCAAACAGATTTTGTGTTTGAACACACTGAAATGCAGAATACAATGGAACAAAACGCACAAAAAAGGATTCATTCACATTTCACATCATTCAGCATAGAGTGGATGAAAATTAGCTCCTACCTGTAGAGTACTAACGACCTCCTGCATCTTAGCTCGGCCGAGATCCAGGAAACTTTCAATCAGATCCCCATCGATGAATCCTGTGGCCTGCTCTGTCTTACGCTCGGTGTGGAAGGACCTCCAGGTGCAAGCGAGTCAAAGAAAATCAATACATGGCTGCCATATCGCCTTAGGAACAATATGACATATTTCACCTCAGGAACAGCAAAACTAATATTCAGTGTGACATAAATGTGGTCTTATGAAAACACTTTTCAGAGGACCAGACTGGTGTGGTCTTTAAATAGCAGCTTATGTGCTCTCTAAAATATTTTACAATAATGTTGAATGTACTGTTCAGTCTGAGCAGGTGTCTGAAACCCACAAGACCAAAAACCTCACAAATACTCACTTAAGAGAAGCTGAAAAACCTGATATTTGACAAAAACAAACAAACATGGATTATCATAACTGTTGATTAATTTTCATCAACTATCAATCAATTTACTGCCAAATGTAGACATTTCAGCTCTAGATACAACTCATTATCAAATCACTGGCTTAGTTGTAACCCAGAGAAACTATTACACACCTTTGTAACCAAGTAAAGTGAGTCTTATCATCTGTCACTTTACTGTGTGTGTGTGTGCGTTTTTACCCACATGATCACCACTCTGGTAAGTGCAGTTTGTTTCTGTCTCCGTGACAGATGGCGAGTGCCCATGTGTATATAAAAAGGATATAAGCTGTGCTCGATCTTGCCCACGCTCTTGATGACCTTGTTGAGACGGTTCTGCAGGTCCAGGAGGAGGCTGTACCAGCCCTCGGACAGAGACGTCACCAGACCTGACACACAGTAGCAAAAAACCATCATTAGTGTGACTAGAATCACCCGAATGTACATCTCATGCTTGTATGGCAAGGCTATGTTGGGAGAAAAGAAGCACAATTTCAATCATTTATGAAGTTTTATTTTAGAAATCCTGGAGTCCCTGTGCTTTGAGGGAGAAGTACGCTTCCCCCTGTGCTAAAAATTCAACTTCTGTGACAGCGAGTACATTACTCTCAAGCTCTGAGGAAATTATTTCAAGTGAAATTGACAGCACAGAGACTTACACTGTGAAGTATAAAGGAGCAAAAGGAGTTTTGGGACAAACTGCCAAGAAGAGTTTGAAGGACATTTCTCCAACTAAAAATTATTTTAATTATATGATAGTCTTTCTCTTGATTGTTACTTTCATTTTGTTTCTTTTGTTTGATTTGGGAAAACTGGACAAGAAAGAGACGTCATATATCAGCCATTGGTTGATCAATATGTTTTTTTTTCTATGTCTCATATGAAAAAAACATATTGATCATCCTCTAACAATTAGTACTTGCTTTAATAAATTACATCATATTACATAAAAATGAGTTAAAATACATAAAAAAAAAGATACTTACTAAGTTCCTTGCTCTTTATTTAACTGTTATCAGTCATAAAAATTGAAAGTATCGACTTTATGTTGAATCAGGTAAAGCAATTACCTCACTTGCCACCTTTAAAATTTAAGACACATTAAAATAATATGATCTAATGATCTACTTAACTTTTGTGAGGCCAGTGTTTCGGCTTCAAGAACAGTGAGAAACAGCTTTATTACCCGTTCTTTTTGGGTAGAATAAACATGCGTCTCTGCAGCTTCTCCCAAAATAAATCTCATATATCACACCGTCTTGTGGAATGATAAGACTGGCAGGGGTATTTTTCTTCATTATACACTGCTGCCCATTTTGGTTTACGGGCTACAGTGGAAGACTTTAGTGGACTGCACAAAGGTGGTTCTCATTTCCTGTTAAACTTTCCTCAGAGACTTTTTAAAGAATTGCAAAAGGTGCTGAGGTGATATAATGCACAGCATGTTGGTGGTGTGGGACAACATAAGCTAATTTACTGCTCTGTCTAAATGATGCCCTCTATCTTTTTTTTTTTTAATATCGCTGCTGTCATTCCTGCCAGGCCTAAAGTTACTGGTTCAAATGTGAGTAATGAGCTGTAATACTGTATTTGAAATGTATTTTCATTTCTGAAATAGAAACTTCAGTTAAGAATACACAAATTTGATGACAGTTCAGCTCAGTGCACTACAACTTTTGTTAGAAACGCTGGCAGTGAGAAAGGCATTTGGGCAGTTCCAACCTGTGTCTGTGTGTGTGTGTGTGTGTGTGCTTGTGTGAGTGTTAAATTGTGCGTGAGCCTACCAATCATGCCGTTAACTGTGCCGAAGAGCACAGAGCCTTGGGTGGGTGTGGAGCTCTCGCCCAGGTTCTGCAGCACCAGCGAGCCGTGGCAGAAGACATTGACAAACTCCCCGAGGTGGAAGACCCCCACTTCCTGCAGGTGCTGCCGCTCTTCATCTGTGGTGGCCGCACTGAGCGTGGCAGAGAGAGAAAATGGGAGGGATTATAAAAATGTGGGGGGCCGAGGTGTAAAAACAAAGAAAAAAAGATGTCAAAGACAAGGTAAAAGAAAATGTTTGGGGGGGGGGGCGTTGTTGAAGAGTCATCGATTAAGGAAACAAAAACAGGTGGGAGAAGACATATTAGAGACATTGTAAAAGGTCAGCCAATGATGGAGAGGTAATGGATAAAGGGGTGAAGAAACAGTTCGAGAGCGTAAAAGAGAGACGTAATACAAAAACTAAAGGTCAAAACCATTAAGTGATCCAACCTGAGGTATTAGTTGGTTAATAGGTGGTGGCATGAGTGTAATACACTGACTTTTAGGCCACACCCCTTTCTTAAAAAAAAAAAAGTGTGTGATAGTTAAGTGAGTAAAATGAGAAAGGCAGCCGTGCAGCTAAAGCTCAGCAGCCAGATGACTCATAATTTCCAGAGTAAATGCAAGGACAATTGTGTTGCACCACGTGTCCCAAGGTTGCTGCTCTAATAGGTATCATGGGACTAGGTGTAGCCCTATGATGACCCAATGTTGAGAGAGGATATTGATGATGATTTCAGGGAACTCCACTGATTAGGGGAAAGGTTAAAATTGATGAGCAAAAAAAGTTTCAGCAATTTTGTAGTGACATTCATCGTTTTCCTCACCTGTCCTTCTGGCAGACAAACAGATTGAAGGCGTTCTCTGCCCCCAGGAAATTGTCATCATCCAGGATTTCAACTGCGCTCATCCAGTTAGGATTAAAGTCGCGAGCAATCTGACCAAAAACAGCAAATATCCGTATGGTTATTGAGACTTTGCACACTGTAAAATCCCTACCTAAAAGTCCATATCTGGTTTATGTACACACTTACAAACAAGATATTAACACAAAACAAATTCTGAGCATTTAATGATGCTGGAAGGTGGATTTATATTAAAATAGGCTAACTGGCCTGCTGCCCCAGATACAAGTGAAATTTACTCCACTGAGTGGAATCAATCTCCTCATTAAACTGATCAGTAAGAAATTATTAAATAATGGTTTCTACATGCCCAACTAGTCCTATGACTGTGTTTGCGATTACCTGGGAGAGGTGGAAACAACCTGTAAAACATAAAGCTAGATCATTACTTTATAAACCTCTAAAAGAGAACTTGTTCATAAGCAGTTGTTTATATACCAACATTAGCATTTTGGCATGTTTTCAGTATCCTGTGGGACATATCTTGTTCATTAGCTGGTAAACACTAGACTATGTTCACCAGCTACATCTTAAATGTTTCTGCAATTTAGTGCCAGTCAGGTGGCATGAAATAGATTTTCAGATCTCTGTTGCTGAAAACAGCTGCATGCTGCGTCTAGAAAAAGTGCTAATGAGAGAAGTGAGTGTGAACAAAAATAGTTAAGCTGCAGGCTCAAAATCCAAAACACTGAGGGGAGACATTCTCTGACGTCCCACGGAGCTGAGATTGTCAGAATGAGCCTGATTCATTTTTGAATAAAAAAAACAATAATGATAGAGCTACCAAGAAAAGATTATTTGAAATATATGAAGATGGTAATGGTTAAAATTTAAAGACCCTTTAAAGTATCTCTTAACTCTGTATGAATTCTGCTCCATTTCACTCTGTCCACACTTATTACACAGGGCACAACAGCATGCATACAGCAAAACGTGGGACTCCTCATATTGCTTCATCTTCACAAATCCATTTTACACTTCACTCATCAAAAGAGTGGGAGGTGAAGTATGTGTCAGATAGGAGAGGCAAGAAATAAAGTCATTTATACACACCAAAGAGAAAAGTTAAAAAATGTAGCCATGGACAAACACACACTAAGTTTAATGTCTACCTTCTAGTTTTAAAGCCACTATGTAAAAACCTCGAGTCGTTTTTGTTTTACCTCCTTCAGATCTCACCTCTTCAAAATTACCCTCCATAGGTTTGTATGCCAGCAGCAGGACCGACCTCATCAGGTCTCCCACCAGAATGAAATCTCCTTTGGTCTTCAAGTAAAGGGCCATGATGTTGTTGTAGTGGTTACACTCAGTTCTCAGTTCCTTCTCAGCCGTCCATTCGTACAAACGAACCTTAAAACAATTAAGGTGAGCAACTGTCACATAACAGGCAAAAGGGCATAAGGCTTAACAATTTGTGCCAGCAGAATCTAATGAATTATCCAACAGTTCAGACTCATCCTGCTATCACTGTGGAAGTAATGGGCCTCAGTAAGTGTGAGCCTGACGTGCTGATTAAAAATCTGAGTTGTCAGCTAGCAGTTAGCTTTTGGCTAATTACACTGACAATGAGAAAAAAAACTTGTGTGTTTGAGTGAGTGGGGTGTATGTATGATATTCACTCAACTCGATAATGTTATATAATAAGGATATAAGGATAAATGTTCCTTTAAAGTACACATAAGTAGAAGTAAACCTTTGAAAAATCACAATTTAGTCCCCTTATGCACACATGCTTCTGCTCAAAAATGGTATCTTTATAATCTCTACATCCTAATTTCCTATGAACACGCTTCACACCCGTTTAATAAAGAGCCCCTGATATTATATGAAGTTTAAACCAGTGAAAATTATGAAGTTAACCCTTTACAGCTAAGAACATGTCAGAGTGTCCAGTTAATGAAATGAAAAAGTGAATAATGAAGAAGTTTTACAACCAACTAATGTCATAAAGTTGATTATGGTTTGTACCGAGGCCACTGAGAACATTTATATAAAGGAATATAGGAGAACATTTATATAATTTCAGTGATGGATTAGTTCTTAATGGCTGTTAAACTCCTGAGTGCAAGAGTGGGTTTAGGTGGAAAACTTTGCTCTGAGATTCAACAACACTGACATAAAATTAAAAAGGAGGTTTTCAACCGAAAGATTTTATGTGATGAAATGAAAATTAAATGGTTCACTGAGGTAAATGTTAAATAAAGGAGGCAGTAGAAAATTTGACACACCGTGTGACGACTTCCACAAATCCGTAATCCATAACTATTTGATTTTAATATATTAAGGTAAAGCTGCCATTTAAAGCGTTAACCTTTTTAATCCATCTATAGCTCAGTGTGAAAGAGTGAAGTTCAGGACAGTGAAAGGGAAGCTGTTTATGTCAAACTGTATGTGAAGCGATTCAAAACACCAATTTATGTAAAGTAAATCGATTTAAATATTGAAATTGAAAATAACAAAGCAGGGGCTTTTATCCAAAATTATATCACATACTTCTTAACCAATCAAAGAAAAGAAAGTTAAAACACAAAAGTCACTCAGAGGTTGCCTGAGTGTGAACTGAATATGAACGGAAATCAAATTCAAATAATCTAGAAAATGCTACTAAGCAGATAATTGAAGATTTTACCAGAATCACTGTCTTGATTCTGGTAAAAACAAACAAACTAACATTAGATATTTCTAAACATGAAAAGCATTCAGTCGTAACTAAATGGGTTTCTGCTCATCTGGCCTGGTCACAGTCTCTTTAAAACCCAAGGTGACATCTTCAAATGTCTTGTAAATTTTCATATAACACAAAACAGAAAACACGAATAATCACATCAGTGGACTTTTTTCTGGTCTAGTGCAAAGTGTATAAGAAACTACAATAGACATTATAAAGAGGCACATGGTCAGCAATTTACCAAGGGCTACCTGAGATGAAGGATTATAATTGCATTAATAACAAGTCCAAATTAGTTTTTGATAGTAAGGTCTGCAGTAAAAAAAATTATCTAGATAGATTAATTTGAAATACACCTTGAAGCAAATATAATATTCAAACTAAATGTATTGTTTGGGTCTTAAAACACTCTGCACAATAACTATACTTAAGACAAGAAAATGCCAAGTTTTTTTTATGTCTCGCTGAAAACACCTTCAAGCACCACTTACTGTACTATTGATGCTGGCCAGCAGTTTGCCATTGAACTCCACCATAGAATAAACGGCACCTTTCACCTCCTTCTCTGCCACAGTTTGCAGTTTACCTGCAAAAATGAGCACAAGGTCAGTCAACAAACAGTTAACATCCAGTGTTTCATTGGTTATAGAGGTCGACCAATATGGGTTTTTCTATGACCAAAGCCAATGCCACTCCAATCTACATTTGATGTCTGCACTGCAGTTCAATTACAGCCAGTATTATGTATAACAGAATAATGTATTAACTATATATATTAAATACATGAAAAAGGTAATACATTTTTTTGATACTATTGTTGGTGGAAAAAAATAATCTTAAGTGTAAAGGAGCATAACATACCATTAAACAATTGTTTGAAAGATAAATATAAAGACAACACTTCATTCATACAAAAGCTACAGGAAGAGAAGCAATGCAACTTGAGTGAGATATAGGAAAAGAAATGAGGGGAATCAGTGAGGGTGAAGGGGAGAAGAGTCTGATGAGAAGAGATAAGAAAATGATTAAGTGAGGAGGGAGACAAGAGCAACGTAGGACAAAGTGTCCCTGTGTGAAAAACAGGACAGAGGACGGAGGGAGACAATGAAACCAGATGAAGGATTAAGAGCAAAGCAAAGCAAGTTGTATAAGGAACAACATAAGAAAAGAACATTTTGTGTTTTATGTTTAATGAACTCAGAGAGTGGGAGATTAAGTAAAGCCTGGCAACTGACCGTCAGTGTAGTGGAAGACTACAATGCGTCCCTGCTTGGGCTCAGCCTCCTCTGGGTACACCATGGCGGTGCCAACAATGAAATACACTGATGGGTCTTTTCCCAGACGACATGACACCATGCTGAGGGCATACTCGCTAGGGAGGAACTGATGGGCATGGAGAACTGATAGAAAAGATACAAAACACACATTTTTTAAAAAATGCCCTTGGGCATTAAGCTTTACAGGACTATTCTACTGTATTATGGAGTCTCATGTCAAGTCAAAAATCCATGAAGGCAGACATTAAACATTAAACAAGGAAAACAGACGTCAACAGCTTAGTCATATTAAGTGTCATCAAGAGAAGGCTACACAGTTACTTGAAGTCTTAATATATAACTAAAACACCAAAGGCACTACCAATCAGGTATGAACCCTATTACAATAATTGTAAAGTTTCATGAAAAAGTTCTTCTCTGGAAATTAAATGATTACAGACACATGAACAGATCTGATTATATCTATAAAAAAACTCATAGCACAAGAAGGCTGCTTGCATACACACAACTCAAGACAATATGTCAAATGTGAATCCATTCGAATATACTTGATATAGCCAATAGTGATCACACAGCAGCCGCATTTAAATAGTGTGTGACTGAGATGTCAGGTAGTTTCTGACCATCCTCGACAGAAACTGCAGACACAAGTGTAGCAGTAACTGAAGAACAGATTACACTGATTATACAGTGTGAAGACTGCATTTCCCTTTAATGAACCACTGTGCTAGGGTTCAATTTTGACTGAAAAATATTGATTGTGGCTTAATAACCAGGACATGCAGTCAACACTGATAAACTGCAGCCATCCGTGGACACAATGTGCATAACCAATCCCTTATTTACATACCCTAATTTATGCATGCATGGCAAAACCTAAAAAAAATTTAAATAAAGACATGGTGCAGCAAAATATGCATTTCAAAACAGAAGCTCAGATTTAAAATGGTCATTCATGCCTCAGGAACTGACTAATTATGATAAAAGAAAAAAATATTGAAATGAATATTGAAATGAAAATACTTAAATGTGTTCACCAATTCTTTCTTAAAGAAATAAGGGGGTACTCTATCCCGTTCTTTTAATACATCCATGGCATGTGATGGAGGAATACACAGTGCATGTAGGGGGCGTGGCCTCAATAGCCCTGCAGTAAGTAGTGTGCCAAATTCCAATGTATTCTGGTTAATTCCCATAATTTAACATGGAAAGTTTCCACAAATTCCAGGAATTCTGCAACCCTAGATGGGAATGTCTCACCTTCAAAGGTGTGCTGATCCACGACGAGCAGACTGTGGACCTCTACTTCTTCACCGAAGGAGGTCTCATGGGGAGAGGTGCTGCTGGGGAAGAGCTTGCTGGAGCTAACACTGCTGGAGAGAGCCTGAAAGGACGTGGATTTATGAGACGAGACAGAAGCCGAAGACAAAGAGTCTATTTCTACTGCGTACACTCGCAGACCCATCTGTTAAAGTAGCTGTTTAAACCTTAAAATCGGGTAAACATTTCTCTGGTCATCACATGTCGCTTTTGCTTTTAACAAAGCAGAGCTGCCAAAGCAGTAAATCTCAACACAAATAAATTATATAGCAAAACACTAGCCGCTTTGGAGAAGCTATAGAGCCAAGCTAAGTGGGCAAACCACATGTTGTCACCGCAAATTTGGTTGGTTCGAAAGAGAATGAGTGTTGGTCCTACTGCTCTGACCTGTCTCAGCTGAAACCTCATTAATCATGTTCGCAACAAAATAACAATAATGATTTTGTTTAATGCGAAACATTATTTGAACAGCTATTAGCTCCTCTAGGTAAAGTATTTAAAATTGATTGCCCATCTCTGTCTTCATGAATTGCACTCTCCAATAACCTACATGCCTCTGGAGCAAGACCGAAATAAAAATAAATCAATAAATAAAAAACAGACAACATATGTTATTCTTTTGGAGGTGCACAAAAATTGCTGGTTAAAATAAAAATGAAACAGATTTAAACTCGCTAAATCTGCTTGTTGACCAACAGGACAAGACATTCGTTTTACTGACAAGCTCAGTTTTATTATTAGAACACAACATGGAGGAACGGTACCTGAGTGCTCGCACTGGGGCGAACAGCAGATGTGGTGCCGCTTACATCCTGAATCTCCCCCCTGCTGGATAGAACTCCAAAACACTGGGAAACCTCCTGGTAACAGATTCGCCTAGTGGGTGTTCACAGGTGGAGAGAGAAACAAGGAGTGAAAAAAAACCCAGCAGAGGACATGAAGGGGGCAAAGTAAGTTATAGAAGACAGAGTAAGCAGAGAGTGTTTCCTTGACTGGATAAAAACTTTTCCTATAACATTTTGATTCATTTTTTTGGAGAATTCAGGTAATTCCGCTCGTCATTTTAGTACTTTAGTAAGAATCCAATATCACCACTCAGCTACCTGATCAATAAGAATCCACCACATTGTAGCAAAACTTTTGATATCTAATTTTACAATGCTGAGTCAGGTTTTTCTCTAGAACATTTACACACAAACATTCAAACATGGAATAAGAAAACTGACCTGGGTGACTCATAGAGAGGAACTGTGCGAATGTGGAGTTTCTGAATCTCATCAATGGTACCAATGGTCAGAGTGCTGTTGTTGGCCAGAGCCAGACTGTTGAAACAAAAATGACAACATAAAAATCCAAAAGTGTGGTTGTCTGCATTTTTAATCAAGTCTGCTTGCGAATCCAAATAAAAGAAAGGATAGGTTGTATAGATGTCAACTCATAGATAAGTTCTTTATAGGTTCCCAGGAAGGTGCAAACTGGAGAAATCCACTAGCAGCTGACCTGTCAGGATAGCCCTCAGAGTTGAGTGGGCACATGTAGTTGACCTCCTTAAGGTTGACATTGGAGAAGACCAGCTTGTGGTTGGAGGAATAGATGACAGTTGGTCGGTCAGAGCAAGCGAAGACGTTTGAAGTGGAAAGTGATCTGAAGGTCCTCAGCACAGTGGGCTGGGTGCCGAGGGTGACCTTCTTGGGCTCACTTAGGGCACCTGGATGGAAGGAGTGTAATGTCAGTTTAAAATGAGGGTCTAGAAGTGAAACAGAACATGCACTTTCTGTTTAATGCTAATCAAACCATTCAGTGAACCCTTTGAACCCTGAACGGAAGCTTCCGTCTCTGTAGTTTTAATGTGTTCACACCGCACTTCAATGAAAAGAAAATCGATGAAAAGTACTTGCAAATTTTATGCCACTCACATTGGGTGACAAAGCACAGCAATCACAAGAAATACACATCAATCGCTTAATTTGCTCAGGCTGAATTTTGACTCACACAATGTTGTGAAAGTCAATCAGTGCTGAGATATTTTTTATCCTTTTTTCTTTCCAAGTACACATAATTGGAACCGATTAGAATAAGAAGAAGAGATGTTTGCAAGAAACATCATTATTATGTTGTTCTTCATAGTGAAGTGTTTGAGTATAGCATTACCCTGGTTTGCAAAGATTTATTGTAGCTGCTGCCTGGCCATTACAGCTGAATTAACAGAATATAAAGAAAATTAATCTACAACTATAACAACACTCAGAGAACTCCTAACGACATTAATTCAGGTACAAATGCCAAATAAACAAGTTCATGGTTTTCGGGTGCAACAATTTGCCACTTGTTGTGCAAGAGGACATTGTACCATGAGGATAAATAGGTATATGCAGTCTTGTATAAAGTACTTGAAAGCGATACTTGAGTAAAAGACTTTGGTAAAAGTTGAAGTCACCTTTTGGTGTTGGTCACAGTAAACAATAAGCCGCTGGTGTGTTTTAAGTCCACTTGGAGCTGAAATCTGCAGCTAACATCTGATGCCGCTAACAACTAGCGACAACATACAGGTATTATATCACCAACTCAGCTTTAATTTTGTAGTAACGATTAGCAAAGATGGTTATGGGAAATGTATTGGAGTAAAAGTACACATTTTATTTAAGAAATATAGTGGAATAAAATTAAAAGTTGTCAGAAATATAAATAGTAAGTAAAGTACAGGTATGTGTAAATCCTACTTAAGTACAGTAACTTCATTACATTACAACACTGGGTATATGTACAGTGCATCTTTAGGTTTTGAGCTTTACTGATGGAGTTAGTCCTGTTGAGCAAAAAGAGCAAACAATGTAACCAATGTCCAAAAATGGTGATATAATAAAATAGCCTAAATCTGTAAGATAAATGAGATGGCGAATATTTAAGCAAAAGCCAGAAAATACAACTTAAAGTCAGACTTTTGGCTACATTTTGGCTTTAAACATTCAGAGATACATTTACAGTTTGAAAGAAAGATTTTTAAAGTCAAACTTCAGGCTGGAAAGTTACTCCCACAATTACATCCATACAATATGTTGGCAGCTGTTGTTTTCAGTATTGAGAAATGTCCTCAGACAGCCGTCTGTTGCCCTGTCTGGAGGCCCTTATCAGTCTTTTATGACGCTCATCTCTAAGCAGTGTAGTGATGGTGGTGTGAAGAACCTACCAGTCTGCAGATCCAGACCAAAGTAGAAGAGCGCTCCATCACCCAGGGCACAGAGCAGGTAGTAGCTGCCTTCAAAGGTGGTCATTAGGATTGACCGGGGTATGATCTCTGTGGTCACACACACACACGATAACACAGTTAATTAATTGTTCTGTATTCCGGAGACAAAAATTAATTGATGAACACCAAACTGATACACATTCACAGCAATGTTTCCATTAGAGAAGTATATCGGTTTCATTGGCCTGACTGGTAACTTTCTGAAAGAAAAAATCTGAATGCTGCAGGGTAAATATGAAGTCCTCTGAGGTCAATTACATCATAACAATGGGCTCTGATTTAGTGTTTGTTGTTAAGCGCTGTTGTTTCACAGCAGGTCAGTGGAAATGTTTTCATGCAAATGAAAAAGAAAAATAGAATAGCATGGTGGCAGCTTTTAATTCGGAAGTTTCCTGTTCATAACCCATAAAAACTTAAGACTGCAGTCAGAATTGTCTTATTAGGGTTTTGCAGAGTTTGAGCAACAAGCAGCTGTCAATCAAGCACACTTGAAAAATAAAGTGTGACTCTGTGGAAAAGAGTGTGGAGATATTCTTAAAGGATGAAGCATCCTAATTGGAAGGTAAGACTCCTGTCTCTGCCAGTTCACCGTGTCTCAGGTGACAGCTGACTTTTTCATAAATTTACCCAGAAAGAGAGACCCATCTTGCACATTTAACACATCATTGAAATATTGTTCAAGTGTGTAAATGGTGCACTAAATATGTTTGTGTTAAGAGCACAGTTGATGCTCCAACACTCAAGTACTTCCACAAAACTAGGTACTTAACAAGAGATGTCATTGACATCTACTAATAAATCTAAATCTAAGTACATGGTAATAACATACATTTTACTGCTGTTACACTCGACATATTTCTTCAATTTCTATATTTGACACCTGAAGGCAACAGGGTGTGTGCCCATTTTAAGGGAATGGAGGCCAGAGGCTCTTATTAAATATTATGTCATATTTATTATATATTAATTGATTCATTCATGAGTCTCCCCTCCACAAAGTGCAAAACAGGGGACATGCAAAAAAAAATTTTGGTAACCTCAAACTGAAGAGAATAGTTGCACAGTCCAGTTTAAAAGGTTCCCAAATCCAACTACCACAAACTCTTAAACTCAATAAGTATTTTTTCTTTTTCCTTTTTGTATTTCTAATGTTACATCCATTTATTGAAATCTGTATATTTTATTTCTCCTGTAAGCATGAAATAGCTCAACAATATGTAATTTTATTCTCAGGCTAGTGTTCCCTGATCATGCAACATAAATAATAAGTAGCAATTTTTGTTCACAAATGCAAAATTTCAATTTAAAAAAAAACAATGAATTAATGTCATTAAAGCACATTTTGAACTAATCCTTCTCTCTGTCTATGATCAGGCTGAGGTTTGCTGGGAAAATAATAATTCACCTTTCTAGATTTTTCACTATATTGCATTTGCTGTTGGGCCAAATACAGACTGTTCCTTTGGGTTGACATTATCTTTGCTCTTTTCTCACCTCCCCCCAGCATTTCCTTGTGCAGAGCTGTGAAGCAGGGCAGTTTGAGAACACGGGCTGATATGTCAGTCCACAGTCCCACGGCACAGAGCGGTGACTCAGTTCCAGCCTCCCCCAGGGGCGTGATGTCCAAACAGGCCACCTCGTGCTCCATCTCTGTGGTACTGAGGGGGGTTAAGAGGACGTGAGAAAACCGATAGCGCACACTGTGTGACTGTGAAATGTGTACAACTAAATTTGACAATTTGAGGGAGGGATTCTGTGAACTCCTGATCAAAACAATACTATTCTGAATATATATATATATATATATACTGTATATACACCACAGAATAAACATGAAATTTATAATCCAGGGTTATAACAAGCATCTGTGAGTCAACAGTGGCATTATGCATGCTCTATCATGTTACCTTTTCTAGGATCATTACTGTGTTTTAGACATTTTCTTTCCTGACATGAAAATGTAGGTGTCTGAAGTACCAAAAAATGTGAGACCAAAAAGATAATCAATCATGTGTGTCTGTCTCTGTGTGTGAGAGAGAGAGAGTATTGTATATGTCAAACCTGATCTGTTTGAGCTCCCCTGCCAGGATCTGCAGGTAGTAGAGGGCACGGCCAACGGCAAGCACCACTTGAGTGTGGTTGCAAGCAGCCACACTGATGTTCCTGCCCTGTGGTTCCTTCCATTCACTCACTAATGCCTTGCTGTCTTGGAGCACCAAGCGCACAGAGCCTGATGTTATCTGAAGGTACAAACAGTTTTTCTCTTTAAAGATCATTTTAGTATTGAATTTCTAGGTGACAGAGTGACACTAAGGGTTGCGTGGGGACGATGGAGTTACAATATAAAGCCTTTTCAAAGCACATCCTGCTACTTGTATGTGGGAGAGGATCGTGGCTGTGCGTTAAAAAAAACAAAAAAGACTGAAAAGAACCTAACGATAATTTTAACCCACTTGTTGGAATGTGTTTGTGATGTTGGAAAGAAGAGAAATTACTTTCCTTTTAATGATCTTTAACATGGGCAGGTTTGTGTTTATAAGATGGCTGTCATGACAACAACCTTAAGATTTGTGGATGAAGGTCTACCGTTAAGCAGAATACCTAGCAGATTTCTTCTTTATTTCAAAATGGCAGGCAGGCATCTCTGGCACTCTTTCTTGGCATGAATCCATACTGCTGCTTGCTAATCTTCACTTCTTTCCTGAACCAAGCTTCAACACACTACAGATCTGCACATCATCCTTGTTCAAAACTTGAATTTGAATGAAATGCAATATTTATTTCAGGTAAGTGCAAAAAAACACTTATTTTTGAACTCTTAAATCCACGACTACGCTTTTCAATCATGTATGATTCAGCTCCAGCAAAGTGTGTCTTATAAAAACAGAGACCTCCAAAATGACGTTAAACTAAACTCATGTTCTGATGAAGCACATATTACACACATGACAGAAGTGTAGGCGTGCATGCTTGTGTATACAAACTTGAATAAGCTGCTGGTGTGCCACATTGCCGCAGTAAAATGTCTGCTGGTTGTCCACAAAGCCGGGAAGTTCAGTCTCCTCCACTTCCTCACCACTCAGCATCAGCACTCTAGAGGAAACACTCTTTAGTTAACAGCATTCAAAACTGACTCTAAACTTATCAGGCATGCAGTACAGCAAACACTCACCGTGTTTGACCCACAAAAGACAGTACCAGCATGTCATCGGTGTCTCTGCCTGCCTCAGAGCGAAGTGGCCACAAACCTTGAAGCAAAAAAAAAATAAAACATAGGGTTATAAAGAAAACCTATTTTCTCTATCACTCTGGAAGGTAAAGAAATACAATATCTAGCCACTACCCAAGTCGATTTTAAACTATTTCATGTCAAATGTTACCATGTTGGAAGATGTGCAGGTTGCAGATTCCTTTTTAGGAGCCATTGATTGGCTAAGTGAATAATTGCCTCTTATCAAGGGGCCAAGTGAGAAGGCAGAATCTGAGACTTTAAGGGCAAAACTAGTCGATGAAATGCTGGAGCCTAACAAGTGCAGCGAGACCTTAAGTGGCCCGTGTCTCATTTAAGTTCCAGCTACCTGTCTTGAGAGAAGAAACCCAGTTTCCTTGGATTAAGAGCTGTCTGCATCATAAATTCGTAAACTAGATAGTTTACTATTGCAGACATTGCGGTGCTCTTTGTTTTACCAAATGAAAATGTTTTCAAATGCTGAGCTCAGATGAGTGAGCGCTCAAGGCATGGTCAGGTGATAGAAACAGATGTGCAAGTTGAAGTACTGCTCTGCTGTCAAATCAGAGATGGACTCAGGTCCAGATAAAGTCAGGACTTTGGAGTGTGGTAAAGAAAAACAGAAGCCAACATACAGATTACAAACCTTTGATTCCCGGCAGGTCAATGCTGGCATGCTCATGAATGCCAATGCCATTACGGATTATTCGAAGAGAGCCTTCCTTAAATGCGCCTGAGCATGTCACCAGCTAAAGGCAAAGACATAAAAACATGAATGTTATTTATGTTAAGTATATACGATATTGTGGTTGATTCTGTTATTTTTCTTCAGTATTTTAAATTTACTTCTAATGTAAATATAAATTTAAAACAAATTCTGTTTCTTCATTACAAATTTCTGACCATTAATTGTTGTGATATCATTTTAACTAAATGGTTTATGTTACTTGATCTCAATGAGTTTTCAAACTACACATTTACTTTTACATTTTATTTTCTTATTTTATTTATTTGCATATGAGTGGAATAAACAGTGATATGTGTGAATGTATACAATATATACAATAGTAGTGCATAAAAAATAACTGACGTGGGGAATACCAACAAAAAACACAAAATACATAAGATGACTCAAGAAAACAAAACTGAAGTGATAACTTAGTCATGTGTAATTTTTCCTCAAACATACTGGAAGGACTATCAAAATAGTTTAAGAAAATGTAATAATGGGAGTAAATATACATTATGTCACATTTGCTAGTCATTAGTGATCCTAGTTTTAGTTGATTTCTTTAAAACTACAGGTAATGCTCGAAGTAGTTGTCCAAGTCAATGTCATTGCAGTAGCACTAACTGCTGTTATATCCTAACAGGGCCAGTTTATGATACAACTTCTCTGATATATCCAGTACAAGCATGGCAGCAGTGTTGAATTACACTACCTTGAGGGCAAATAAGTATGATGTCTGATGCATCTGATTGGGAAAATGTGCATTTATTCTTTCAGCCACAGTACACTAACAGGATTATTACTAGCACCCATAATAGTCTCTGCCCCTACCACCTGCCATCCACCACCTTCATCCTAATGGAAATAACCATCTCAAATCTGACAACCTGCTTAACTTACCTCAACTTGTACCTAAATGCCCTCACACACTCTCATTATGACAATGACAGAATCATGAAAATCGGCAAAAAATTAAATTCATGTATGTGTTATTCGAGCAGGTTTCATGACTCATTAACCCCTGTATGCGTTGGCATGAAAATACTTTTTTGACCACACACACTGCTGCCATGCTTCCTGTAAGGTTAAATTACATTGCCCTGCAGCTTAAGCATGAATCCTCGGCTGTCTTGGAATGAATCTAAACCAATTAAACAGGTGAAATGCTCTGTGGGATTCTCAGCAAATAGTAATTTAAAGCATTGTGATTGGATTAAGAGAATCCAGAAGAATAAAGTCAGGGACAGTGTGTGCTGGTCTGCACACAAGAGTGTGGCTCAGTGCTCCAATGGACTGCTGCCTTTGGAACCATATCAAGTGCCCAGAGGCCTGGTCTCAAACCCTGCCAAAAAAAACTCTGAACACAATCTCCCAGTACTTTGTGTTGAAACACTAAAGCGGTAGGTGAAGAAACACTAAGGTTGTGTTCCTCAGTGTTTCCTCTGCTAAGTCAAAATCAAAAAAGTTCATAATTTCTGCAGCAATGTGTCAAAGAACATGTTTAAACGAACAGGTCTCAGCAGATGGTTGGACTTAAAGTAAAAAGGCGATCATTTTACATTATTCAGAATATCAACTGTTGGCAACTACTGAAGGTAACCAAACTTAAGTGCACACAAATACTAAAGATGATGAGTTGTTAGGATGCATACAGATGGGTATGACTGAGAGTAGGTCTTCACTCTCCATTGTAAAGGTTGTAAATATTATTAGAAGAAATGATGTGCTGTGCACAGCAATCTGCCTTTTGGTAATGGAACAAGGAAGCCAATTTAAGTTTGTGTGCCTGAGATGCATTTTAACAAAGTATAACTGCAGTCGAGCTAAATCATATCGACACAACTGGGATACCAGGTGCATCTAAATGTCAGATGAATACAGGCAACCAGCAACAAGAACATATACAAAAAGTATTACAGACTACCTTTAGAAAGGCACATTTTTATATCCTGCAACTGTGGTCAGTACCAGATTTGAACTATGGTTTAATTGTAGTGACAAAAACAAGTCAGCAAGTTGGCTCAATTGCCCAAATTCTCTCAAGCTGTAACAAAGCACATGATTAACAAACAAAAAAACACAGGAGGAGATGCTCAGCAAGGTATAGAGTACCCGCTCAATGTTTCAGTAAAGGTCTTTGCAAATCACAGTGCCATATCTAATTCTTTAAAAAATATATTTTATTTCTATCTAAATTATTTGCTTTAGTAGCCAAGTGTGGTGTTTCTCTGTGTGTGTGTGTGTGTGTACTTATGTTGGTTATCTCTGTAGGACCTTTTCTGGCACACTGTCCTTGCCAGGACCAGTAGTCTTCATGGAGACTAAAACCTGGTCCTAATGAGGCAGAACCTCATATCTGAGGAGCTGGTTAAGGTAAGGGCTAAAATTTGAATTGTGGTTAGGTAAAGGATTAGATATCAACTGGTTATTTTTAATGTTAATTAGGATGTCTAAATGAATGGAATTCAATGCAGTGTAATAAGAAGAAAGCTACACAAACCTGCATGTGCGTGTGCATGTGTGTCAGTTTAGTTTTGGGTCTTTACCTGGCCCTGGCCTTGCCTCTCCAGGTCTACAACACACATGTCCACAATGGGCCCCAGATTAGTGAACGTCTCCATTACCGCCACATATGAGCCCTGGTCATTGCTGTCCACATTGAGCTGAAGATAAACAAAGACAAGCCTGCTTAGAAGAAGAAGAAAGCATGACAGGACACACCCACAATAGACTGGTGACCCACTTAGGGTGAACCCTGCTTTTTGTCTGATGTGATGTGAACTGGGATTGGCTCCAGTTCCTCTGTGAGTCCCCCCCCCCATGGGTTAAGAAATTGGTTAATTTATGGCTTCCCTGCAGAAGTGAATTAAGACTCAAAAATTGATGCAAACAATTCCTGTAGATGCCCCAACTTTTGATTAATTACCAACAATCCGCCTGCACGGAGGTGGTGCTGGAACACACTGAGTTACTACACTCTTTGATGCATTATTAGGACAATACTGTGCTGCAGGGAGTTGTAATGTTCATTTCTATCAGGATGGTGGGAAACAAGTACAAGTAACAAAAGAAAACAGGCTTGCCAGTTGGGGCTGCTTCCTGTAACAACACAATGATGGAAGAACAGCACTGTCTCCACAGTTTACACACAGATCTTGTTTTGTGTAAGCGGGTACAGGGTGAACAGAACAGTAAGTTGAGAACATTTTAAAGCTGTTGAAAGCCTTATTGGACTTTATGACTGTAAAAACATGAATATTTTTTGACTTGTAGCTTACCTTCACTAACTGGGAATCACCCAATCTGGAACCTACAAAGACCACACCATTATCCAAGTAGGTCAAACACTCAGCAATAGATGTCTGTCAAGAGAGAAAGACACAAATACAGCTTAGTCTCTCAGGCCATGTCCCTATTAAATCTGCAACAAATATTATTTTCCCGTTAAAGCCCCCTGCCTGTAAAATGTCAAATGGCTCATTTTGTCCAATTAGAAGCCAAGAAAACAACAATATTCACTTCACTGGTATGCAAGACAAAGAAAAGCGACAAATGCTCAGAGTGGAGAAGACAGCCCCAACATTTGTAAAGAAAAAATAAATACATTTTAAAGCAGTTTTCCCAACATGACATTTAATTCATGGCCAAACAAAATTAACAATTATGAGACTTTAAAGTTCTAGATGGAGCTCAACAGTGTTAATCAACAAAGAAAAATACTGGCAGAATACTTGATGACAATAATGCTTATATGCAGCGAAAGACAAATCTCACAGGGAACAATTCAAAGCTATACAAAAAACAAAGTTAAAGGATTAAATAGGAAAATGATATTAGCGCTTATTTGTTGGGAATGGAAGAGAAGGGGTGAAAATATATTTTGAATTTTCAAACATGCATAGACATCTTTAAAATGTTGACAATGAGGTTTTCTGGGATGCCATTTACACACAACAAAGTATTTCTGTCCAACATTTGTATAATTAGTTACTGCATCCTGTTGATATGAACAGTATATGAAATTGCAACTCTGCTAATCTACTTAAATCTTTGGCTATGACAAGCCCAACAGATTGTTATTTCTTTGTTTGTCTGAATTTGTGGGAAAGTGAACAGACCATTGAACAGTCCAACTCCTTCCTACCACAGAAATGTCTGGGTGATGCCAGTGTAATGGACATTCATGTTAGATGTGTTACTGTGAGCAAACTTGACTCACGTTAAACAATGCCTACAGACGGTCTGTTTTATTGACGAGCTTTGCTCTGTCGCTGCCACAGTTGGCCCTAATGGAGCCACACAGCGGGTTTAATAGATGACGGTCCCACAAACGTTTTATTTTCTCCTCGACTCGCCGTTCTCAGCTGGCATCAACGATGTATTGTTTGGCTTCCGTTTGGTTTCCATCGCCCCTAACATTGCGTGACGCGCCATTTGTATCGCAACAGTTGAATGAACAGCTAGTGCTGCGTTCACGAACGTGGGAAAAGGAGATTTTGCATATAAACATACATATACATATATATATATATATATATATATATATATATATATATATCAGGGGTCGCGTTAACCGAATATTTTCCGTCATTGACCGTTTTTTTTAAAACGGTGACGTAAAAATCTGAGAGCCATCCGTCATTTTGACAGATTGCAATTCACACCCCTAAAAACTATGTTGATAAAAGAGGTGAAGAAAAGAGGACAAACTCAGCCCTTGGCCTCAGCGGAGCGAGGAAACGGCAGTAAGGAGGTTAGGCGAGTTCAGTGGGAGCGGGAGTTCTCCTGGCTGAGGAGGGCGGATAGAAAAATGTTGTGCGACAAAATAAAGATTCCTATCGGAGAATCTGAGCATAATTTCTGACCTGGACACCGTACTCAATGCATCTCGCTATCCTTGTAGTGCTGACAGCGTGTTAAAGAGCTATGGACAGGAGGCTTTGGAGCGCGTCTGTGACCGGTGCAGCTGATCCACTGGTGCAGAAGGAGCGCATGTTGCGGGGGTTCCTACCACGCGCAACTACGCGCAAGCAGGCACGCGATTTAAGTCCATGTGGACCAGGAGGAAGGTGTGAGACTGTGCGTTTAGGCCACAGGTGAACTGTTCATATTCCACTGCAATATGAACAATGCAATTGAATATGTCATTATTATCATTTAAAGTGACGGCTAAAAATTGATTATGACAGGATTTTTATGACCCTGTCAGTCAAAATGACAGACCACGAAAAAGTCTAGCGCGACCTCTGATATATATATATATATATATATATATATACATATACATATATATATATATATATATATATATATATGTGTATATGTATATATATGTATATGTGTATCTATATATATATATATATGTGTATATATGTGTGTATATGTATATATGTATATGTGTATCTGTATATATATATATATATGTGTATATATATATATACACACATATACATATACATACACACATATGTGTATACATATACATACACACATATATATACATATATACATATATATACAAAATGACAGACAACGAAAAAGTCTAGCGCGACCTCTGATATATATATATATATATATATATATATATATATATATATATATATATATATATATATATATATATATATATATATATATATATATATATATATATATATATATATATATATATATATATATACATATATACAGACTCAAACTTCTCTACTTGTTTGATTGTTTCTAACTCCAGAATCAATCTGCAGATGATCAAAACAGGATTTTACCTTTTTAAGCTCCTTGGCAAATCTACATCACCTTTAAAGAGATAAGTGACACCCTGGCAAGTAAGCAACAATTTTCTTTTTCTTATGCAGACTGATCCATTAGCTTCTGTCAGGGCCATAAACTATTAAAAAGTCCATCATAACAAGGTGGGTACTCAGAGTAAAAGGCAGCAAATGGAAAATCTTCAAGCAACAGCAAGAGTGGTAGAGGTAGAAGAAAAGGATGGGAGAAATGCCAGGTAGGTAAATACAGTACTGACGGGCACAGGTGAAATGATATAGAGAAAATATAAATAATGAACCTCTCCGAGCAGCTCTACATGCAAGTCTTTGAGAGCCACTGTGCCATCCATGAGCTCCTCCTTCTCCAACAGCAGCATGAACAGACGTCCCTCCATGTCTCCCAGCAGGTAGCGAGAGCCATTGGGATCCACCCGGTTGTGACAGACAATGGTACTTTGCTGAAATTGTGGAACAAATACAAAATGTTAAAAAGCCTGTACAAGGTCCTCAAATTAAACCAGAACCAAAAATATGCTCACCTCATACTCTATTTTAGTGCTGTATGAAAATGTAAAAATACAGCCACAGGGACCTGTCTTCAGTACGCTTGCTTTATTATCTGTCATTATGAAAATATACCGTGAGGAGTTTCCCCCAGGCAAAAGTTAAAACTACAGACTCTTCAAATTTTCCCTGTCAAGGGAAGCATGCATTAAATGAGGCAGCATGGCATCTCATCAGATATAGGGGTACACTACAGAAGGAAGAATAAAGCTTAACACATAAAAATCCCACACACCCAGAAACATTTGTTTCATTACAATATAAAAGTCAATTACACATGTAATGCTACACTTAAAGGTATTAATATTGAGAGTTTTTGCATGATCTGCAAGTGACTTGCAAAATATATATAAAAAAAAATCCTATATATACACACACACACACATATACATTATAGATAGAAAATTAAATACTGGCCCTTTACATATTGATTTTGTATAGGATATGTATTTTATTAGCTCACCTAAGATACTTTACTATATTTATATATAATGTGTTTTTATTTGCATATAGCACTGACTTTCTTATGATATCAGACTTTCCACTTAAACAACACTGTTGCCACTCATCTTTCCTACCTTTTGGTTCATTCGTGTCAACACTTTTAACATCTTGGGTGATTTTGACTAAACATGCTGCAGAGCCAAAGTCTCCCCTCTCCATTATCACTACAAGATAAGCCACCCATCTGGCTAGAATAGTAACCATGATTGGAACGCGCATTAAAATCATATACTGTGACCGAGTCTGCTCTACTTTTCCTTCAAAAGGGAGGTATTGTTATTATTATTGTCTACTGTACAAGCCGAGTCAATTTCTCACTTGATCAAACCTTTACAAAAAATAATTTTCACAATCCTCCAACCTGTCATGTAGTACTTTTTTCCAAAATTGTGGATCCACTTTTATTTTCACAGCTTCACAAAGCTTTAGCAATCCACTTGAGTGAAAGGAAGGTAATTAGGCTGTTTGACTCTACAAGTGAAATCAGTTTGCTGACCCACCATAGACTAATTTACAAAAGGGAGATTATATACACTCAGAACTTCTGGTGTCTCGTTCTTTTTTTCACTTCTGTGCTGTGAGTGAAAATGTATTAATTGGTTGTCAAAAATGTTGTTATACAGTATATCAGAGTATAAGCTTGTGTGTGTTAGGAGTGTGTGCTTCAGCTGAATGTTAATGCTGCATTAGGTGTGAAAGAGAGTCCAAAATAAAAACGTCAGCTTCATTTAGAATGGATGGTTCCATTAGTCACAGAGCAGATGCCCCACTACCTCTTATCTCAAACATCTCATCAGTCATGTTGGCTAGTGCTAATGTGGAAAGAGAGCTGTAACTGAAATTCTGACAGGTTGCCCGATAATTGTGAATGGCGTCAGAATGCAGGCTGTTATCAGCACAACACGGTTAAGTGTTTGTAATGTATTTGTGTGAAAGACTTCTG
Source organism: Solea solea (assembly GCF_958295425.1). Lineage (NCBI taxonomy): Eukaryota > Metazoa > Chordata > Actinopteri > Pleuronectiformes > Soleidae > Solea > Solea solea. The sequence goes on along the minus strand of NC_081138.1, from coordinate 11,996,790 downwards.
GTTTGGCATTTCCAGTCAGCAGTTGTGTAGCTTTACACAGCAGACAGGACAATTCTGACAGATAACATTGCTTCAGAACAGGTATCATGTGCAGTCAAGGGTTACTGTAACAGCAGTTTGTTTACGCCAAGGGTGTCCAAACTTTTTTTTAACAAGGGCCATATTTGATAATGTGAAGATTTCCGGGGCCAATGATCCTTTTTTAACAGTTTCATTGATATACAAATGCACTGTTTTATAAAAAATGTAATTTTCATTGTCACAATTATCATTTTTAAATGGAAATGTAAACAAATCTAAGATGTGCAGTGCCAGTGGAAAGAAAGGCACTCTCCACATCTGGAGTCAAATAACAAAATATGAGATGATTGCATACAGTTGTCTGTCACAGGTGGGTCTTGAAACCAGGACTCTGGTTTGTTTGATTATCAGCCGCCAATAAGAGGGCTATGTGGATGCGAAGCACCATAAAAAAAACGTTTTAAGCAAACGCACTGTCTGAAAGCCTTTGTTTAAAATTAACCAACAGATCATCAGGCACCAGAAATGGCTGGACTAAGAAATGCTGGTAAAACTGCAAAGGCAACAACAGCAGACCACTGCTAATTATGATGCGTGTTGTTAGTGCTGCGTTAGTGCCAACTGTTAGTTGTGTCCCAACTAACAGTTGGTATAGTTGTGCAATTAAATCGGTTTATATTGCCAACTTTTATTAACTCATGATCGACAGCACAATATAATTAAAAAATATTCTCATATGTAACATCAGGCAGCCAATGACCAAGAGGAATTGGAATTGGGCCTGTAATTGGAGGGTCGCTGGTTACAATCACAGAAGGGGTCAAGGGCTGGGGTGCCCCTGAGGCACCCAATCCCCATCGCTCCCCAGGCCCAGATAAGTGTTGCCAACTGCTCCTGCACCCGGCTTGTGCGTGTTCACTATTACAGTGTAAAAAGGATGGGTTAAATGCAGAGGTCAAATTCACTATTACAAATTGGTGTGTGTGCAAAAATAACCCATTGTAATTCTATGAGACCACTTCCTCGTGTTGTCCTCCCACTCTGTAAAATTACACCAATGTGGAACTGACCTGCCATTTCCATTTATTCAGAGTGTTTGGACGACATTTTCAAGAAAGCAAACTCACTTCCCCTCACTCCCTTTCACACTTGGAGAAAACGAATACCGGAAGAAAAAAAATGACTCAATAAAATGTTAAATGAAAATTGGTTGGTCATCCCTCAATGAGGTCAGGATATGAAGTTATTCATCAACAAATCCAATAATGCTCACAGGCATTTAATAATTATGTTTTATCAGCTTAAGCTACTGCATCTGAATATATTGATTTGTTATTTCCAAGATGTTTACTGCCTTGGTAAAAAAAAAAAAAGCAGTAGGAGAGTGAGATCATATTTTCTAATTATAGAAGGAGGCAGTTGCTGAAGAGCACCTCTGAGATTTGTTGAATGTACAAAGCAATACAATGCTACCTGCAACATAATCTTGCAAAGCACAAAATTCATAACAAATTTACACATAAAACTCATGGTTTCCAGGTTTGTTGTACAACCTCCTTTTTAACTTCACGCACGTATGCTGAAGCCTCTCTTACCCACTCAATACTGAAAACAGATCAATCGTAGTATTACACTATTATTACGTAGTGCTACCTGGTGCTGAAACATGTTTTTGTCAAAATGTCATACGAAAAAGAAAAGAAAAAAATAATATTTAGTATTATGAAATTATGTATTGTACGATGAATATATGTATTCTGTGGGTACTGGGGGCGGGACTAGATAACCTTTTGCTTCTCCTGCTTTCCCTTTCAGTTATGTGTATTGTGTGGACTACACTAAGATGATGGGTGATGATGAGTGATCTAACTGACATGACCGAAATAAATAAACATAGATACATACATACAGTAAAGTAAATAGTAGTACGGTAAATTACATCTGCCCTGCAAGTGAATTTACATTACTTTACTATTCACTTAGTTTTCTTTGTACGTGGGTATGATGATAAGCAACACAATAATGTAATAATACATTTTAATTCACACCCATATTATTGTAGCTGTCTGCTTTACATGGTATGGGACTAGTGATCTGTTGTTTGCTTTACTGCTAAGAAAAGAATTTGTCCCCCAATACTAAATTCTAAAGTTTAATATTCTGTAAATTAGGGCTAAGCCTGACTAAGGATTTTCTTAAAGATGAAAACAGTGTGGAAGCAGAGCCTGCTGCTCTTTAACACCGACAAATCAATTAAAAGTAGTTATTCTGAATCTGCCTGCAGAGCTTGCATGTCACCTTCTTTGGCTCACCCTTCACTCTCTAAAAATGTTTCCATACTATGGAATTCTCACCCGAGATGCTATTTGACAAACTGAGCTCAATTCCTGTATCCACCATTTCAAATTAAAGCTATGCATGGTTCAGCCATAAAGGTTTCAATTTTATTTTGACAAGAAAAAGCTTCAAAAAGTTTCAAGTGGGGTTTCATTTTCAACAGTGACAAAATGACTAATGAAATCCTGCTTACTGCTAATGATCATTATTATTATTATATAGAAGTGGCAGCCCTACTGTAAATAAATGCTTAATATCCTTCATTTGGACTCCTTAATGATGAAAACATTTATAGGAAGACCTAAATAGTCTACTCCTTACTTACACAAGACAGAAACAGACAATATGCATTATTTAATGTCTAGTTACCTTGATAGTAGGTGGTGCAATGGCCAAGTATTTGTCTCCATTGTGGTAGGTGATGGACTCTTGTCCTATGATAATAGCGCCACCAAATGGCTCTGGCACTAAAATACAAGCACATGAGCAAAAGAGAAATTATTTATAGAAAGGTATACATTCAAGTGGAGCAGCCACAAATATTTAAATATGACTATATTTAAATATATATATATTCTATTATCTCTATATTTTCAATTTATCATAATTTTCTATATGAAAGCATCTCTCTATTTTAGACGTGTTTGTTTATTGAAAAAATAGCAAATTTTGATTTTTTTTTTACCCAGTACTTTACTGTTAAGTTTTTAATACTGACCCCATGTGCAGTCATTTCTGATTGATCAACAGATTACTCAATAAAATGAGCTGAGATTCATGTCTAACAAACGTATATGTTTTTGAAACTGAGAAATATTTCCAGAATAAGATCTGTTCTACAGCAATGCAGAGAAAAATGTTAATGCTCTTATAACTTCTCACCTAGACTACAGAAATGTCTTGTTTATAATACCTTAACCCTCCAGCAACAGAACAGATTATTCAAAATGTGTAATACATTTGTAAAAAAAAAAAAACAGATAAAGATATGACTAAACTCTTTGTAATAACATGATGGTAAAAACATGGTTTTATATTATGTTGATTTCTTACTGGTTACTTCACTGATTATTTCAGTACTGTGTGGAGCATAAACTCTTGTTACCTGGGATGACCATTGATGCCTCAGCCTCCACATTCTCCTGTTTCCAGGGGCCCTTGTTGAACTCCTTCTCTCTCAGAGAAACCTCATAGGTCTTCACATGGCGTCCCTGTGGGTCCTTTAGTACACAGTATTACAGTATATTACAGTATATTACAGTTTTTACATAAACGTCTTGAATGAAAAAAAGACACCAAGACAGAAGTAAAAACTAAATCATCATCGTCACTGTCTGCTTTTTAACTGCTGTCACACAATATCGCAATTAACTAAGACTAAGAATGCTGTAAACCCAAACTCACTACACTAGATCCATGTCTGCTACAGTACCTGGTAGATGAAGCAGACAGTTGGTGCCTGGCAGCCATACAGAAAGTGCACGTCGATGACCTGAAGCTCCTCCAGGCGGATGTTGAAGGCCTTTAGCTCACGGTTGTCCCGGTCCAATGGGATCACCTTAAACAACCCGTCATAAAGACGGAGACCAATCATGCGGCACTCTGGGTCTACAATTCCAATAATGCCTGTCTCCGATGGACGACCAATACGATCCTGAAAAAAGAGCATTTGGTATGGAAATGTTAAATACATACAGTAAAACATACCATTCTCAAAAAGCGCTTGATAGAGTTAGAAAAAACACCTGGACATTGCCGTGGGCACGTGTGATGATGTCAATGCTGTCCCCATTCTGTTTGTATTCAAGGATGCATGCGTTGTACTTGGATGTGAGAATGAACAGCAGGTCTTTGGTCTCACCCTAAACAAAAAAAGACACCAAAATTATCAAATACCAAACATGTAGAAACCTGATTCTATTTTCATCAGTATGATTCAGTACAACAGGCTGAAGCAGGAGTATCAGTCATCTGTTTTATTTCCACCAGCCAATTTAGTCAAGAAAGACTTAAAAGGTTTATGAATCCAACAGTCAGCCAAAAACCATTCATGATAAGACAAGATTCCAAATTATCTTTAATTTTTAGAGGATTTCTGTTTTTTCCCCACAATGTAACTTTGTGTAACACTTACCTTAGGCCGGAAGAGTTCCATGACAGCAATCTTTCCATACATGCCCACTTCTTTGACGGGTCTGAGACCCTCTGGTGTGACGACATAAATTTCCAAACGTGTGTTTTTGGCTATGAGCAGATTCAGGTCTTCTGCAGAGGTGAAGTGACCTGTTGGCAAATAAACATGTAGATAATTCTAACAAACTGCTGTTTAGGGTGAGAGCAGGAGGAGAAATGTATCATTGACAAAATGTAAAATGTTGTTGACCACTAAGGAGATGGCAAAAAATCTGGATCTGATAATAAGATCAGTGGTTTAATCACCAGTCTGCATTTCTAAGTGTCTATGGGAAAGATAATGAAACTCATCATTGACCCAACTAGACCCCAACTGCACCCTTCTCTTGGTTATTGGCAGCAAATATGTGACTCATAGTGTAAAGCACTTTGAGTGGATGTTAAGACTACATAATCTCTTAATAATGTAGTCATATACCGTCTTTGATACTTAAGTGTAGGTAATGCTACATGGTAAAATTGCATTGCATTCATTCAATTTCAAGTTAAATTACATATCAGTATAGGCTGTGGCTAGTATGATATAAGTTTACATGAGGAGTTAGTTCTCCTCATGCAGGGCAACAGCAAATTATTATTCTACTAATTACTGTCTCAATTGATTGTTTGCTTTGAGGTAGTCAGCAAGAAATGTCCAATACAAGTACAAAATTAAACGTTTTCATAGAATTAGTTGTCCAATACATTTATATAAACAGCTGCTATGGTTCCCAATACACTTTCACTTTCTGGATGTATTAGATTAATCCACTAATAAAAAGCATCTTCATGTATATGCTTGTACTGTTTTGTAAACAAAACTTTTATTTTTGAAGCACGTAGTAGCTCAACATGTCAACTGCACTTATTTGTCACTTTATAAGCTACAGAGGTTCAACTGCTTGTTAAAGCAAATACCAAATCAGCATGGCAGTGCATTAAGCCATGTAGACACTGTCAAGACAGTCTGCTGAATTTCCAACCAAGCATCAGAATGGGGGAGAAAGGTTAGTAAAATGATTTTGAACATGGCATAGTTGTAGGTGCCAGACAGGCTGGCCTTACTATTTCAGAAACGACTGATCTACAGGGATTTAACACACAATCATCACTAGTGTTGACATAACTGTATGAAAAAGAGAAATGACCAAGTGAGCATCAATTTACTTGGAGGTCAGAGTTGAATGGCCAAACTGGTTTAAGATGATTGAGAGGCAACAGTAATTCAAACAACCACTTATGCAGAAGATCATCACTGAATGCTCAACACATCAAACCTTGAAGCAGATGGGCTACAGCAGCAAAGGGACACTCCCGCTACTTTAATGGGTGTCCTGTACCAAATGCAGTGGCAGGGGGTGTCAGTGCTGTGAGAATACATGTATAATATTTCCCTAAAATGTAATATGCTAGATTGTGTCATAACAAGCAAGTGATCAATTTAAACACATGTATCTTAAATCTGACACTGAATGGATTATTAGTATACATTTACCTAGTTACATTTGCACTTAAATGCCAAATAATAAAATACGTATCGAAAGCGCAGGAATTCGTGGGCATTCTAATTGTCGAGTATATAATTCAGTAAGCGCTTCCATCACATGTTGTACAACTTTTTGAAAGTGTGCATTAGATCTAGTTTCCACTGCACATTGTTTATTTGAATAATGCCAATGATTAAGATACAGATGAAATGCACTTTGGTCTAGCGACGCCACATTAGACACAACATTTGCTTAACGTTACATTCAATAGAAAAGTTCAGTGAATAAAACCTTAAGAGACAGGAGATATACATGTGCCTTGATTTGCATGCAGCGGACATTAGCTAGTGTTGCTACAAAACATTTTACTTAGCAAAAACAAAAGCTAACGGTTGCTGCAGGCCCGTTTACTTGTAGCGCGGGAGCTCAGCTAGCACGCTGCTGGTAAACGAGTCGTCTTTGCACAACACAACAAACAGCGGTTATTTACCGGTGATGCAGGCGTTCACCGCCGTGGGTTTCTGGGCTGTTACCACGTAGTTGTACGACATCTTTTACAACAACAAAAGACAAACACCAGAGAAGTGTTTTAATCTCACACAAGTGACAAAATCATTGATAATATAACCCCCGGAAGTAGTTAGCTGGTTTTGGTATGGCGCATCAGAAGCTAGCAGTTACTGAAGAGCGCTGACTCTGACGTGGAGCGTCCTCACGTGACAGGGAGGATGTATTACACCACCCCATTTTTGTGCCGTCAGCGTGTACTGAACTCAGTTATTTAGGTAGGGGAGACTGGGGTAAGTTGAGCCACCCCTTGTTGCTAGGAAACAGTAAAAACATTGATCATGTGACCAAATATTTAGGAGGAAAGCATCATTTAATGGAGTCTGTGAAGGACCACATGGGTAAAGTGGTTAGACATTTATTTCCAAAAAAACATTTTTCACTCTTGAAAGTGAATTTAGTCTTTCATAGATTTCATGAGAATTATGTTTAGACCAAAAAAGATCATTTAAAATGTGTTTTATACATCAATTGTGGTATCTATGTGCTACAACACAAGGACAAACACCTAGCATAAAAGTGCACCATTTTAGCTGTGGGGACTAATAAAGTCAAAATGGTAGCTCTGGGGTAAGTTGAGCCATTTGGCCAGGGGTAAGTTGAGCCAGTGGGGGTAAGTTGAGCCACTGGTATTTTAGCGGTAGCCTATATGTCTTAAATATTAAATCAAGATTCTGCATTTGTATGAGTGGAGATCAATGCCTCGTGAGCGCAACACAAGCAGGGGAGTCACCACTGATGTTCTTGAAAGAGCCACCAGTGAAGCGAGAGAAGGGAAGTCTATTCGAGCAGCAGCAAAGGATGCCAAAATAGACAGAATGACACTGAAGAGATACATTAACAAAAAAGAAAATGTACCATTGAAAAAGACAGGCTATGATGGAGTAGCAGAGGCTAAAAGGATTCTCTCAGATGGCATGGAGTCTGAACTTGCCAAACATTATGTATAATAAACAAAAATACACATGAATGTGAAGAAGTGACTGTTATTTAGGGAGGCACTCCTATGCTCAACTTACCCCATACACAGGGTAAGTTGTGCCACAAGACCACTTTTTTTGGACATGCTATATTATCGAAACAGTTATGTTTACACTCATTCTGTTTGTTTGAAGGGATGCACACCATCCTGAAATATATGCAGAAATATTAGTTGGTGACAAAACTATGATTGCCTTGATGTAGTGATCCTAACTATGAAAAATGACTCATCTTACCCCAGTCTCCCCTATGTACAATTGTCTGAAAAAGTAATTAGCCTAACCTTAAATGTTGACCTAAAGTTGAATTTAGCAAATGCAAACCTTTTATCATGATTATAACTTTTTGTTAGCGTTTTAATAATTGCGAACAACAAACCATAGAAATATTAAATATTTACAATAAAAATTGAACAATAAACACACACAAATAATAATAATACAAAAGCAATTCAAGAAAGGATTTAAAGAGGCTAAAGAATCTCCTTTAGTGACAAGACTGGATTTTGTAACACTCAGTTGGGCCCTCAATCTGCAGAGATTAACAGGTAACAGATATATGTGGCACTATCCTGATGACTGAGACTCATGGGATATACATTTAGACTAGGTGTAACTTGAACTTAATAGCTTGGATTAACTTTAATGTAATGTAGAACTTTAATCACTGGGTCAGGAACACACTGACTACTCTAGAAGAAAAGGTCAGACTCAGTGGATGTATACGAATGACACTATCTACCTAATGTAGTTTTTCTCTGTTTTTCTCCTTTTAGCAAGGGAACGTGGCAGGCCGTATCCAGAGTTTCCTGCAGGTTGAACTAACCCTCCTTACAGCCTTGTAAGATACCAACATTCGTCTTGACTTTACCTCCCAAGATTCTATTGTCCTTCTCTGTGCCTGGTATCACCAGATTCCCAGACTCTGTCCAACCAACCAACTGCTGTCCACAGTGTTGGGGGCGGGTAACTCCTTTTCCCTGAACACAGGCACAGACCGCCTTGATGCACTGTGCTGTCTGTTCCTCTTGCAAGAAGTATAAAACTCACAAAGACAGCCACTGTTCTTAAGTCCTTATTTCTACACCCACCATGGTCTTATTAAGATTTTGCCATAACAATAGCTGCATCTGAGAGGTCTCTAATCTTTTCAATCTGCCTCTTCTGCCAGCTTTCATCAATTCCTGTTGTTGCTGTGACTTCCTGCAATGTAGTCACCTGTGTCTCCTTGATAGCTTAAATCAATAATAATAGAAGAATACATCAAGGAAGCAATTTAAAAAAAAATAATATGCCATGGGAAGATGGAAGGAGAAGACAAGCATACAAGTTACTTATTGTCTGCAGTGTTTTTTCATGAAGAGCCCCTGAAGGGCTGCAAACTGACTGGGTCAGAGGTAACAGCAAGCCTGGCCTTCACCTGCTACCTGCTTGGTTTTGCAGTATTGAACATCACTGTCACTGTCAATAAAAGAACTGTGTGAATGTGATGAATGTCATATAAATGCCTCTGTATTACCAGACCTAAGGGTAATATACAAGGTCAATGCAAATTTGAGACACAGCGTAGCAAGTGAATAACGACAAAGTTTAATTGCCCTTAGTACCATAACATATCAAATACTGCATATTCCATGAGCACAAAAAAGTGTAACCTTGCATTAAGGCAGGTTCAGTTATGGGGCTAAAAGTATAAATGTTCCCACAGAGGGAGTTTCATAATAAGACTGAGTCAAGTTAAATCCACGAGAAAGCAATTTCATTGCTTACACCCTCCTCAATACATAGTGACAATGTGAGGAGGGACACAGAGACGTGTGTGTTTATATACAGTAACTGCATGTGTTTTAACTGTCAGCTCTACTAGGACCCACTGGAAGTGGAGGTCTGGCTGGGATCAGTGCCTTCAATCTGCAGGAAATGACCCAGGTTTCAAACCAGTGAAAGGAGTTATTTAGAGCAGAATGCAAGTCACCTGAAGGCTGCAGGCAGGAGCAAATGAAAGTTAATGGGATGGGATCACTCAATGGGTGTGGGGATACTTTAATTTCAAGGGGCAGATGAAGGTCAGTTCAACAGCACACAGCCAACAAGGACGGATGAAACCTGCAAGAGCTCTGACATGAATCTTTTGAAATGGATTACATAGTTCCCATCAGTGACAAATGATGTTCTCCCACTACTTATGTTTGTCTGTGCATTCCTGTGGTGTAGCAGTGGTGAGGCTTTGGCTTGTACATGACAGAATGCACTGCACAGAGCCATTGACTCACTTACTACATGTTTGCCTGATAATGAGATGAATGTGTGTGTGTGTGTGTGTGTACATGTATTTATATCTTTGTGAGACACAAAAAATGTACAAACCTATTTTTGTGAGGACATTGTCTGTTCCCCTCAACTTTAAGGGACATTTTCAGGGTTAAGACAGGGTTAGGGTTATAATTACATTTATGTGAGGGTTTGGCACTTAGTTGTGATGGTTAATGTTAGGGTAAGGGATTGTCATACACATAATACATTCAGGGTTATTATGTCTATGATGTGTCCTCACTAAGATATGAAAACAAGTTTGTGTGTGTGTGTATGTGTGGGCTGAAAAATAAATGTATTTTCTTTTTCATCCTCTCCCCCGAGATTCATTCAGATGGCTCTATTGATGGCTTCTCAGATGAAGTGTCTTTGAACTGTTCTCAGCACAGACATTTTGCAAAGAAGGCTCGGCTTACCTGGGATTATCATCAGACCGCTTAGTTCTGCCCACAATGACATGCTTGCCTCTTCTAATACCTCTTCCATTCACTCAAAATAAATAAGGAAAATAACTTGCAGAAAAGCTTCTTTAACTATGTGGCCATGACTCTATGAAAAAGAACCGCAATCACACAAGGTCGTTGATGTTTTACTTTTCAGTCCACACATACATAGATTTTTTTTATCATTGTGTGTGTGTGTGTGTGCTCTGGCTGCAGTGCTAACATACAGTAACTGAATGGACACTGACATGTAGTTGTGAGGTGCCCCAGTGAGACCTCCCTCACATTTGAGAGCATGTGCATGCTTTGCTTTTTTAATTCAACTGTAATTGGCGAGCTGTCTTGGCCAGGCTGTCCTACAAAAAAGGGGAAATACTGGTTAAATAAAAAGATAAAATAAAATCACCTCATAAAAATGCAGACTTGAGAAATGCATAAGAAAGTCTTTGAGTGAGAGGATGCCCTATAATCAGGGTTAATTAATATAATTTAGTAACAGCATTAATAGTTAACACTCTACCTGCACCTCATAACTATTTTTTATGACTAGAGTTGTACATTTCCTTGCCATTTTGCACAAAGGAAACTGTACTCTATAATGTGGCATCAAAAGTCAATAATAATCAGAGGAAAGTCCAAGGGTTAGGCCCTGGGTTAGGGACACTCCAAGGGCTAGAGTGTCTGTTCTTTTTTATGTTTTAACTGTGCGTGTGACTGGATGTTACAAGGTCAATCCAACCACATAAGAAACTCATTATTTTCAGTCTGGCAGTGGTTCAAATCATGAGGATTTTTATGTATTTAGTGTTTTTGCCTCGATTCATTCTGAAAATGTTTTTTTCCTAGTCTACAAATCTAAATCTAAATCCAAAAAAAAAACATACTATGAAACTAGGCTTGTTACTCTGAATGTATTAACACTTTATTTTGAAATTGAAACACACACAGCTCAGTAACATTGGAAAGACATTGGAAATCAATTCCATTCATTCCATCATTCCATATCAATGCCAAGTTAAAATCAACAGTAAAAAACACAAGGAAAAACAAATAATCACAAATAAAACTACAACATTGTATAGATATATACTTTTTTAAGTATAACAAAATAAATGGTACATATGATAGCTGGTACAGAATTCTTTCAATTAAATTATTCATGTTTACCAGCAAAAGAGCAAAACAAGCTCCGTGAAATGATTTTAAAAAGAGAGACATTGCCAGATTTTGGCACAGTGATAGTAAGGACATTTTATGTGGGATGTCATTTTTGTAATACATTTATACTGTATGGGTGTATTTATGCAAGTAGTGTACTAAAGACTTTCTCATCTTAAATGTGGAAATCAGAGCCTCCAAACAAGAATAGGTTTGTGGACTGTACATTTATTGCAAATACATTACCTTTGTAAAATTCACGTTGTATTGGTCTGGACTGTGGTCATTGGTATCACTGTCTGACTCGAGCAAAAGCTTCTCGCAGCCACGGTGAATCTTCATAAAGGCGAGGGTCACCCAGATACTCTGCTGTCCTCTTGTAAAAGTAGTAGTACAACACAGATGCTGTGAAGAGGGACATTTCGGAGATGGTATTACAATTAAAATAAAAACTAAATTTAAAAAAGTTGCTTTGCAGAAAATATAACGTTTGGATCCACATGTTGATACTGTCAGTATCCTCAGTTAGTCAGAAGTGACTTTACTACAGCTGAAATATTGTGTTGCTGGAGATATTATTTATGATTGGACATTTAGTGAAATGGCTGTACAACAGTGAATTGTTTAAGACACAAATAATACATGGCTACAGTCCCCTCTCATACACAATAAAGGATCATCTGCGGAGAACAACAACTAAATAATAAATCCCTTTATCCACGTATGAGCTTAAGTATAAAAGTTACACACACACGGTTGAGTGATAAAGTAAGTTGTTATCAGACAGACAGATAAACACTCTCACAAAACAACTGTGAGAACATTAGAGCAGAGATTCTCATTTATTTATCACTGACACAATTAGACATGTAACATAAAAACAACACTGCACACACTCAATAGTGTGATTCATTATGGTGTCACAAGCCCATGGGAAACAAGTAAATAGTGTAATGTAAATATCACAGAAGAAAAATATGCATGCATTCTCCATGCATTGGCTCCTACATTTTCTAAAAATGTCTTCTTACCTGTTCTTTGAATCACAAACAACACCTGAAGGCCGTCCGTCCAAACAAATCTGTTGGTATTAAGCCAACGAAGATTCTGAAAATGTTATATAGAGCACATGGTAAAAGTTACTTGTTTTAAACTTAAAGGTATAAAGGAAATGAAAAACACTTTACAAACTCATTAAAACTAGGTTTAGTATATGAGGAACATAGTCATTTTGAGACAATAATAAAACATTTGGAAGCTGGCTAAGTTTTTTTTCCTTAGTAAATGTACAGTGTTTAAAATTTAGCATAAATGAATGGTGAAGTTGGATGTTACAGCTGAATATTCCTCACCTCTGCGCTCCCTGCCAAGTGTGTTAGATAACTCATGTAGCCTCCAGTTAGTATTAGAACTCAAAACATTTTTAGTTAGTCACCAAAGACATGGTGGCCTCGATAGAGCTGAACTTTGTACACTTTAATGTATATCCATGATACTGAATATATACACAGCAGTGACCTGAAACTTCAGCTTCATGTGGCTCGCTAAGTTATTTCCACATGCTGAAGGGGAAGCTTACTAATGAATGAAGAATTACATCCTTTCTGGTATGTGAGGGCCAATAGTTTGTTGGCATGCTTGGGTAATGGACGGGTGAACAGAGGGATGAGTGGAGGAGTCTCTGGAGGAGTCTCCGTTACAACCTGCAGTCTCACCAATAGACGTCACTAGTTCTTACACACTGGACCTTTAAAGTCTATTTATAGTTCAAAAATACCTTGTCAACACTTTCTAATAAATACATTTTAGTAAACTGTGCAAATGATGTGTCAAAAACTGACATGCATAAAAATGTAGATAGCTGGGTTTTTTTTCATCCTACCATTAGCCAGGAATGGAGAATGATACTCAAGGTCAGGTAAAGAGCAGAGAGCATAAGCAGAGTTCTAAATCGCCCCAGCAATATGGCGATCAGGCCAACCTGGAACACGTAGGTGTTGAACAGCATCAACAGAATGATGATGAGGTTAAACAGGATGGTAATGTCCTGGATACTGACACAAACAAGTAAAGGAAGACAAGAGAACGGAAGGTAAAACATGAGAGCAGTAGAAACAAAGAGGATAGTGTGAAATCACCATCCCAAATCAGACAAATACATTTCTTTAGCTCTGAATTGTTTTGAGCCTTGAGCCAAATGCATTTGGATGCTGGAAAAATGAGTTATTCCTTCTTACATAAAAAGTACGAGCTGGACGGCCGGTTCAGCCCTCAGCAGCTCGCTGAACGAGTTGACAAACAGGTCAAAGGAGAGCAGGCTGAGCTGAATCAGCAACACCAAAGAGTAGTTACTGGCTTGAAGCGGCTCTGGGCCAAAGGCTGGGCGCCCAGGCGGACTGTGGTTCCACGATGGATCCAAGGCTGCACTGCACTCGCACACACACTACATAGAAACATCAATCCACCCACAACAGTCCAGGCTGTTTGAGGTCCCCAGTTAGGTGTTCACATAAATCCACTCAGATTTCCTGATTGTAGGTGATGTGTGATTGACACAACATTAAGGTTCCTGTTGACTTGGGTAAAAGTGAGGTCCTTTCATCATGATTAAATGAGTCAGGGTTTGGAGTGAACTGCCTGGAAATCACAGATGTCAGCATGTCACTAACAGATGTGGTGGCTCAGTGGGCTGCAGTGTAGTGCTGGGAGCCACACCAGGTCAGACATCAGTACCCGTAATCAATCCAGCAGAGATTCTGTGGACAAAAGAGATAAATCCATATTTGAATGAATATAAACAGTGTTAATCTCCTGTTGTGTCTTACTACTACAGCCTTTAACACTCTTCCCCCATATACAAGTTTCAGACTTTTGGGCCTGGCTAACAAAGTTACTGAAAAAAAGATAAATTATTATTCTGTTATACTGTATCTTTCAATACAATTTGTTCTGCCTTCCACTTGCTGTCATTAAATTGTCCTTGGAACTACTGTCTACCAGAGAAATAGGGAATTTCTGTGCATCACACATAGACTCTGGTAATAGTAGTTCTAGTTAAACTTTCTATATTTGTTTTCCTGATTGTATTGACACAGATGAGAGAACATATAATTATCTAAGGTGGACCAAACCTTAACACAAACAAAATTACCTTAATTTCAAAAAATATTGTGGCGATTTGGGAAAATATGGGATTTCCATCATCATCCAAAATACACCTTAAAATGTATTAAAATGAAAGCACATTAAATTACTATTTACCATTATTCAGGTTCTCTCCCAAAACATCTTCATGAGGTAACTCTTCTCATCCAAACATTAAAACACTAATGTAGATAATGTAATAAGAAAAAAATAGACTCTCCCTTCACTATTGTTGCTGCCACTGTAACTGTCAGTCCAGTGTGTAAATGTTTGTCCTGGCTCTTCGGTCTTCTTGTGAGCAAAGTGACGCCGGGTGGATCCTCTTATGACCCCTATTTTTATAGCTTGGCACGGCCTCAGCAGGTGTGAGAAAGATTAGGAATACTAAAAGACAATGGAGCTTCAGTCTGGAGACTATACTTGCTTGAAAACAGTTGCAATTAGAATGTGGGTTAGTTCTGTCTTTGCATTAGCGTTGCAAATGTGTAGGAAATGATTCCAAGTGTTAAAGGTTAAACATTTGGGTCAAGTTTTTCCAGTTGATACACAGTGATGAAGAATAATCAATTTCCACTTTAATTTTTTAAAACAAACTTTCATCAGAACAATGTCCAACATTTCATTTTCACACAACAGAGGCACAAAAAAATGTTTGTTGTTAGTGAGCGCACAGGTTTTAATACTGTTCCACTTAATCTTCTTAGGAAACTCCTAACCAGCCTGTTGCTTTACACGGAAATGATAAATATCCTCTATTTTACTATTTATAATCTTAGTACTGCTATCAAGCTGCTGCAAAAACCACAGAAGTTTGTATACCTGTTAATGAAGGTTGATTTCAGAGCCTGGAGTAACACGTATCCTCCATGATGTATGCGGCCACAGCACAGATTGACAGCTTAACAGCTTACAGGGCACACACACATGCATACGCACACACAAACACAAACCGATGACAACGCTGCAGAGCATACAGTGCTATACAATGCTTACAGAACATAAAACAAAGTACAATTACAATGCTCTATTGATGGGAAAACCTGTTAACTGCACTGGGACCAGCATGTTTTTTGGGGATGTGGGAAACACTTTCTGATGGTTCTCAATTATAATCTATCAAGTCTGTAGTTGCAAATAAGAATATTTTAATTTGGTTCAGATGTCCAGCAGTGTGCCAAATAGACATTCAGATCCCCCTAATGAATTAAATATGAATTAAAGAGCCTGCTGAAGGAAGGAAGGGAGGGCGGGAGGGTGAAAGAAAGAAAGAAAGAAATTACTAAATGATCCATTAACCAGCTAGAGCCAATAATTACAGCTACGCTCTTTATAAATTGTATTATCTCAGAAATACATAAGTGTATAATTACAATATCAAGAAAAAAATAACCTATTGAAGTGGTCAATTATGTTACGATATGTTAAGTTAATAAATATTGTTGTAAATGTGCTAAAAAGTGACTTTTAAAAAACATTGTTTGAAGCTAAATGTGACAAAATGTTGCAGTTACTTTCAGCATGAGCTGCTTTACAAATGGCACCCTATAGAATGTCGCCAGGTGACACACTACAAACAGTGCTATAATGAAAAACAGAGTTGTGTAGGACCGTCATAGCATTTTGTAAACTCATTTAACAATACTACCTCAAATTTATGGGATCTTAATTTGGTCAATCAGATTTGAGCATTCTGAATATTTATTATTGTATAGTATTGTGAGATGGATTTACTTGTACAATCCATGTACATTCCACATTCTATTTTAGCTAATTTTTTATAGTCTTGGTGTCAATATCTTTATATATTGTACATTTTTTAAGTAATGCATATTTATTACTTATTATCTTTATCTTTACTGTGTTTGCTGCTGTAACACTGTAAATGTCCCCACTGCGGGACAAATAATGTAAGGACTATCTTATCTTATCTTATATCGTGGTATTTCTGTGTTATTGTTTTGTAATTACAGTAATTGTTGGTATTTGTTGTGTTGCTAAGAGTGTTCTATTAATTCAATGATGATAAATGTTCACGTAAATCCCTGAAATCGTCTCTACCGTCTCTTCTCTCTCAGTGTGTGTCTGTGTCACAGTGAAGGGAAAGCATCGCCCCGGGACAGAAAAAAAGCAGAGCAGAGACAAGGAAGGTGGGCCGGGGTGGAGTCAACAGCAGAAGCAGAAGCCCCAGATTCTTACTCCGTCAGTCCTGCGCTTTGATTTATCTTTCCCTCTGTCATCGAGCTTTAGTCTGCGGTCGGAGTCGTCTTTGTCCGAGGAAAGTGGGCGACATTTAGGACTGTTTCCTCTCACACTTCATCTCTGTGGTCTACACGGACTGAGGATCGGCAGAACTACAGGTAAGTGAGCACAGGAAGTGTTCCGTGTTGTTAGCTTACACTGTGATGCCGCCGCATTAGCCAGAACGAGAAATGATTGTCTTAATTTAATAAAAACCGAGCGGAAATATGTTTACAGGCTTTCCTGTGATGCACGAATTGTCATAAAGTTGCCGGGATATCAAAAAGGAGGTTGCTATTGTGACAGATATTTCTCACAGTTCTAACGATACAGCGGTAGTAACTTTAGCGTTAGCTAACACCGGCGGAGAGATTATCCACTGTTAGGTCGACCGATAGCCTATGTTTCTAATGGCCGATATTTCGATGCCAAGCTGAAATACTATGTTCAGATTGATGGGCTAAAGTGTCTCATGTACTGTTTTTTTCCAGGGCTGTGTGGTCACAAGAAATCAATTTGTCACTTTGGACTTCAAATCCGATTTGTGTCACTTAAATATGTGGTCCTAGATCAGGCATCAGTCCTATGTGTGGACATGCAACAATACCAATCCCTTTTCCTGTTGTTGACGCATGCTAAAAGCTATGTTTGTGCATGTCTGCTGTTTGAGGGCAGTCTCGTTTAGATGCAGGACACTTATAGTTAGGAATGTAAACATCAGATCTGTAATTAATCTTTTTTTTTGCCCTGATCAATGTTGCTGGTAATCTGAACATAGTTTAAGTCTCCTACAGACTGTGATTTCAACACTCATAGATTCATTAAAAATCATTGCACAGCATGGATCTAATAAACTTTGGTATGACTTCAAGTTGAAGTATGTTGACTTATTGATGGGTTTATCTCCCATCTTTTGTTTTTCTTTACTATAATAATGTAAAATATTCCTCCTTACTATGTAAAGTGCCTTGAGATTATTTATATTGTGATTTGCCATTAAACAAATACATTTAGTTTGATTCGACACCTAATAAAGTTAGTGACGAGGGGGCAACTGTTTTTGTAAAATAAATTTGGTTGATGTAGCCATGGAATAGTCTCAGAATGGCTAAACAACATTCGACAACTGTTACAAAGTTAAATCCACATTATTTGGAGCACTTAAAAAAAGAACAAAAAGCAATACAAATCCCTAAATATCTCAACATTTAAGAATATTTCCTGTGTAGGTCAGCAGGGGGAGGTAGTTCACATCTCAAGTCATGGATGTATAAGTCAATGATGGGCAATAAACCAGTAGTCATCTAATTGTTATTATTTTACTTTTAACTAACTTATGGAGCAGTTAAAGATGATGAAATTCAAAGTAGTTTTACATATTACACCACATCAAATCTAATTGCTTGATTTTTAAGCACCTAGTGCTCATCCTGTGTTTTTTTTTAGTGGCGGTAACACAGGTGTGATTCATACTCGTACTAAAATGTGACTCACTTCTGTCTCATTGCCGGAAGAAAAAGTTTTTGCTACAAAGGTAGGCCACCTCATGTTCAATAGACAATTGAAAAAACAAACACAGATTAGATATTAATTATAGCTAATGAATTTGTTGCAACCATTTCACCCAAGAAATACGTCTCGCTGCACCAACACACCTGGCTTAAATTGTCAGCTGTCATCAAGCTCTGAAAAATCCCTGATAACGACCTATTCATTCGAATCAGGTGTAGGCCCCCAGAATCAGTTTTGAGAAACACTACACGTGTCAGTTTAAGTGTTTCTTTTGGAAATCCTAATGGTGATAGAAATGTTTGAAATCAAATGTTGAAGATATATATTAACACTTATGTCAATAACATATAATTCACCACTGTAGTCTCCTTGGGTAGATTGGGGTGCAATAATGGGCAACAGTATTGTTTAATGTGCTCTTGAACAAACATACCACATCCTGAATTTAACTTAGTTAGTTAAAAAAATGCACTGTAGTGGGGATCTGGTGCTCTTCAGTGTTAAATCCCTCATGCAGTAATGGTGTTTCTTTCACAGTGTTCTTCCATTCTCATATTTCCATTTCCATTCTCGTATTTGTCCATTTTAATTTATCTTAACCTTTGTCTGTTGGATTTATCTTCCTCTATGAGATGTAAAGTGACTTGGGTGTGAAAAGCGCAAATAAAAAACTTGGAAATGTTCTTAACGAGAAGCCTCCATTCTTGACTCAGCTGCTGTGAAAAATAAGAGCAGACACTGTCAATAAGGGCTTTCACTTGGACTTTAATTAGCCACCACATGCTAAAAGGGCTCACAGTAACAGATGGTAAACATAGAGAATCCAGACACACTCACTCAATCATGCAGTGTGCTTGTCTGAATTAACACTTGTGTAAATAAAGGTGGGAGAGCAGGAGGGGAGGAAGGGTTTGATAGGAGGCAGTCAAAGTAGGGCGAGTCTTGGCTTGACTGGCAGGAAGGCCTGGAAAATTGTGTGGTTATAATAAAACCATGTGAGACCTGGGGAAACAGAAAAAGACCAAGAAACAACAGGATCTATTACTGATAATGAGTTGCTGTTTTTTATCCCTCTTGTATTCATAGAAAGCACTAATTAACATAAACTGTCATCTTTTAAAATGACCCTGCTCTAAATAGAAGATGATTTTTTTGTCAGGAAGCATTGGATATTTGTACCAGGCACTAGAGAGGCAGGAGGGTATAAGGGTATACGTTCTAGCCTTCAGCAGCCTTTCTACTCCTACTCAGTGCTTAGTCATGAATCTTTCTGCATACACATGAAATGGCGAAGCTCATTGTTTCTGCCTACACTGCTAATCTGGTGTTTACTCCCCCATGGTCTGCATTAGCCCTGTAACATCTCATTTGTTAAAAGCATCTCACAGTAGCAGGAAGGCTACATTTTATTTGATGTATTGATGTATTTATTTGAATAAAAGGGGGCCTTCACCAAGTAAACCTGATTGAAGTTCATTGAACTTAATTAAACATACTAGTGCACTCCCTGTTCAGTATGTGCCTGTTTTTTTAATTTTTTTAATTTTTTACATCAAACAAAAATTCAGATATTTTTTCTGTACTATTTCTTTCTGGATTTGATTTGTTTTTTAGAAAAATATTGTAAAAAGGCAACATATCAGATGATCGTTTCAACATCCTGTGTTAACAAACATTGATTGTGTAGATCAGAATCAGTTTCAAGGAATAAATGAAAGAGCCATATTTGTCACATTTATTTACATGCCTTTTTTCTGTGAAAGACATCAGTACTAACTCATCGTATGGTTTTTTTTTTTGTATATATTGACTGTTGTAGCACTTGGATATCACTCCTAGTGTATCATGATGCTGTCTTAACTGACCTTAAACTGTCTGTTGTCTTTTGCAGCATGGGGGCCAGTGTAGAGAAGAAGAAAACATGTGGAACCATCTGTCTGAAATACCTCCTGTTTACTTTCAACTTTCTCTTTTGGGTAAGTTTCTCGTCAGTTAGAGTTGAGCCTGCATTGAGGACTTAAGGCTTTTGCACGTTAACGGCAAAATGAATGAGTCGCACAAATTTGCGGATCATTTATTTTTATTTTTGATTAATCCTTTTTATTCACACCAAGCACAATATATGATTAAGTGAATAAATGATAAGGATCAGAAAAATAAATGGTTTACAGGAAGAAACTGGTGAAGTCCTTATCTTGTCAGGATGAGCTGCTCCTCAGTCATTTTACAAAATAATGACCTGGATACAGCAGCAATGAAGAAGAGGGGAGAGGTTTTATTAGATTACAATAGACTTACCTCTGCTGCTTGAAGATGGACCTTATGTGTCAAATCTGACGTTGGTTAAAAAAAAAAAGCTGCAGTATAATTTGCTATAAGGTTTGTTGCTGCCATCACCACTGCTTTGACAAGACAAAGATAACATTTAGCATCTACTTATGTAACGTCTAATGCAACCTGCTTTTATGTTTGTGTTTATACATTGTTTTATCGGTTTCATTTACTTTTTTCACCAAGTTAATTGCTGAGATCTTGGTACACAGTTAAGCTAAAACAAAAATGGACTTGCAAGAATTGCAAGCTGTCACACAAGTTTTATACAGACCCCAGTTTAGCCAGACTTACTGTGTCTGTAAAAGGAAACAATGGACAACAGTTAAGTGGTCTGCCAAACTGGCCATTGTAAGAATTGATCATAGTTCACACTAGCTCAACATTGACCTTCTGTACTTGCCATTGATTTGTACTAACTGATTTCCTGTGGTGTTTTGGTTGCTGCCTTTTATGAGCTTTAATTTAAAATGAAGCAGTTTAGATAAAATGACACAATAATTACTGTTTACAAACTGCCTGATGATCTGCCTTATGTCACTTTGAATGATTTTGTCACATTCCTAAATGTCACAGACTAACTTGTGCTCAAAAGAAAGCTGTAAGATACACAGAGGAGATTGGTTGGTGTAAAAAAGAAAAGGGAACTATAAAGACAACACAGCAAGCCCAATTCTTGATAAAAAATAAAAGGCTATTTCAAGTTTAAACAAACCAAAGCCATAAAATACAATGTTGTATTGACCCTTTCATTGTATACAAACATTGCAAGCCTAGTGAGAATGCTCGCGCAGTTTGGGGTCAGAAAACGTCACAACAGGTAAGCGGTATAGCATGTACTGTATGTCCACGGTCCTCCACCGAATAATTCTGAATATGTTCTTTCGTTGCCAATTAAGACCACGAACAATACCTACCATACCAAGCTGACGGCAATAGTCTGCCTGACCCAGCTTCCATAAAAGATTGGGTAGATGATATTAGAAAGTGGCCAGATATCCAGTGGCAAAGTCTTTGCGCATACAAGTCTTACAAGGAACATTTTTAGCACACCTTGTTTACTTGTCAGCGCACTAGCTGGTCGGCAGCTAACTACAAGCTAGCTACGTCCAAGACCACAACATAACTTTAGGCAGCATAAGTGTCATATACATATGTGCATTGACACAAACATTTTTGTGAAATCCAGGCTTTTCATCATAATCTAACAGAAAGAGATGATAAATGATAATTTACAATCAAGTGAACACTAAAAATGCGAGCCTCTTTGACTGCAGTAGTATCACCCCAGTCTTCTCTTTTTAATGCTTGGAGCCACAGCCAATTTCAATTTTTTTTTGAAAGGGATGAGATCCTGTAGGGATTCTGAAGAACTTGACAGCATTGCTGGTTCTATTTTCACAGCCAACTACGCTAGAAAGTAAGCAAGTTAATGGTACTATTGTGTTTTCTGACCCAAAACTCCACGTGGACATTTCTGTGACGTAGCTCTCGAAAGGGTCTATTTTATACAATACAAAAAGAGTATAAAAGGAAAAAATTACAATAAGGTCTTTTTAAGTGGCTGCTGCTATTTCAGTTCATAGAATCAAAGTCAAGCTTCACCGTGGGGTGAAGTAATAACATGTTTTATATTTCATGTAGTGAGAGTTAGTTGTACTTTGAATTTATTTTACAATCTAGGGATTCCTGACACATTTTTAGAACACAGTGTCATACATACACCAGTGTCTGTGCTCTAGATAAGATTGATTGACATTATATGTATGTCATTTCTGCCACTAGGGGTCTCCCAATCAAAACAGTTACAGTTTAGTTGCAGATGTCAGGAAGCAGCATGGGATCATACTGTTCTGTTTGGTTCACCTTTTGCCTTTGGGCTTTACAGGGAGAGCTTTGGTGCTAGAACTTAATTATGTACTTATGATCCACTTAGTGACAAATATACACAATGGTAAAACAATGGACAACACACTGGCCAACTTGTAGTATGGAATATTTCCTTCCTCACTCTTAGGTTTCATGGGGGTTTGCTCTGGAAGAGGAGCAGGAAGCAGATGATGCCAGTAAAGGGTGACAACATGAAATGTTACCTTGAATAGAAATTCTATTGATTTTAAAATGTGTTGTTTCATGGGCTAATGTAACAGCAGTACTCAACAAAATGTATAACAGTAGTATTGTAAGTTTTAGATATTTAAATCCCAAAATGGCATTTATTACATCTTCTACCAAATAACAGTAGTCTGGATGAGATGTGGCAGTCAGGGTCAGTGTGTGTATGGGGAAAAAGCAATAGAGGCCCGGGTTTGGTACAGATTGGGGATCAGCAGCTGCACAGTGCTATCTAGATTAGTGAGTCTTCACTAATTGGAAACAGTGGCCTGGTGTTCCCAGTCAGTGTAATGGCGCCTCTAAAAACACACCTGCAAGACAATCACAGACACACAGTGGTAGCTGAAGAACTCAACAATATTAATATTAAACAAAAACAATCAGTACACCTGTCGGTTTCATGTATAAACAAATGCATGTAAATAACAAAGCATCCATACTAGGTTCATTTACTTTGTAATTTTCAGGCAAAACACCATGCTGCCACTAGGGGATGCCAGAGTGTCAATTTATATTGTGCAACTTTCAGTCACTTTTGGACAGATTCACTGCTTCATTCCTGTGGTGCGTTCAGTTTTAACAGCAGCTACAGATACAGAAAACATTATGTTCACCACACTGAGTGTTTACTGCAAACACTGAACCAGATTCAGTCTTTTAATCCTGTGGTTTAGGAGTCATGATGTTTATGCAGCCAGCAAGAGTATCATGTTGTGCTATATTTATCTATTAATGAGGGAACATGAGAGAGGCACAACTTAAGAATGTATGAGATTTGCAAAGCTGTTGTTTTATATAATCAATTTTATGTGGCATGTAAAATAACTCTTTAAACTCTTAAAGTATTGACTCACCTGTTCACTTCTCACATGCAGCTGATGATGGGAAGGGTTGGATAACATTAAGTGTAGACTGCTGTGTTGTGCAGTAATGTAGTGAAATGAGAAATGAGAATTTAAAACTAAGATAAAAAAATGAAAAAAACATGTTTAACTATTACAACACTGTGACAAGGCACTGCTCATGTTTAGTAAAGCACTGGTCAATATGTATTATACTAACACTCTCTGTGGTATAGTTTGACTTTCAAACGCTAAATGTAAATTAGCGATAATTTAATGTTTTTATTTATTTGTAATAACATTACAGACAATAATACAATTGATCTCTCTCTCATACCCAAAATATAGTATTTGAGGAATAACATTCCAAAAAAATACAACACTCAACTCAAAATTATGGTACCTAGCTAAAATAAATATACCATATAAAAACAAATAAGCACAATAAATACAAATATTGAAACATTGTGTTACATTTTCCACAATAAGTTATTTAGTATAATTCCTTCCATTTAAGTGGGTATATTAAGCTGGATTTTCCAACTGTAGAAGCTCTACTAAATCTTCTCTTTATAAAGTCATTGAATGCTTTCCAGATCCTTTCATTTACACCCATAAAAAATTTTATCCTCTCCATTGACATGCACTTTGCCATACACTTCATCCAGGCTCCTATGGAAGGCGCCATATCTTTCTTTCAATTTAGAGCTATCAGACACTTTGCCTGTAATATAGCGTAGTTAATTAATTGGTATTCTCTAGCTCTCAGGTTAAGGTTTGTTGGATAGAAGCACAGCAAAAAGTTAGTGAGTAAAGTTTACAGACAAAATTTCATCATTTTGTCCATCACCTCCCTCCAGAATTTCCTAACTGTGTCACATTCCCATATACAATGTATAAATGTTTAATTACATTGAAAACATGTATCAGGAATATTTATTTTATCTGTGAAGTTGCCGGGGGTTATATAGGTCTGCATTAACCAGTTTTGTTGAAGTAATTTTAGTTTAGTGTTTGCTGATTGTAAATTTGACAGTTAAAAATAGAAGAAGGGCCCAAAACATCACCTGTGTGTAAGAATTGTTATTGTTTTTGGGGGCACCTGTATATGTTGTCATTTTGTCAATCCTGCCCAGCATCCAGTCTTTATTTAATGCGGATGTGCATGCCTCTGATTGTCGCACCAACATTCCAAAACCCAAAATAAAAACAGTAAATCAATTCTTTTGAGATGTAAGAATAACACTCACATTTTATGAGCTGCAGATTAATTTTCATTCAGTCAACTAATTGAGCACAACCTGTCTGAGCACCTCCAATCTAACTGAGCTAACTCAGTTTCTATGAACCATAAACTAATTCAGCAGTAAATTACTGTGTTTTTATCAGTTCACTTTCAACTACAACGGTTGTAAAGTGGTAGTTGTCTTTCAACTTGAATGTTGTGGGTTTGATTCCCAGCGCTGCTAGTCTACATGCCGAGACATGTCCTTCGGCAAAACACTTAACCCCACGTTGCTCCTGACAGCTGTACCGGCAGTGTGTGAATAGGTATGAAACACATAGATGCGCTGTTTGTACTGTAAGTGTGAGTGAATGGGTTAATGGCAGAACTGTAGTATAAAGCAGCTTTGAGTTTTCTAGTCATAAAGACTAGAAAAGCAATATATACTGTAAACACAAACCATCAGACTTACACTTAATATCTTTGATAATGAACTTCTTATTATTTTGGCTTCTCCCTTTAGGGGACTTCATCTTGCCCTGTACCTCGTGTCCTCCTTCACAACGTCCATGATCTTATATCCATACATGATCCATATCTTTGATAGTGATAAATTATTTAAAGTCTGGGTTTCTACAGAGATTGTACTCTAACCATGTGCTCTTCTCCCAGTTGGCAGGTGGTGTTGTGATGGCTGTGGGTGTTTGGACCTTGGTTGAAAAGAGCGACTACATCAGTCTTCTCTCTTCCAAGACCTACGCTGCCTCTGCCTACATACTGGTCCTGGCTGGAGCCATTGTCATGGTAACAGGCGTGCTGGGCTGCTGCGCCACTTTCAAGGAGCGGAAGAGGCTGCTGCGAGTGGTAAGAGATCACACCAGGGTAGAGACATAAAAGAAGCAGTATATTTGTTAAAGTCTATAAACAGAAGTTGCCTATTCTCCACCAATATTAAAAAAATATATTGCTGTTCTATAATTTGCAAAAAATGATGAAGTAGCTCTCAGAATGATATTCATAAGCATGTACAACTTAGAGACACAGATAAGATCTGTGGCCATGATTTGTTGGTCGAGAAGAAAATACCACAGTAAATTGATATTGCTGCTAAACTTTGCTCATCAACGTGTATTTGTAGTTAATTATGAAGAGAGAACAGCTTCTAAAGAGAGATGTTATCCTTAATGCTGAAAACATGTTGGTATTTGTTGACTGACCAATCCAACTTAAACATTTATACCCTTGTTATTTTCATATCTCAATAATGGCTCTGAAAAAGAAGACAAATAGGGAACACAGAAAATGTTGATTTTCATTGGAACTTAAAAATATGTCATGAGATAAGCAGTTAAAAGTTTAGTTCTTAAGTTTAAAAAATTATTTAACTTAATTGCTATTATAAGAAATGTTGTTTTACAACATGACCATCTTATTAAAACCATTTAAAACAAGATGTTTACCAAGATGAACTTGAAACAAAATGCACCTTAAAGAGTCAAAGGACTTCTCTGAGCATACAAAATAACCCAAATAATTAGAATGAAACCAGAGGTAAAGTGTTAACTGCCAAAGGGTTGTCACTAGAATAAACAAGCCTCAGTGAATGCACTTGTGTTACTACTTTTTATTTTCTACCTCTTGTACTGCTAAATGTGTCAGAGTGCAATCCATTCTGACCAGAAACAAGAGATTTTTTCTCCATATGATGACAAGCAGAAACAGAGAGACTGGGAACAGGCAGGATATTTCTCAGAGGGATATCTATTAACTTATTAGGTCACTTCGGTCACTGTTATGTAATCTCAATGTGGACAACACTTGAGAATCACTAGTGTGCGCACACCTGCCAAGAGCCAATCAAGGCCAAGGCGTCAGCCTCAGTTGTATTTAGACAAAACAAAATTGTGTTTTCTTAATTTTGATTTGACACATGCTGAACACAGAAAGCTCCGATCTTTCCAACAGCAAAGCCTGCGTGACACTGGAAACTGCTCGAATGCACTCACAGACAGAAACACTGCACAAACACAACTGACCAGACTTTCAATCAGCGTAGTTAAGTTATACAGGCACATCAATGTTGGCACAAGTCAAATGTTTGTGTAAGAACATGCGTCATCTTTGGCATTATCCGGTTCTCACCAGAGACCACAAGAATTCAACATGGCTACATATTTTTCATCTTTAGACAAAGCAAATTTTCAGATTTTCTAAAAGTAAATCAGTGTCAAATGGTGCATGCTTTCATCAACCTCTTTTCCAACCAGTGTGAGGCCCATTGTCCCAGACTCCTCTCCCCCTTTTATAAACGCCAGAGCTGTGGCGTCATGTGCGGTTATGCAGTATCTTGTCTTCCTCTGCATTCATAAAACATTATTTCATTTTTGCAATAACCACAACAGCCCTAATGGATGTATTACACATTTGGGATATATTGTCCCTGCTCTCAATCCCTTATTTTGCAGACATTCAATTAGAAACTTCAATTTCTCATTTTAACTTCTCATTCCTACCAATTCAATGCAGCATGCCAGATTGGCTTCAGCTCAGGCGGAAGGCTGCAATCCCACTGCAATTTCTGAAGAAATTGCCTTCTCTACCGTAAAACATTGTTTTATTTGACTCAAAGAGAGGGCTCTAAAGATATGCTTAAATTAAATATGACACGACACGGCTGTTTTATTTTATTAATGTAGAATAGAAATACATATTTAAGCAGCTGTCTGTTGCTTCTGACCTTGTTGAATATTTTGGAAAATTTGACTGAGATGTAAGTGTCGACGGCAGATTCCCAGGGCAGCCTTTTTTGAGGCTTTAAAACATAATTGAAAGGTTTATAGATCCATACTCAGTTGTCCAGATTGTTTGATTTGTGACTCAGCAGTGGTGTGTAAATCAAGGTGAGTGTGCGCACCACCACTTTTCCTCAGTGTAGTGTGGTTTTGAAAAGCTCAGTGCATCCTGAAGGGCTGAGATTAGGGCAATGAATCACGGTGAAGGAACAAACTTGTCGGCAAGGAGAGATGCTATCGAGATTGTTAAAGAGGGCAAACATAAGGGTGGGGTAGAAGGGGGTAGAGGAGGAGATAATTGTTTTCCTGTTTGGGTTGAGTGTGTTGTAACTGCTGAGAGTACACAAGAGCAGCAGTGATTGGCAACACTATCCTGTGACCGAAAGGTCATCAAATTCTACCACAAAAAGCTGATCCAGTAATAACATGACCAGCTGTAGGGCCTAAATATACTTCCCATAGTTGCCGTTTGATTAAAGGAAAGGCCATATCAGACTTTTGTATCAGGCTGTTGGCAATGTTCTATACAAAGTATGAGAGGTCACTGAGACTGAAGGAAAAAAAAGAACCCCTCTCCAACTGCATGGTAGGGTGTAGTGTGTCTGCAAACACACAACTTTATTGTTTTGCAGAATCATGACAGAACAATGTAATGACTTGGGGAGCGAATGGGAAAACTTTTTCCATCCAAATAACAGAGCCAAATGGAAAACAGTCCAACCAAAAGCTGGATCCACCTGTGGAGAAACTGACCTCATGCAGTTGGAGTGGCCATGTTATGGTTCGAGTATTACAGTATACAAAGGAAGATCTGAGTCCCAGCCTCTTCTGCGTTTCTTTCTGTTTTATTATCTTTATTATATTTGTTAGACAATAGTTACAAATACATTTATTGCAAACTGGTTATAGTAGTTGTGTAATGTATATTTTAGTAAATATGAATAATTAGTACTTAGCAGTTTTTCAATAAACGGTTGCATTAAGAGCAATTTGAACATTACATCACTTTTGTCTGATATGGATTTTCTTTCTTTAACTTATTTTTTAGGTTAGTCCCTTTTTTCTTTCTTTGTCTCATTTTATTTATCAGAGGCAACAGGCACGTAGGACTGCCAGCATAAGTAAAGGTTAAAGAGATCACTGTTTCTCAGTGGCTGCTCTGCCTCTGCTTGCTGCCGGCCTGTTATGCAACCTGATGAGTCTGCCATGACTTATGTTTTGACTGTTGCTCATGAACCTCCACTGTTTATTCAGCAGTACAGTACAGTTTGTAAGGATATTTTATGCATCAACAGGGTCAGAAAAGCAATATGACATGCTCTGTGAAGTGATGTTTGAAAAACATTTTACAATATAAGAATAGTTTGCATTTCAGTAGGGTTCTACGCACTATGCTGACAAATATAAATAGGCTCAGGGAGTTTGTTGCTGTGAAGAAAAGTTATAGTTCTGCTAAAGGTGGCCTATATCATATGTTCTAATATAGAATTTACTTTCAAATGTGTGAGCTACACACCTGTGTTTGCAGCCTCAACTGCAATAGACTGCATATAAAAACTATTAATTACTATTATTAAGCCTAATTTCGGCTTGAAAGAGGGTGTTGAAAGCAATGACAATGTTTTCCATTAGATGCTCCAAGAGTGCAGAGTGCATCATAGTATGTGATGTAGATACATGGGAACAGACTCATGATCATAAAAGAATGTGAACGCAAGAAGAAACACGTGTTGTTGGTCCCAGAAAGACTCTTCGTTACAAACCAGGTTGATTCCCTCAAAATCCGGCTGTTGCATCCAACTGTGATTCATGTGAAAAGTCACCTTTAAGTGTACAGTAGTGCTAATGGCAGCAATACAGTTCCAATGAAGTCTGAAAAAGAAACACTGAATGTGTGTGTCCTTGCTATATAGCCACGTTGTTCCTTCATGTGCACATCACACGTGTGGGGAGGAGACTGCATGCAGCTCACTGTGTTCCAAGCCAATACAGAGCTTTCAGAAAAAGGAGAATCATTTTGACAGTAAGAGCGAGTGCCTGAGTTCTCTGGAGTGACTGCAGTCAGTAAATTTGCTGCCAACAAGAGTTCCTCTGACCCTGGTACACATGATTCTGTGTGTGTGAAGGCACAGAACCTGAACTGAAGACATACACACTCAGTGGACTTTGAATGTATGGTTTTTTAGGTGTCTTTCTTTGGAAGAGGTGAGAGACAAAGCAGTCTCGCAGTCTAAAGAGTCGGTCATCAACAGGGAGAAAAATCATGATTCAAATTTCAAGAGACACATGCTGACCACAATCATGTAATTGCTGTGGGTGTGTGAAGACTGCTTTGGAAAGTATGCTACAAGGCTAAGAGCCAGGTTAAGCACCAGAGAGGTCAACAACTAGTTGTGCAGGCAGACTGTGTTTAAAATAAAGTGTTACTACACATTGGGAATGTCAACAGTCTTATTATGACTCTTGTTATTTCTCTACTCCTTTTCTCCACATTTCCTGTCTTTCTCAATATCAAATTAAGACCATAAATACCCAGAAAACTAACAGACAGTTTTCCCCATAATTGCCCCCATAATTACATACCAAACCAAGTACAGATGTTGTACTTGGTTGAATTGAAATGCTGGATTCTGGTCTCTTCACAACCACTTCTGAGTAGCCATGCCATTTTAAATGTGTTGAACCTCTGAACACAGCCAGCATTTCTGCTGTATTTGAGGCCTACCCAGCTTTGATGCAGGCTGACACGAGTGCCACGACACCCACGGCCCATCACATTGTGTAGAAATGAGCATTATGCACTAGGTATGTTTTCAAAAAAATGTATTGTTCTCTGTTTTTTTCCATCTTATTTTCCTACACCATTTGTCATTCTTTTCTATAAAACTCAATACATCCTTAAAAGGCATCTAATTGTCTGCTGCTCAGTATTCAGACTATGAGCCAGAGCCACTATAAAAACTAATCAGCTCAAGCTCTCAAGTCGCAAAATGCATCCACTTTACCGGGCTAATTTGTCCTCTTTGATAGCTGCAGGCCACTTGGGTCCAAGGCTCTGGTCTGATAATCTCTTCCTGTCCTAAATTCTGATAAAAACTGTAAAGCAGATCTTCCCTCTAACTCCCGTGGGTCTGGTCACGAATCGGATCCTGGAGATAAACAAGCCTCACTTCGAGGCACAGTGTGAGATGTGTCTCTGAGCAGTGACTCAAAGTTTGCAATTTCAGGCTGTAAAAAAACTTACCTGGAGGAAAATAGCCAAATAAATAGACTAATGAAAAGCTCCAGAGTTTCATGTAATTTAGCTTGACTTAAAATGCTGTAACGTTTTACATGCAATGTGCAATGTTTCTTTACTAGTCTTGGTAAAGAGGAGGTTAATGCAAACCAGAACGTGTGCTTTGTAAATCTTACTTAATGACCAGTCTCCTTACAACTGTTCATTTAGACAACTTGTCAGGCATCTCAGCATCGTTTAGTGATCTATTTAACAACTTATATGTTTTTTTTCCACAGTACTTTGTCCTGTTGCTGTGTATCTTCCTGTTGGAGATCCTGGCGGGTGTCCTTGCATATATCTACTACCAGCAGGTAATCCCACCCTTTTTACAATGCATCCTTGGATTTGTGTATTATAATGTATGAAGCAGTACCGTGTCATAAAAGACTTTTCCTTAAATGTTACTAACCTGGAATATGATTAAGCTATAAATTCTTCAACAATTTGTAAGAAGAGGCTTCTTAATGCTTCAATTAATTCACAAAAAAATATTCAATAATATGAAGAGTCAGCTGAAATTACTTAGATAAAAACCTACAAAATGATATCTAATTAAATCATGACCATATCTTATTTTTGTTATGTTATTATTTTGGAGTGTATTTGATTTATTTATTCTTTTTTGCATTTGTGTTTGGTTTACAATTATCTTGGCTCCACCGAACCTATTCTCGTGCTGTTTTAGTTTTACAAAAAAAAAACTTTCTGGAATAGCCTTCGCTGTGAAGGATACACAAATGTATCCTTCAAAAACGGGCAAACGTCGGCCGCATATGTCGGCTGCATGAGTAGGAGTCGACGATTCATGTGGCAATTGGGACAGCCTATGACATTTTGACAACCTCCGGACAAATGAGGGAACATGCAAACTCACAGAAAGGCACTTTACTGTGAGGCAACAATGTTAGCCACTGGTCCGTGTGTAGCCCACTGAGTATTTCATTCATCCCAATCATCAAAAGTGTTGTAGTAAAACACAGGCATTGGTTTCAGTTCCCATGTGACATGTAACTGGCATTTTAACTACATCAGACCAGCATGATGAATGAAATCACAGAGCAGCCCGTAAAAAAATACAAATATCAGATTGGCCATATTACATGTGGTTCATTTCACCCTAATGGAATGAAAAGGGCCTCCAGTTGTACACATAACAAGGCTAAATGCACTGTATCGGAACCATTTATTGAGGTAAACTCTGTACACTCAAACAGAGCTGTTCTCACTTGTCACAAAAGCATCACTAATAGTGAAAGAATTCTTATTTAATTGTGCATTTATATATTTAATTGGGTACAGAAATGTGCTCCAAATGTGTCCTAATCGTGCATGTGATTATTTTCTTATCTCATTTACTGTGCTAGTATAAAAGGAAATGAAACTGGCAACCCCCCCTCAGCACTTTTCAGCTGACATACGGCCAGTTATATTGACTGCACTGCAAGCAGTTGCAAATTAATGTGTTTTTTTTTTTCCTTGTGCAATATTAACATGACATAGCTCTCCACTAGCTCTGGTCTCAGCCTGACTCATCCTAAGCTTTGTACCTTGTAGCTCAGCAACAGGACTTCTCTCGGTGTAGAGGTGCACTGCCATCATTATACAATAACTACCTCATTCATAATACACAACTATTCTGAGGATGAGCAGTCGCTAAGCGCCACAGCGCTGCCCTGGTTCCTAAATCTTCTTCTACAAGCCTTATTAAAATCTAAAACACCACTCTCTCTCTTTCCCATTCCATTCTTCCTGCCTTGTTATTATCTCTAATTTCTCTCTCTGATAATTAGTTGTGTGTATTGTGTGTATTTATATTCTGTTTTCAGTCAACAAACACACCTTGGAAGCTGATTATAACCGACTTACACTTAGACACAGTTATGTAAGAATG
Organism: Solea solea; assembly: GCF_958295425.1. Lineage (NCBI taxonomy): Eukaryota > Metazoa > Chordata > Actinopteri > Pleuronectiformes > Soleidae > Solea > Solea solea. The sequence goes on along the minus strand of NC_081138.1, from coordinate 11,963,942 downwards.
GTTCTACATGAACCAACCTTCTACATCTACTGTAAAGGAAAGAAACGACATCAGGTTACACCTGCATCTGTAATATTAGTGTTTCCTCCTTTTGGCAAGGACAAACATTTTTCAGTTTGTAGCTGCTGTTTTCAATCTGTGAGGTTTTACTTAAGATTTTTTTTGTTGTCTAGCTGAAATTAAAAATCAGAATGAAAAATTTAAATGTGTTTATGTGATTCCAATTATTAATTTGGTGTTAAAGATCTTGTAGAATTACTAAATCTATTACATACTCCTTCTTCCTAATCTTAACAGCCTGAGATTAACGTTCAGACAAGTTGAGGTGGAGGTGGATTTATTGATTCCAGAGAGAGATGGTTGGCATAGACGGCAGTGATGGAAAAAAAAAACTGCATCTGTAACAGTCCTTGTCCTCAGGTATTACCAGTAAAAAGAGAATATGCTATTACTGTTCTTGCCTATAGATGGTGTACGTTGATCTGTTACCTCCTGCAGTTCCAAAGACTCGACTACTGTTGCATTTCTTGATAATTGTTTGTCCATGGTGGACTCAGGTTTTGTTAGGCCATGTAGTCCCCACCGTAATAAAGAGTTTAACTCATATTTGCTTTTATTTCTATTTAGACACTGCAGTGCTATAATGGTGTGCATTCCCACCCCTGCTGTTTAGATATTGAGCTATTTTAAACCATGAATTGCTGTTATCACAACACTGCTGCAGTGTGTACCATACTGTCAACAGGTACGACTCAAAGGTGAACTCCTCCTCCTCTTTTTCCGTTTTCTCATTGTCTTCACCTCCCATCTCATCTCTTTCCATCCTCCCTTCCTTTCTTCATAATTCATTCCCTTGATATCTCCTTCATGCTTTGATTTACAGTGGTTTCCCAGCTGGCTTGTTGCCATAGAAACAGCCCCCAGACCTCCCGCTCCTCTAGCGAACATTGTCTGCCACTGGTCCAGAGAAGAAAAAAAAATCCACAGAGTACCTCTGTGTTTGCCCAGCTTTTGTCCTCGTCTGCACCTCTGTTGTTAGAACTGAGAGACATTACACTCTTTTATGAATCACATCAGTTGCAAAGTCAACATCTGTAACCAATTTATCACCAGTGCTCTATCTGTGCAGGCCAGACTGTTGGGTAGCTACTGTGTGTAGCAGGCTGCTAATGCATTTGTCTGTGTCTGTGTGTGAACAGTTAAACGAGGAGCTGAAGCTGAACCTGAAGGAAACCATGAACCAGAAATACCAACAGAAGAGCCATGAACACATCACAAGAGCTGTGGACAAGCTGCAGCAAGAGGTAAGTGGCCACATGCCTACTTTTAAAAGTACAGTTACATCCTATTTATCTTTATTCCAAAGCACGGCAGAAAAGTGAACATATTTAAGTATTTATTTAAATGCACATCTTAATATTATTATTAACTTTCATCCTTCATCAAGGGTCAAATGTGATTTGATTACCTATGACTAATACCAGGTATTATGGACTTGGAATTGCAATTGATGGAGTTGCGCTTATACCAGTTGACAATACAGTAAGAAATTGATAAATCAGAGCTGCTTATTTGTATTCTATTACCTTTTTTTTTTGAAGAATGAGAGGCCTCTGCGTTATCAGATATCAACTTTGTATAAGTTTTATGTACCTTTTTCAAGTTCAAGTTCAAATTCCAGCCATTACTCGCTTTGCCAATTACAATTATTTGCTTTCTCGGCCTGCACAGTTGTTTGCAAAACAACCAAATAAAATAACCAAGAAATACACTGTCATCATAATCTTGCTCTTCAGATGAGAAAACGTGTTGTTTGTTGACAGATGTCAAATGTGTCAAACCAACATGATTCAAATGTATATTTCTTTTCATTACAATGATGAAGATGCACAAATAACCAGTTGCACCAGCTATGAATCATATTGCAATATTTGTCAAAATGATTTTAACATGATCTTTTCACTATATTATGCAGCTCTAATACCAACACGTGTTAAGTACACTATTTAAAATCTTCTTACAAAAAATAAAATGGAATAACAACTGTTCTGTTTATTGTAACCAACTAAGAAATAGTCCCTTGGACAGGGTTATTTCCCAAATAGTGAAACTATCTTTTATGCGAATTAGTTCTGTAATTGCATTAGTAAAATGTATTGATGTTCTGCTGGTGTAAAATCAATATGTTTCCAGTGTTCTCTGTTTATAGTTATTGTACCTTTTGCCACTGTCAAAATGTTAAGCAAAATAAAATCATTTTCCCTCTGTCTCTCACGTCAGTTCAAGTGCTGTGGAAGCAACAGTTCATCTGACTGGGCTGCAAGCGTCTGGATCCGCTCTGAAGCCTCAAAGCAGAGAGAGGTGCCTGACAGCTGCTGTAAGAGCTTCACAGAGTTCTGTGGCCGCAGGAGCCATCCCTCTAACATCTACAAGGTTGAGGTAAGAGGATGAAGAGTTTTGAGGGGTGTCAGTGTGTTTGAGTTCTCAGTGTGGGTGCCCTAATCAGTGTCGGCACAGAAACTTTTCTGTGTGTAAGAGCAGAGTGAACATATTCAAGCTATTCAAGCATATTCATATGATTAAAGTGAGACTCCAGAAACACTCACATCAGCTGATGACTTTGCTTTTCACTTAGGGCGGCTGCATCACTAAACTAGAGAACTTCATCCTCGACCATCTGAAGATCATCGGAGCAGTCGGTGTTGGGATTGCCTGTGTACAGGTGGGCTATTTTTTTTTTCTCCTATCAGTTTTCTTAACAATAAACAGACTAAAGACATGTGCAGTATATCCATAGAGATTGCAGTTTTGCTAAATATTGTTTTCTTTCCCTTCAATCCAATCCCCAGATCATAGGGATGGTGTTTACATGCTGCCTGTATCGAAGTCTAAAGGCAGAGCCATACTAGGAGAAGCAGAAGAAGGAAAGTGTGGGTGAAGGAGGTAACTCCATCGCCACGACATATCTAAACAGCCCATAGGTTTTCTTTTTCGCTATGCACACAGGGGAAGGGAAATTTAGCAAGGGATCAAATTGAAAAGTAATTAGACACTTAAATTTCACTCTTCGCTACATTTTCAAGATCACAGTACTGTGAGAAAAAAGCCTCTGAGAGAAACCGATGAGAATTAAACCACAGCTTGTGTAATGCGGCCTCCACGGAACAAAAAAAAAAAGTAGTTTTCTTCCACTCTGATTCCCTTTATGTGCATAAGTATGTGTGGACCAGCTGCTACACCTGAGAGTGGTGTAAAGATTAGTGTAGTAAAACTGGCACTTACAGAAAATGTTAATCTCCTGGTTGTAGCAGCAGCAACATCAGCTTCTCTTCTCCCAGCAGCGTAGTTAAACAAGCCCACGCCTGGGGCCCTCGACTGCAACAGCATTCTGTTTCCACATTAACTCACCAGCTTTTTAAATCTTTGTTCGCTAGTTGCCTTTTAAACTTTTGAACTGTATGTTTTTTATATTTTGTAAATGATGATATTCTGTAACACCTGAGGTGCTTTCTTATCAAGTATTATTTTTCATTTAATGCCTAATAAGTCTTTAGTGTGGCATCTCGACATCATGTCAGTGTTCTATCATGTTCAATCAAATGTAAACACCTGTCATGATAATCTTGACAGTGTGAATGTAATTGTGCCATTTTGCAGACTTTTATCATGTGTAAAAGGTATAAATTCTGATGCAGATAGAAATAATTGTTTTGAAACATACAAACAGTGCCACTAATATTGCTCATAAGAAAGTGCCTCATGCTTTTCGATTTTACTGTCTTCTTTTTATAAGCAGGATTTATCCACTGATGCCAAAGTTGGAACTATTTTTAAGGACCTACTGTTGCTCTGTAACCCTTATTTACTGATCTACTGATGTCTTTCTAGTTAGATTAAATTAATTAGATGACATTTGTTAAAGTGAAGATTTTTTTTTTTTACTTTTCAAGTCATAAATAAATATTATTGTATTTAACAGACACATGGTAGAATAATAATATTTTACTATTAGTTATGGTCATTTCCTGTGTTCCTCAAAGACAACACAAAATTAATCTGCTGTATTTTGGTCTTTGTAATGATCCAGGTGTTTTAGTTTGAATAAATGCCACTTCTCTGTGTCTCTGTTGTGTTTCCTGTCCTGCACTCAGGTTATCAGGTCATGTCATTCCAAAAACTGCTAAAATAACCTATTATTGTATAAAGACAAAACCATGTGTCTGTAACCAGTGACCCTTACCTAATTTGCACCAGCTTACAGGTGCATTACTGTATTAACCCAAAGTCAATTCCCTAATGTTGCTGCATTGTGGTGATTGAGGATGTGAGCCAGATTCATAACTACTGCTGTTGCTGCAGTGCATCACCTACACTATACCTGTGTCTACAGTATATGGTCTTTAATGGGAGTCACTCTTGCTCTTGTGGTAGACGTCTCACTTGTGACCTCCTCTCTATTGTCAAGAGTGACTGTGCATCACCGTCATTGTGTAACAGCAGCAGTTACTGTGTACAAACACAGGGAGGCAGCAGCTGTCAGGTTTTCACTGACAAAACACCATTCTGTTAAAAACAGCTGGTAGAAGTGTGAGATATAACACAGAGAGGCTGTTGAGGATCACCCTCAACAGCCTCTCTGGTTTCTAGGTGGGGTATACATACAGTATGTGCACGCAATGACAGTCACAGTCGTTGAACTTTACCCGTTATCATCTTGTTTTGTGAAACAAATGCGTGATTCATTTGTCAGGGTGATACAAGAACATAGAGGAAATGAGACGGTGTCCAGTCAGCTCACAGTTACATACAGAATACCAATGGCTGGTTTCTACTGGGAATGCTAATAATGCAAATTAACACATTTCTCAGTCAGTGAAGCTGACGGTGTAAAAATATCTTTGTGTGTTGCAGGTGTACAGAGTGAAATGAAATCAGTGTGTATTGTCATAGTACCACTTGAAGGTGCTCTCACAGCACACTGTCTAAAAGCTGAGTCATCCCTGACAAATGAGCTGGTGATTTTTGATTTTTTTTTTTATAACCCCTGCAAAGGGGGTTATGTTTTTGCAAGCATTTGTCTGTCCGTCTGTCTGTGAGCAGCCTAACGCAATAAGTTAAAGCAGCAGTGCATAACATTTGATGAGTTTGTTGTTGACGTTATAATTCTTGCTCTGTTTGGTCTTCAAAAAATAATGAAACGTTAGTTATATGCTGTGTCCTTTTTATCCCATCCAATTGCCAGATGACTGAGTTTGAGCAGTAGAATTCTCTTCTGAATCCTTTTGTGTGTGCATCTTTGTGTTTTCAGTCATAGTCCAACCATCTCACTTTACAAGCACAATGTTGCTGTTGCTTTCAAATCACTTCCTGTGCACTGCATTAGAAGACAAGAACTCTAAGCATTGCTATATATACACTGAGAAATAAAGAGTTGTGTGGACCTCATAGGCTTAATTAGCATTGTGTGAACTAATTTGACAGTGGGTAGTTACGCAAAAAGTTTTCAGAATGGATTTGAATAACATTCTCTAGAGATTATGGCCCAAATGATTTGATTTTGGTGGTGATCCAACAATATAGATCCAGATTTAGGATTTATTTTAAATCCTGTGGCACAGTCGGAAATTGAATCCGCACTCTCTGTGTTTTCTCCTATGGTCTTCTTTCAGTATGTAACATTTCCATTAGAGTTAAAGTAGTTCAACACATGGCAAGTTTAACAGGGCACTTTTCCAAGGGGAGAACATCTGTGGAATGCAAGTCTCATGCTCTGCTCTTGATGCAACCTCTGCCTTTGCTTTGTTAGAGGAGATTGCCTCTAAATAGAGGACAAATTATGACAAGCCCGAGAACAACCAGTGTGTCCCAAGCAACTGTGCCCTTCTGATTTTGCTATAATAAATCTCCCTCCTCCTCATGCAGGCCTCCCTGCCTCTTATGCTTGTGACAGCCCACATGCAGACTAACATAAGGAGTATGTTAATAATGCCACTGCATGACATTTCTAAAATATCTCAACACTCTTGTGAAGCAGTTGTCCATTTGGTGAACATGTCACCTGCTGCACCTTGGCCTGTTTGATGCTATTTTCAGAGCGGGTGTGGGAGTTGTTGAACACCCTCCTCCACCTGAAACCTTTTTCCTCGAGGTGATGTGATTTCTGTGCCAACAAGACAAACGGTCAACAGTGAGCTGTGCCACAGTTTATCTGCAGCTGATGACAGGAGGAGGAACATAATCATCAGCACCACAAGGGCAGGGGAAGCCAAGGGTAGAAAAAAACAAAACTGTGTGTAATTTTGGACATCATTTGTATAATTCTTGGGTTGATCTTTGAACTCCTAAGGCCAAGAATTGGTTGTTTCTAATCTGGTTTCTGGCTAAAAATTGCTCCCTTGGGTTGACTTAAGGTTGAAGTTTGGTAACGTAATGGTTAGTGTTGACTTTTGTTTTACCTTCAAGGGAATGAATGGAAATCCTAGAGGGGAAACACCACAGTGGTGCCCAACCTGTGGATTAGGACAACCCAAGAAATAAATCATATACAGAAGGTCTTAATGGTGAGGAATGAAGAACTGACTCGAAACAAGAAGTCAACCTATTATGTGGCCTATATAGCCACTATATAAAAAGAACGGGTATGGCAAAGCACTGCAAAGAATTCTATTCCTAGAAAATTTAGTGAGGACTCTAAGTCACTAAAGCAGTGACTGTGACTTTCAGGCAACTAATCCTGTGCTCTTACCACAGGTGAATTCTGCAGGTCGTAACATAATCTGCTGTCATGTTTAGCTTTTAGAATGTGCTGCATCCCAGACATCTCCGCTACAGGCACAAACATCTCAGGTCATTTCATTTCCATTCAAGTCCTTCAAGGCTGTTTACATTGTGTATGTGTGAGGAAGAGGACAAGGAGGGGGGAGGAGGAGGAGATGGTGGTAGTAAATGTAATCTTGAGTCTGTAGATGGCAGCAACACTCTTGGCCAATCAGTCTCAATAAAATGGGGGGAAAAAGGTCTTTTGTCTAGGCTGTCAAGGGCTGCTAACTGAAATTGAAATGAATAGGAAAATCCAATGTAAAGAAAAAAAATGCACAGTTGCAATGAATCGAATGAGTTTCGTAGACTGTCTTTTCATACCTGCGCACATCCAGAGTCCAAAATCATCGACAGTCATGCTTACTTTGGAGAAAGAGTGACACCATCCATGCATAATAATAATAATAATGACTTCCTTTAAATAGCAGAGTGTAATCTGCTGTCATTTTTAGAAGTGGATTCAAACATTGGACTGGAGAAATAGCTTCTGCCTCAACCACAGGATCATTACTCAGGTGATGAGCCTCATTATGTTGCAAAGTAAGCTACATACAGTGAAATGTTAGTTTTATTCTGCTCACTTGGTTGAATTGTAACTTTAGTTGTTGCACACAACTAATTGCATTTTGAACCGTTACTAACTGTGTTTGTAAAGTACTGGTTTTACATTTTTGGTGTGTGTGTGTTCTTGTGTTTGTGGCTTTGTGAGGTCCAAAAATTGTATAAACCATATGGAGCGAGGTCATTATGGCAAAGTGGGGACATTTTGGCATTTTGGCTTTAAATGGTTAGAGTTAGAGTTGGGTTTAGATTAGGGTTAGAGTTTGGCACTTAGTTGTAATGATTAAGGTTAGGGTAAGTTTTAGAGGTGCTGGCTCAGTGGAGTGAGCGACTGAGCCTCAGCAGCTTCCAGGCTCTCCTCCTCAGACTAATTCTGAATACTGAGCTGTGTGAACTACAACCTCTCACTGAGCTGCCTCTCAGCTTTTAGCAGATGTCACTCGAGCATCTGTTGAAGGAAGGAGCCACTACAAGGATGTGCATCGGGGTGAGGAGTCTGTGTGCTGACAGAAAGCTCACATATGACTCGCATCCCTCTGAATGCCGGTACAGTACTGTACACTACATATATCACTCTGTCACTCACTTGCTCGCTCAGGCTCACTTCAGCCCCTGCTCGCTCCTTGAAGCGTAGCGGCCCCAACATCTGGCTCACCACCCTCTTCCTTTTCTGGGTCAAATCCCATCTAAGATTCTGTTTCCTGAGGTATTTTGACATTATCAAAGGCACTTCAACCAGCTGGCTTTTGGTCTACTATAGCAAAAAAAATGGAGATTAATATTGTAAAATTTCCCTTTTCATCCCCATTTGTATTATTTTGTGACCTTTCTGGAGTGAGCCAGACAATTACAGTATGTTTGGTTAAACGGCTTCTTCCTCTTCTTTGGTGTTTGACGGTTCTTGGCACCCATGATGTTGCATTACTGCCCCCTAATTTAGTAGTTTAAACAATAACAAAGCATCATTGTATTATTATTTAATTATTATGGCTTTTCCTTTGTTTTGACCTTCTTTTCAGCATCATACTTTGTGTAGCATATGTTGTGTGCCTCTGAAATAAAGTAGAATGGAAGTAGCATTAGATGGATGTGCTGCAGATATGTAAAGTACACATCATTTATAAAGGCCTCGGGCTTTGTCAAATGCGTTCTCCTACTAATTTAAAAGAAGTAAGTCAATTCACTGAAAATCATGTATATCCATGTTGTGTTGATTTAATAGTTATATAGCTTGGGAAAAGTTGAAAATGTCGACACACCTGTTTGGTTCCTAGTGATGAACGAGAAGTAATGTTCAAGACCACCGTACAAAATTGTAAATATGTGTAAAAGTAATCAGAAAATAGATAAAAAGGCAAAATTAAATATATGTATATGTATATGTATATGTATATATATGTATATATATATATATATATATATATATATATATATATATATATATATATATATATGAAAGCACTGTGCTGGTGCTCCAATTATCCCAACCTCAGAGTACATGTAGTGCAGTGTGGGGTTTTCTATAACAGCACCATTGTCCTGGGAAAGAAACAGTTTTTCATCCTGTTAGTTCAACTTGCAGTGAGTCTGTATTTCTTTCCAGACGACCAGAGTTTGAACAGGTGGTGGCTCGTGTGGGATGGGTATTTAATGGTGTTGTCAGCCTGCCGCAGGCATCATGGAGGTGTAGATTGAGTCCTGGTGATATCCTGTGCAGTGTTTACAATCCACTGGAGAAATTTACTACACTTAATGTTTATTTACAATTACAGGTTGTTTGGATTTATTACCGTCATGCAGGGCAGTAGTAAGCACACTTTCCTGTTCAGAGTCACACCTGATCAGAGCCACTAGGAACATTAAATGTGCATTTCTGAATGGGATAATAAAATGCTTATTGGCATTAGGCCATTAGGGTGAGATGGTAAAGTAGATGTACCCTTTAATATGTATTCAACTTTCAATCATAAGAATATGTGTTCGTGCAGGAAAAATCATAATTGAAGTTTAACCACAGGCCAAGAAAAATATATGCTATTGTGTTTTAAATGAAGCTTTGAATAGTGTATTCAGGTGCACTCGGTGGGAACTTGAGGGGGAGGAGATATGAGCAAGGGGAGAAGTTCCATAGTACATTTATAGATCCATTGTACATTACTGCCATACATTTGCGAGTACGTCCCAAAACAAGCCAGATAATCATGTTAAATGTTTTGATCAGTGCAAAAGATGCCTTTAAGTATCTTCCCTCAACCACTTTAATTCACATAGAGCAGATTTACACAACTGCACTGTCCTGTTTGTTTTTTGTTGAAACAAAGAGCTCTTTGGCTGAGCGTGTCACATTATATCGGCACAAAAAAAATGTGTTCCTGGAGCAGTCTTTCTCTAACCAAATTAAAATAATGGCAGCAGTGTTGATGGTTGTCTGTGCTACCTGTGGATGGAGTCCTGAGGAAAAAGTATAACTATAGGATGACATGGTTTCCTAACACAGTAATACAGAGATATAGGAACTCTGGCTCTTACATTTCCAGTTTTTCTGCCTATCAGATGCATCTAAAAAAATCAAAACATCCACACAAATTAGATTAAGTTTTATGATGAGTCATCCAGGTTTGCTAATCAAGTTATACTCGCTTTATACAGCTTTATTGATGATGACTTTGTTGTATCTCCCTGTGAGTTTTCTCTCTCTTCCGACTTAGCCAGGAACATGACAGTGCATAATAGTTCTGCAGTTTTAGCTCATTTGTTTGTACTTATTGTTGTCTGATATTTTTCCTTCTGTGTTTGAGAAGCTACATGCTGTTGATGAGCTCTGCCTTCAATCTGTTTGTTCACTGTTATGAGAAAATATGGAGGAGAAGGAGGTCTGGGTGCAAAATCTGTGTGTTGCAGTTGTAAATTGTGTTTGGGGTTTTGCAAGTTGCCATGGCATAAAAAGTTCCGCACTATTCGTCACCGTTATCTCTTGGGCATAGTTGCCACCTGCATGCTGTGGCAAAGCCCTCTGGGGTGCCACAGCTCACCACCAACCGAAGTGCCTGGAATCCAAAGATACCACCGCACATTGACAAACTGACAAATGTATTGAGGTAGAGCAACCACATAATTAGTGTATTAACTAATTCATTGCACCTCTAACAGTATTATACAATGGGATTTAGCAAATGGACAAATGCTTCCAGAAAGTGATTATTACAATTCAATTATTACTAGACAATATAGTGTAAAAAAAAAATCATAATATGTTTAAAAAAAAAAAACAAAAACAGAAAAAATGGTTGCTTTACTGTTTTACTAACTGTGTTAATAGGAATCTTCATTGGATAATCACCATCAGTACAAGTAGACATAGATGCAAAGATACCTAGGCCATAATTGGTTTGTTTATTGGTTTGTTTGGGTCTTCTTGTCACTTGTCACAAGCAGTCCCTCGTGGGTCTTCAGTGTCTCCACCAGAGTAAGCTACACACACACACACACACACACACACACACACACACACACATACATGAAAGAACGAGCAGGGCGTGTGTGTTTGTATGAAAAGATTTGTACTTAATGTAAAACAGCAGGCAGCAATGAAGATAAGCAGCAGCGTCTCCTGCCCTCAAACATACACGGTAATCACACATGCGCACCCACACACACACACACCACCACCATCATCCTCATCCTCATCATGCCGAAGTAAACAGCCCAGGATTTCTTAGTCAACCTGTCTCTTGCATTAAGGTTACATAACTGAGGGACTGGAAGAGGACATGAAAGTGTGTACATGTGTCCAGTGTATTGTGCAAATGTGTATATGTGCATGTACTGTATGTGTGTGTTTAAGCTCAGTTCCATTTTTTTTTGAGTTATCTTATCCTTTTTTTCATCTAGCAATGGCATTCAACTGTCCAAAAGATATTCAGTTTACAAAAAGAATAGAGAAACACAAAAACAACTGTGACAATGTTTTTTTTAATATTTATTAATTTTTAAAAAAGGCTGCCTTAGACTTATTTTTCAGACAGTTGACAGATCAAACATCAGCGGGTTACAGCTATAATTGATTTTAATCGTGCCCAAAAAATATTGATAGTTTTTGAACAAATCAAAATTGTAGTTGCCTGGAGTAGGTAGGCTTCTTTGCCATCCCTGTGATTATTATGAAGGGACCACAAATCGTTTTATTGTAAAATGTAATTGAAATGACATATAGCTAAAGCTAAGTGGAGAACTGTTCAGCTTCAGTGAAGTCCTTGTCACTTTGGAGGTCAGCTGGGTTCCCCGATGTGTCAGCCCGTGTTCACATCCCATTAAGTGAATGTTACAGTGCCTCAAACAGCAACAGCCCCTGAATCCTGTTTATCTTGATGTTTAGTGTTGACAGTTGACAGTAATAGTGATTTGTTAAGCTCTTGATAGGGAGCCATGTGACTGTGTGTGAAGGCCGGGAGGATCCTCACTTGCTTTGTTTTGTGTTATTAATAACAGTAATGATAATAAAAACCCTATTTTAACTTTGAAATAAAACAAAAGATGCAAATAAAACAGTCAAATGCAACACAGGGTGGAATAGAATAGGCTAGAGTCAAGAGGTTAAAACAGTGTTTTAACTTTGAAATATACACAAAATGCAAAAAAAACACAACAGAGTGGAATAAAAAGGAGCTAGTTGAAGGCTAGAGTAAAAAAGATAGGTTTTAAGTCTTCTTTTGTGTTGTGTTGTGTTTTATGTTGTGTTGTGCTATGCTATGCTATGCAATGCTATGCTATGCTATGCTATGTTATGTTATGTTATGTTATGTTATGTTATGTTATGTTATGTTATGTTATTTGCTCCACCTGTTACTAGCTGGGGGTGTGGTGGGTCTGGCAGCTCTGACCAAATGCAGCACACACAGTATATAGAGTCAGATGAAGATCACAGGAAAAAAAGAAGTGACGTCTGGTGTCACAGTCGCACAACTTTTTTAGGACTGCACACAAACTTGGGGGAGAAAAGCTGAAGATGTGACAGAGACACGTCCCTACTCTTCCTCTTATTGGTCGTTTGGTTTGGTGAGATGATTGATTAGATTAAAAAATGTCAAGCTCAGCAATTAAATCACAAAAACAAATCCTACTTATTCCTGTCAATACACTTTTGCTTTCATTGGAGAGTTTTCTGTAGAAAAACAAAAATCACAAAGCTGCATCAACTTCTCCTCATTTTTATGTCTACCAGCTTCTAACACCACCTTCATATTGGCTTCTACAGCTTATTGTCCTGCCTGTGTGTGTGTGTGTGTGTATAATATTCATGTGTAACGTGGTGTTGGGTCTTGGATGACTACAGCCTCCTCTCCCATGCTGAGCAAGAAAATTACTTTCTTGGAGTGAGCATTGCACGGAATCGCTCAGTCAACAGTAAAGTGGACTCACATGAAGATATGCAGTGTACATATATATGAACATAGAGCCTCAGGGAGGCTTGCAACAGCACGTTTGTCATACATACACTTTGCAATCCATGGACGACTCATTATGATAATTCATTGGTCCTGAAATCATAGTGTGTCTGTTCAGATCCTGCAGCTTAGCGTGCCTTCCTCAAATGTTTGGTGTATGTTTTTCTCATTATCTGTAAAACTATTGAACTGAGAACCAATGGCTCAAGTGCTGTGGTATTTCTCTGTTAAGTGAATGTGAAATTTGTAATTTATTTGCCTTGTGATCTGGTTTTTGAATCTATTTCATACATTTTTCTGAGGGTTAGATTTAAAAGTCTGAGGGAATGCTGACATCAAATTAAAAACAACGTGATCACATAACAGTTGTTTTTGCAACTTTGTGCAGGATGTGAGCGGGAAAAATTTATATTTAAAAAAAAAAAGCTGCTAAGTGCATACACTCAACCACACGCCCTTAACTCAGCAGTTAAGCATGAACCTCCTAATAGAGCGGTCAGCTGTGAAAAACAACTGTAATCTGGAACAAGTGAATGGGAATAGTCAACTAATGATATCTATTAAATGTTGTGTAAGGCTGGCTGCTTGGATGTAGGTCACAGGGTGATTCATGGCAGAGTCAGCCTTGCAAAAACAGAGCAAATGACAATAAGGAGATAGTATGTGTGTGGGAGCTGCATAACATTGCCTCCTTCCATCTTTGTCTCTCTTGTTCTCTGTCTCTCTTGGTCATTTTCATTCTGTTTGCAGCTCGACGCCGTCACTATTCGTCAACACGACTCTGTGCAGTCAACCTATCTGACTTGACAAGGAGGGTCCTACCAGACACTCATTTAGAAATGGGTTAGGGCAGCTTCAGTGACTCAATTGAGATGCATCTGAGGATGTTAGTCTCAGTCTGGGCTGCTGTAGTTGACTGTGACGTGGCTCCAGCTTCAGAAGGATGTGCTCACTAATGTCAACTCTATGTGACAGCAAGGACAATTTGCTGTACTGTTGTGTTGCACTGTCAAACACATTTGTATTCCACGAACGGCTGAACATCTGAACATTTATTATTTTGCTTATGTTTAGTGAAAACAGCTTTGAGCAGATGAATGTCCTATGAATTAGGTGATGTGAATATACAGAAAGTGTCCAATGGGGGAAACATGTTTTTATTTCTTTTCTTTTCTGTCTAGCACACATGTTTTTTTTTTGTTTTTTTTTGTTTTACCAACCAGGCCTAACACTTTTTCAATTTGATCAAATGTCACCTAGCCAGAGTTCGTTTTAGGTGGATGCAACAATTGGAGACACTTTCTGCTTTTTATTGTGATTCTCAGGCCACTTTGAACTGTAAGACCTCCTTTGATCTGTTAGTTAATACACTCCCTGTTCAGCCACAGTCACTCAAACAGACCAGTTTGCTCCTAGGGTAGTTTTAACAGGTTTATTGCCCTGACCTCACTGAGTTACCAAAAGTTACCATCATTGTATGAACCTGTGAAAATCTTTTCTTTTAATGTCCTGGTTCAGTGTCTTTTGACTTTTGGAGCATCTGTTAGAAGTATATATGAGGATGTGTGAAATGTACCCTGACTATTGGGCTGGTTTTCACACTATTATTATGACAGTAGCCCAACTGTCACATAATCAATAGCACACCTTATTACAGTCTCTATAATAAACCTACATAAAATTAAATGGTTTTTGGAGTAATTCTCAAAATATAATTACTCCAAATGAGGATATAAGTCATTTTAAGGTAGTAATTTAATAAGGTATGATGATATGTAAATGAAATAGTGTGAAATTAAAGAACTTCAAATTGGTCAATGTGTTTATCAAAAGAAATAAGAACTTTTTTTCTGTTACTAAAACTGTATGTTTTTCCATCCTGAGAATACAATTTGTTTGACCCTCATGGTTTGAAACAATGATAATATGTGCCTAGGGTTTCACCATGTGTCATATGTCAGTTGTTTTTAGTTTCATAAGATCTTAACATTGTAAGTCAGTTTTTTGAGAACGTACTTACTGATGAAACTACTCCCTGCTGGCAACTGCTTCCTGTCCCATGCTGCCCATTTATTTTATGTGGTTGGAACCCAATGTCATGCACAATATTACAACTATATTACAGCCCAATTGACCATTTGTATCCTGCTGTGATCAAATTAATCTGCATGGGTCTGAAATTGACTGATGTTCTGGGCATCGGCCATCATTCCAAAACTCAACTGGCATTTGGCCAGAACAAACGCCTGCACAGTCACAGTGTGATGAGAACAGACACTCACAACACTTGCAGATTATGTTTTATATGAGTAGCATATATTTCAATAACTTCAACAGGTCAATCTCTATATAGTGTGTGTATGTGTGTGTCCCCAAATCCCTCCCAACAACACTCCTGGTCTGTCCCCACATGGCAAATACACAGGTGTGGTCTATGTGAACATTAAACCTTTTGGTCCAGAATCATCTCAACGTAATAAACTTTGCAAACCTTCCAACCACTCAACTGAGAGAGATGATTGTTTTTTTCAGTGAAAAAGTCAAATCAATGCTTGATACATATTGGTGCAGTTTTTCAGGATCTTAGAAATGCATTTGACACTATGGATCACAGTGTTCTTTTGTCCAAATTACCCACCTTCAACTTTTCTGCTGATGCTATTAAATCCCTTCAACGGATCTCAAAGTGTGCATATCAATAACCATTAGTTTGACTCCCTCTCTCTGTCCACTGGTGTTCCACAGGGATCCATATTAGGTCCACTTTTATTTTGTCAGTATGTTGTATGACTTGCCAACTGTGTGTCCTGAGGTCAATACCCTGATGTTTGCAGATGACACAGTCATCTCAACTGCCTTGGTAAAAATGGCTGCCATCAGTGCTGTCTCCAATGTAACGTGTCTCAAACGATTGTCTCGCAAGATTGTCAAAGAATTTAAATATATTGGCATGATCATAGATTCAAATCTCAATTTCAGGGCACATGAAAAAGATTTTGTGAGCGTAACAGCAAACCCATTGGATCACTCAAGGAGCCATAAGAGGAGACTGCAATATTTTTTATTCTGTATACATGATGCACAATATAACAGCATGTACATTTTACCATGTGTTGGCTGCCTCTTCAGCTGATTAGGACTAAGCAACATTTTATTTATGTGCAGTGACTCACAGCGTTTGAGTGGGACATTTCAGGATTTTGTGCTGCACTTAACCAGAGCAGCTTAGTCATTCTGACAGCTCTGAACTTTTTACAGGTCACAGAAAATAAAACATGTGAGGGAATAAGACTGTTTTTTATCATTTCCCTTCAAAGAGTCTGAGTCAGAGATTTATACATGCACCTGTAGTGTTTCTCAGATTCCTTGTGCATCATGTAACCCCCTCTGGTGCTGTCTGACTGTGATGTGTTCATGGTGGTATATGGGAGTGTGCAACTTCTGAAATTTGAGCAATTCAAAATCATCAGTCTGACACCATGTGTTTGAACAATATATTTTTTTCTGCATCACAACTGTGCAAAAGTCCAAGGCCACCATCCGATGTGTTGTGTTAGCAAATCTATAATGACCGTTAAGCGTGTTGCATGAGTGTTTCTCAATCCTGGTCCTTGGGACCCACTGCCCTGTATGTTTTAGATGTCTGTCTATCCATTTTTAACTACCCATTTATTTGAATCGGATGTGGTGGAGCAAGGAAACATCTAAAACATTGAGAGTTAAACCCACTGGCAGCTTGCTAATATCTAAGACCAACATTCAGTCACATCATTCCACTCTAAATGTGACAGTGATGACAGGTTTTGACAGACATAAATAACAACAAAGGTGGTAGTGACAAGGGGGTTTTGCACATCAATATATTTCAAAAGATTTCAAATTAGTGGAATAACAATTAAAAGTGAAAGGATTCAAACATCTGCATTTTCAGTCCATGTAAGCCCATAGAAACAGACACTAGTACAATTAATACAAATACTTGTTTAAAATATAATTGATATGGATTCAGTCATAGATCCAAACAGATCTAAATACTCACCTGCTCCTCATCCATGTCTGTAAATGTCTTGCTCAGTGTCCATCAGGTGTTTAATGAAGCCGTCTCTGTTGAAGTCAGCGTCATGGCATCATCTTGCGCTGGGGTGCATGACTCAGAAAACCTAAACTGTAAATACTGAATTTGAGACACAGAGACACACAGACACACTTAGACGCATGTGCGACCTTTTAACTATAGCAACTGCTCATCCAGACCACAGTCCCTCTTTGATTTTTACTGCATTTAACTTTATTTCAGACTTTAAAATCTATTTTATTCTTTAAATTTTTTAAATTGCAGTCACATTAAATAAATCATGTGCTTAAACTGAGCCAAGTTCGAGTTAGTCGAGTTCAAGTTCTTCCAAGCATTTTTATTACATTTCCAGTGGTTTCTGAACTTGAGCTTTTTAAATAATAAAATAGTTTATTTGCTCAAACAATTCATTTGTTCCAACAATAACACGTTTATAGCAGTTGGAAAGTGAGTAATCTTTCCTTTGGGATGCTTGTATGAAGCGCGTATGTTTTTAAATCCAATGAGTCAGAATGTTTGGTTTGGGTGGAGATGGGGTATAACTTGTCTCTTTTCTGTAACCTCCATCTTTCATGATGGAGATTGTCCTGCGGTGCTTGTTATTATAAAAGCTTTGGTCTTCCCTGCAGATGCACACATACACACATAGAGTCAAAAGAAGGGTAAACCAAATGTGGAGGCAACCACCTGCAGGTAATCCACAGATCATCCCAGTTACTACACAATAGTTTGCCCCCTTTTTTGCTGTTTGTTTAAAAAAGCAAACAGAAGCTGTTACTAGTTGGGGAAGGAAATAACAGGGTCTTAGTCACGCTGCAGAAAAAGTACCTAAGGGGAATCCACTTCAGTCCAGCAGGCAGCTTTGGTGTATTAAGAGATGAGGATGAACGAGCTTGATAGGCTCTTCCGTCCAAAATACAGCATCACCAACTGCAATGCAATGTCCACATTATTGCTACACAGCAAGAAGGTAATCGGTTTGGATCCTAGTTTGACGGAGGGCCTTCCTGTGTGGCGTGGCATGTTCTCCTCATGTCCACATAGGTTCTCTCCAGGTAATCTCGTTTCCTCCCACAGTTCAAAAACATGCAGATTGAGGATAAGGTTAACTCGACACTCTGAACTGACAGGAGGTGTGAGTGTCCGAATGAATGGTTGTTCATCTCTCTATGTTGGGCCTATGATGGAATGGCGGCCTGTCCAGGGTGTACCCCGCTTTTCCCCTTATGTCAGCTGGGACTGGGTCCAGCTTCCCGCACCCCTCATGTGGAGGATAAAGCTTGAGTGAGCATCAGCACTGCAGGGTTAAGTTATAGTCTGTGCTGGTAAACTATACTTGTAACTGCTCTATTTTACTGAGATTCATTTAATTTCAGACTGAGGAGCAGATTTCTTAAAATGTTTCAGGAAAATGCAAATTTCTTGGTGGCCTCCTGGAGTTTTTAATGCATGTTAGAGGATGGTTATGTTAATATCCTACATTATTTTGGAGGTATAGCTCAGTATAGTGTAAAAGTCAATGATGTACTTTTCCTGCTGTGTTTGATGAAATGATGTCACCATCCCATCCTGTGAAAGCCTGTGAACCCATTTAGACACAAACTCAAAGCCTATTAGTGATGTAGCATTTTCCCCATAGACAAATTTGGCTTTTGTTAACTGCGACTAATTCATGTATTGTGTGCTGCCTACAAACACACAAAGTACACACAACATTTACAATGCAAGCTCACAGATTATCCCTCTTTTCAACAGGATGACAACTGTCTTTTTACTCAAAATTCTCTGTAAAGCAAACCAACTAATACCCTCGGAAGCTCCTGTTAAAGGATGTGATGGAAAAACATGCAGTTTTCGTGGTATCAGGTTTGTTTGGTTTTAAGTAAGAATAAAGAAACAGGTTGGTCTTTGTACAAATAATCCTGCAACCTTTACAGAACTAATGAGCCACTGAAAGTACAATGTTCACTTTTCATCTCCAGATCAGATATGTGAGGTGGTGCAACTACTTTCTGAGTGAGTTCTTGTGGCAGAATTACTTTGCACTACTGCTTGTGTTACTATGGAATGGTTTTGTTAGATACAGAATAAACAACAAAATACTTATGAATCAGCCAAGTCATAGAATATGCTACACAGCTGGGCTCACATATGATCCTTTAGAACTCAGTTTGAATTTACACAGACATCTTGCAACAAAGTGGATGAATACAATATGTGTGTTAATTATGACAAATAATGTCAATCACTGTTTTAGATGTCTCCCTGCTCCAGCACACCTGATTCAAATGATCAGCTCATCATCAAGCTCTGCAGAAGCCTGATAATGACCCACTTATTTGAATCAGGTGTGCTGGAGCAGGGGAAACTTCTAAAACATGCAGGCCAGTGGATCCCCAGGTCCAGGGATGAGAAACACTGTCTCAGGGGACACATAGTACTTGTTTCCAGGTGCTTGTTTCCATGCTCTGTTACATCTTTGCACATAGTGCTCAGTGATGTTGGGTGGGAAAATAAAGACATCTGTGTCACTGATAGGGCCAAAAAAAGGGTTAAACCCCCCCCCCCCATTCATATAAAATGCTTTCATACCTAGCTTGTTGTTCCAAACCCTGTGGTGTTTCCCCCCTAGATCAGTTCTAATGGGCTTGTGTGAACATAGCAACGCCGTTCCAGCACAAATGCTACACTCCACGGACCGGTGTGTTTGCAGTGTGTACACAATTTCCGTGTAGTATGCGGCTGCATTTACCCACAAATGTGGTACGAACAACAGCACTGTTGCAACAGGGACACTGCCGAAAACAACTTTAGTAAACAGAGTTTGAGCTCCATGTGGAAAAGAGTCTAGGCCTATAAATGTGCTATATAACCAAGCAGCTTACCTGATGCGTCTTCTCCTCCAGTGGTGTCTGGATGAAGCAGCAGTGCAGATATAAGGCATTGTTTTCATGTTCATATACTG
The DNA here is from genome assembly GCF_958295425.1 of Solea solea. Classification (NCBI taxonomy): domain Eukaryota; kingdom Metazoa; phylum Chordata; class Actinopteri; order Pleuronectiformes; family Soleidae; genus Solea; species Solea solea. The sequence continues at coordinate 11,944,078 of NC_081138.1, read as the reverse complement.
AACACTGGTATATCACCATCCAGCACATTTCCCATAACATTCTGACCAATCACAAAACTGTTTATAAGCAACTAGACGAATCGAACTAAGTGCAACATGTAACATATAGATAAGCACCTGTCACACTCTTCAAGTTTGTCGTTGATATGGAAAATCTCCATTAGGAAGAGAAAACAAAGTTGTGTAAAGAGAGAGAGAGATAGAGAGAGAGAGCTGTCAACCTTTATGTGTTGGGTTATGTCATTGATATCAATTACAGTTTTAGGATCCAGGTATGATATTATGCTGTTATAGGTGAATGTAATATGTGCTGTTACTGTTATGTGCAATGTTGATCACAGTAAAATTGGCTTCACTGCAGTGCACAATAAATACATTGTACACTGATGCACAGGTCATCTTCAGAGGCATTTGTTTACATAATATAAAGATAATGTTTACCATTCCTGCAAGAGAGAGAGAGAGAGACATAAATAACAGCACATATGTCAGTGTTTATGCTCTGTGCTGTTTTGGGTAAAATGCTGTTCAAGTTTGTGAAGAGGAAACCAAATCAATATTTCAGTGATTCAGTGATTGGGATCATAGCAATGAAACCATTTGTGAACCTTATAATGTTGAAATTCCATCACATTGTATCACACAAATGTATATGTATGCATTTTGCACACTGGGCTGTAACAGCCATTCAAATTAGGTTGTATAACATTATTACAATCATATACCATTATTTAAAGACATTTGAGAACATGTGTCTGTGGGTATGGACATGTGTGTTGGATTGCATAATGGAGAGCAACATCTTTACTCTTGAAACTGTATTTTCTGAACAATGTACTGTACCTTCCGTGTTATAGTTTCTGTTTATAGTGTCAAAGTGAGGGTGTAGAAAGATTTGTTATAGTTGAGTTCCACCTTTCTCAAAACTTTGCAGTGATGGTACTGCAGTCTGTCCAGGTGCTGCGCTGCCCTTGTGCCATTGTCTTTTTAACATGTAGGGAAAAAAAAAGATGTTTGAAGCGTTCTTGAGAAGAAATCGTAGGACAGTTGATGCATAAACCAGAGACTTGGACCAGCAAACCACCACTACATCCTGCCAGTCTGTCTCCTGTGATGATCAATGGCAGTGAACAGAAGGCAGCCGGTTGCTCGCTTCTCAAAACTTTCGCGGTGAGCCAACTCATTTTGGTTGGCACTCCACAATTAGTCTTTAACCTGACTGGCCTTCGCTAAAATAAATTGTCAGCTGATAAACTGTATGACGGCATAGTGAAAAATCAGGACATTGTGGATATCTCTGCACATTATTTATGGCTTATGCAAAAATAACTCAGTGAGCTTAAAAACTTATGAGCTGCAGTCTCGCCAGTTTTTAAGCATTCAATGTTGAGATGGTTGTACATTATATGCTATAACTTATGTTGGTGTTTATTTTTAGTATCCGTGTTAGAACTGGATTAAAAAGGAGAGTAATCCAAGTTTTTGTTTGGAGCTGAACTATTTATTTTTCTTGTTTACAATGATGGGGCATCATGAATAGCTTTGCACTCGTAAGTGTTTACACAGAAGAATAATTTTTAGACGTTCCCTTGCTCCACCACACCTGATTCAAATAACTGGGTCGTTGAACGGCATCTGCAGAGCTTGATGACGAGCTGACCATCTGAATCAGGTGTGTTGGAGCAGGGCAACATCTAAAGCATGCAGGGCAGTGGGTCCACAGGACCAGGATTGACAAAGAACTGCTGGAGAACTTGGCCTGTTGTGGTTGAGCTTGATCACAGATGTAGCTTCAGAAGAAAAAACTGTTGTAGTGCTGCACAGGATTGTTGTTGTTTTTTTTGCTGCGCTGAATATATTGTACAAACAGTGCACTGTAATGTACACTTGCATATCCAATAGAAACAAAGCTTTCAGCGAGGAATGGAATACTCAGTGGAGTAAACTCTAATGTTTTTCTACCTGAGTTCCTGATGATATGAGATTACGTGTTTACTTAAATCTCTCGAGTAAAGCCAAGTTTCCCATCAATTAGGTCAGTCGATTGTGTTTGAACAGTCAGCTCGCTTGTGGGGAAAGCATTTTAATATAACTTTGGATTGTCCCTCTCAATCATTTAAGTCTTAAAATATTTTTTAAACACATTTCTTTCTTCTTAAACAGACAACTGGTCACATTTCCCCCACTCATGTCGACCGACAACGGGAACCCATTGAACAGTGCCTGTGTTCTTAAATTGTTACTGCAACCATAACTCCTGCACTTTGTCTATTTACTCACACTTTTATGTTTCAGTGTTTGTTTTGTAACTGTTTCTCCCTGTTTTTATTAACTATGAAGTGTGCTGCTGCCTCTCTTGGCCAGGGCACCCTTGTGAAAGAGGTCTTGATCTCAATGGGTCTTTTATCTTGATAAATAAAGGTTAAATAATGATAAAAATAATAATAATTGCAGATATACCCAGTGTGACTGCTCTATTGGATATACAAAGGGAAGACAGTCATTGTTATGAAAAAAAACAAAAAACAAAACATATATATAGTATGAAGTCTGGGGGCTTCTCTTGGTCACCTCCTTCTTTTCAACTTCTAAATCACTTTTATGTCAGAGACAGTTGTTAGAATAAAGTGAGATGAAACTTTATTCATCCCTCTGGGGAAATTGTGACACTGCTGCAGTAGAGTAATTGGTTTCAATAAAGAAGGAACACAATACGAGCACACAACGTGAATGTAAATGAGCAAAAAATGGCATGACAGAAAAAAAGAGATTTATTGAGAGCGAAAACATGTGGGGTTAATCAAAGATAAATAACTATTTTATACATCGCCGTTAACGTGTCGGCGAGTGAGGAATTCATTTCATAGCAGCTTGTGAAGATTTGCTTGATTGCTCACATAAATACTGCTTTGCTGAAACAAACGTTGCACACGGCCAAAGGAAATCTAAAAATGTTTTCTCCGTTGCTCCATATACTGTACAGTGTTTTTGAACAGCCAGTGAGAACAAGATTTATAGAAAAAAAGTGCAGAAATAACTGACAAATAATAAAAAGAAGGGGGAGTGAGCGTGCATATTAACTATGGGAGCTTAGCGTCACCAACGGCACGGCTGCACATGACTGAAAAGCTTTCAGCCAGCAGGAACTTGGTGTGTGTTGGGATTTGGTTTATTTGAGGTACACACACACACACACACACACACGCACACACATACAACCTCACTCTCTCTCTCTCAATATTCCCACTGCACAGTGGGGTGATGGCTGTGAGTATGTCATTCTCACTCTTTCTGCACGTCACACCTAATACA